>NW_027511969.1:0-300000 GCF_048772815.1 Callospermophilus lateralis | reverse complement strand
ACTGCTCTCGTCCTTAGAGTTTATCTTTCTTACCAATGCTTGAGATATTTTCTCTCAGAAGTCAATGGAAATTTGTACTCCTGGTTTTCTGACCAATTAGAGCATTGTATTTTTCCATCATCTTGACATATTCTGCCATGGAACAAAGGTAGAAATAAAAGAGCAATTTACGATTTCTGTAAACAGTGATGCATAATTCTAGTGTATCTAGAAAATTACTATAAGACATTTTTCACATTAGAAATGATGGGCACACTGTTCATTTCTTATGTCTTAGAAATGAGTTTTTTAAAATGTGCCAGAATGGCTTTAATTTATTGTAAAGGACCAAAGAAACTATTCGGGAAATCCATAAATCACTGAAAATTCAAATCAGTTAACCATCAGGTGAGTCTCTTCTTTTTATTCAGCTTAGTTAGCACTTCTATTATTTACTTTGAATTAACAAAGTGCTTATCGGCCTTATTAATTAACCCTTGTAATGTGCCCATGAAGTGGATGGATGGCAAGCATTAGTGAGACATACATTAGTGTAGTCCTTTGAGGGATACCATCAATGAAGCACACAGGTTAAATGATTGCTACACATTTGCCCATCAAGCCTGAAGGTTAAAAAAAAGGCTCAGTCTCAATTTCCTATGTTCTAAACCTTGGCAACAGCAAGGGTAAAACTAAAGATAAGATCATCCACAAGGATCTAATGTGTATTCCCCTTTAAAAATAAAAGCTCCCAAATGCATTTTCTTAGGGTACAGAGAATCCATCCATTGAGCAAGTATATTAGATATATATTTCTTTGTCACTTGCCCATTTAAGATGGGATCATCTTAAATGGCTATGACATAATTTGTTGTGGAAAAGATCGATTAGTTTAAAAGCTTTTTCCTTTTAACAGATCAGATAGTCATTATATTTCACCCTTTTGCGTGAGATTTTCATTGAGCCATTTTCGTCATTTATTCATTTGAAAAATTTTTCCCAAACAGGAGGGTCTACCAGTTTATTTACCAGTTCTGGCGCTAATTGCTACGTTTGGACTTCTGGGAATTGGAGACAGCTGCCTGACTCTGAAATCCACATCTTCAGAAGCAATTTTTCTTTTTCTTTTTTATTTTTATTTCTTTTTCTTCAGTTCTCTTCATGGTTAGAGTTTCTGCCTCATTTATAATCTCTTATCTCATTGGAGAACATCATCAGATGGATGTTTATTTGACACTGAAGAAGGACATGTTTTGAACCTGAGGGTAAAGAGAAAGAGACTGCAGTCCGTTTGATGGGAAAGCATGCTATGCGATATATTTTTGGATGACTCGATCTGAGTCAATCTTTTAATTCCACTTCCTGGCCCTGTATTATATTCTTGTGTGTGTGTGTGTGTGTGTGTGTACATTCATATCCCCAAGTGACAACTTCAGTTGGAAATGAATACAGAGACAAAATACATTCAGGGTGAAATCATATTATTTCATTGTACTCTTATAATTTAAACGAAAAACTGGTGAGGCATAAAGTTAAAACTGTTTTAATAAAATTAGAATTTATAGATATGACTTATTCAACTTTCTTGACTCCAAACAAGAGAAAACTAAAATAAAATACCATAAAGTGATGACCACTATTTATAGTAAATATTTTTATGTTTTAAAGTATTCCTACATTCAACATTTAATTTGATCCTTACATTGTTTGAGATGTGGTATTATATATTATCATTTCTATTTCTCTAGTAAAGAAAATAAAGCTCAAGGAATCTGAGGTTTATTGAAGTCATGTGCCTGATACACGTTTTAGAATTAGCACAGGCACATTTTGACACCAAGGTTAGAGAATTCTCCTCTCACTATTTTACACTGTGGTTCCAATATTCAAGCATACTCACAGATACACTTTGGAGGATGTGTAATATCTCTTTCACACCTAAGATAATTAATATGAAAGTCATGACTGATATAATACCAATAAAATCTCGATAAGTATTTCTCATATTAATCCACAAGGAGAGAACAAAATAGCTATCATTTTTGAAAAGTTGTTAATGATTTTTGCCCTCTTGTCTGCAATTACACGTGTGGGTGGTTTCCAAATAAAAACTGATCCATAAATGCTGCATATGATTATTGCATAAGAGTAAAATTTGCTTTAAGAAGCTCCAAAGAATTGGTACTTAAGTGTAAATTCAGTACCTGCCCTCATGTTCAGTAATCTTGTTATGCAATTATAAAAAATTGGTACTATATTTGTATCCCTAATTTGCCATTAATGAGAGTTAGTGTGCTTCTGAAAGGACCCACCTCACAATAGATTCTGCCCACTTTATGAAATTACAGTTTAGGGGATACAAATCTCCCATGGTCACCTGTTGCCTACTCAACCAAGTCAAGTCCTCTTTTCCTGGCATTCAAGGCCATCAAGACTGATCCAGTGTCTTTCTCCAGCTTCCTCCTAATTACTCTTATAATCAAGTTTGTGTTATTGCTAAACCAGTCATCTGCCCTTTCTTCAGATTTTCTTTGTGTTCTTTTTCATGGGTACTTTAAATGTCTTACCATTTTTTCTTATCTATCCATGCCCTGTCAAATCATCACTGTCCACCTCAAACACTTTTTTTTGAACTCTAGCTTTAATGCATATAATTCTCATTTGAACTGCAAAATGTACTGCTGTTGTTGCATTATATCATACATTTTTAAGTTTCTCGCATGATTACACTTTTTTTCTTTTTTAAGGGAATCAACATAAGACAACATAATGTTTGCTAACAATCATTAAATGTTAGGGTCAGACACCAGCTAAGCACTTCAACTACATTTTCTTGTTTAGGCAGCAACACAGAAGCTGCTACTATTGTTATTTCTATTTCACAACTGACTACACTGCAGCCTAGAGATATTAAGTTATTTGTTAGTGTTATAGTACTTTGGTAATTTGCAAAATAAGAATTTAAAACCAGGCATTTCTTTCCCTAGAACTCAATTTTACCTTACCACACAACTCTATCAAGAATTATAATTGATGATGGAAGTTATGAACTAAAATTATTTCTATCCTAAATGCAATGGCATGCTCTTAATTGAATCCTGGAACAGAAAAAGAACATTGGTGGAAAACTTCTGAAATTCATATAAAGTCCAGAGGTCAGTTAAAAGTAACATAATCAACGTTGGTTTCTCAGTTTTGACATCTGTACTATTGTTATAAAGACGTTGGCATTATGGAAAGCTGGATATACAAGAAATCTCTTTAATATGTTTACAACTTTTCTGTAAATCTAAATTTATTCCAAAACTTAAAAGATGTCCTAAAAAAATACATGAATAATTTGTTTCTGCTCATAATTACAGTCCAGTTATATTTTCTCAACCATTTATTTTTTTTCTCTTCTGTAGCTTCAAGTAACTGTGTTACCTCTTTAGTTGAATTTGTTACACTGCTTATATTTGAGTGTGTTGGTTCATGTGTCTCACAGAGAGACACACACAAAGAAAGAATATTTTTGCTGCTGTAATTTTGTCAACTTTATGATGTCAAGCACTGTCTTCTTATTTGATTTCTCTTTAAATTTTGCTAGTGTCCCTGATATAATGAGAATGTGAATAAAATTTATTGAATTAATTTGAGCTTAGGGTGGGCAATTTCAAGGTGCTTTTTGGAGATGTAATAGATTTTCACATGTGCAGCCTTACTCTCCACTTTCTTTTTCACCTAGTCTTTATGGCAAGATATTCAGTAAGCTTCATAGCTGTAGTCTGTGATTAAATAATAGTTCATTCATGTGATTCCTAAACTGTGGCATACGATATGTTGTAAATTTTACCAGATTATGGTTTTAGATATTATAGAGAACACAAGCCATTATTATGCAATATCCACCACCCAAGAGATGTAGAAATGCAGGGGTTTTGTTTGTTTCTCTGTGCAGTACTGAAAATAAAACCCACAGCTTTACACATGTTAGGGAAACACTCTACTGCTGAGCCACCCCTTACCTAGAAATACAGGTAGAGAATTCAGAAAAAGAAAAATGGGTGATTCTTCCTAAATATGAAACTGTAATCTAGTGATTTTTGGTTTTGTTTTGCTTCAGAATTCATTGACAATAGTCTAAAGTTTTTCAAAGGAAAAGCTTTTCATTATTATTATTCTATTATTATTCATTATTATTATTCATTTTATTTTCTGAAAATAATAATGAATATCAACCCATGCCCTTATATTGGCTATCAAATTTCTTTTGAAAACCAAATAATATTACATAAGATATATAGACACAAGATTTGTGACTTCATAAATTTAAAAAAAATTAAAATGAGGACAAAAAAATGTGTGACTTTAAAACTAAAATCCAGAGCCAAACTTCAGGCTCAGCTCTAACAGCAGTATGCCTCTCATGCATAACTCAGTAAAAATGGATGAAGACAGTAGCAAGGATGCTGACAAACCCATCCCTCCTGTTATAAGTGCTTATATTCTCCTGAGCTTGAAGATAGTTTTTAAAATTAACACCCCAGAGTTAGTATGCCTTGTCTCATTGGTAAGTGTAACAAATCAGTGGCAGTTGAATTAGGATTCTTTGCCCTTGACACCTCAAATGCACTGCTAAGCCCAGTGAGTTAATGGGATATTGTGATGGCATATTAGAGCATCCTGATTTCTGAACACTATCATACCTAAGACAAGAGTGACAGGACACTTTAAGTCATCAACCAGGAAAGATTTCTCCACTCATGCCTTGAAAATGGGAATAAATGTGCAAATCTGTACAATTGTACTTGCCTTGCCATCTATCTTGTCAAAATGAAAATCGACATGGGAATCAAGTCAAATGTGCTTTAGCAGATTAGAGAGAAATAATGTATATTTTTTCTCTTGAGTCACACAGAACAGCTATCACTTCCTGCTGTGCTAATTTGTCTTGGGCTAGGAGTTCTGAAGGTGAAACTCTGAAGGTCCTATGAATGAGAAGTCAGGACAACATGAGGAGAAATAAACAATAAAAGAACAATGTGTGGATAAAATAATTTATTGTAAAGCAAACTACCCATAGTTCATTCATGTGATCCCTAAACTATGGCAAGACGATATAGTGTTCTCTTGAATACTATCAGAAATAATTAAAAGAGAAACTGTAACATTATATATAGAATATTTTCTAGCAAAAATTGAAATTCATTCAGTTATTTCTGTGGCTTTCATTCTGTGAAAAGATGTATTTGATCTCCAGTCATCTTGTGGCTCCTGTGTGTCTGTGTGTGTGTGCGTGTGTGTGTTGTGTGTTATGAGGAGATCACATAGAACAGGTTGGGGAGGGCTTTGACAGGAAAAGAAAAAGGTGATGGCTAGAACTTGAAGTCTATGAAGAATGCATTTTAGATATTGTCAAAAGTCAAACGTGAGTCACTGTCTAAACCACTCATTCATCACCCCGCCTACATGTTTACTTTTTCCACCAACACTATTATTTTCCATTCCATAGACCCCTACCACCATAATTTACTCCCTCCTGTACAGTTCTTTATACTCTTTCAAGGAAATAATATGCTTCCTTCATTTCTAGGGCCAGATGTGATTTTTTTTTTTAAAAAAAAGACATTGGCATATTCAAAGCAAAGGGAAGATATTTTTTAATTCTGTTTTGCTTCCATGAGATCACTTTTTGAAATCCATCAACACGACCTACATAGGAGACCCAAGATATTATAATCTCCTTGCCTCTGCCCTTGGGATTTGCCAGCAAGTCAGGTTGTCTAGGAAAATCTCATTACGGCAAGACTCACTGTCCAAGAAAGCATTAGCAGAGAGAAAGCAGGGAGAAATGTAACCCAGGTGACTGTCAGTAAATTGACACAGATTAACTGTTCTTTGTCTAGATTCCTGGTGGAATACTGGAGAGCTACAGAAAGTCGTTTGCAGACACAAAGTTGAAAATAGAACTGAACAATGATACATAGGCATCGTGAATTGCAACAAGTGCCATACAATCCAACAATCAGGAGTAAAGTTAATTTGGCCCCCAAATATCCCAAGGAACAGTTTTAGCTAAGCTTCAAAATGTTCCTATAGTGGACTATTTAATTGAAAAGGCCATTAAACCATTTGATTGCAATGGGGAAAATTCCGTAAAATTGTGGAGCCATATTCATAACCACCGGTTTATCTTTTCTCCTTGTATTCAATTGAGGACACTAATTGAATTCATCTACAAAGCCCTGGATTTTATTGTGTATGGAGTTGTTTTATTCCAGGAATCAATTCCCATTCTAAAAGGATGCCTAAAGTGTCCGGGTTTCAGCCAGATGTTTCTGAGAGGATAGTGATTAAGATGGTTGCTAGCTCCATGGTGAATATTTGCCTTGCCATTCTCAAAGCCCACTTTCAAAAATCAAGACTAAATACTATCCTGGATTACATATTTCTGAATAAGATTTTAAATGATATTTTAGTTTAATATAAATTTTACATGTATCAAATAATTTAGAGAGGCATAAATTTGATTTGGATATTATACAATATTAAAGCCAGAACAAATAATATTTATCTATGGATAGATGAGTGAATGCTCTTGGGATTATGACTAATTTAATTAAATTTTCTTGAAAGATTGAAATCACAAAGAATCACTTTGGAATATTTGTTGCAATCTACCACATTTCTATATCTTTACTTCAAAAGATACTGTAAGGTGTATATTTATGATACCAACCAGAATATCTGCATTTTTGAAAGACTAGGAAAAAATGAAATAAGATTTTCCCCTATGAGAACCCATAGGAGTAACTCACACACATATCATCAGCAAAACCACAAACAGAATGTATAAATGGTTTAAAGTATTTTATTAGACTATGATTTGGCCAAAGTTTGCTTGCTGGAAAATTTTAATTCTCATGGTTGTATAAGTTTTGCAAAGAGCTCTGTTTTTTTTTAATGAAGACTGATAAAAATACAGACATCAAAATATAAGAATCTACTTTTGACATGTATACTTTTATTGCACTTGCTACTTAAATTTCAGTCTTTAAATACTGTTACATAAATCTATCCATGCAAGGCAGTCAACTCAAGTGGTGTGATTATCCTTTGTAATCTCTTTTCATCAGGAAGTACTAAAGTAATTTCAGTGTCTATGATGCACACTGTTGTACACATGGTCTGGAAATCAAGTTGGTTTCAAGTAGGAGAAATTTACATATCATAACCATGCTTCAAGAAAAAAATGTGACTTCATGTAAGAAAATTGAGGATCAGAGAAATCATCACCTTAGTTGAAATTTAGCCAATAAGGTAGGCTCAGGGAAAGGTTAGGGAGCCCTTGGATGAGCATCCATGCTGATGGTAGTGTTGGGTTGATTTTGCATGGCTACAGCAAAGAAGCTGCACATGCAACTGCCTTATGTTGGAATTTCAAGTAAAATTATATTTGAACAAAAGAAATTTAGATAATTTATTGCAGTATACATAGGGTGACCAACTGTCCCAGTTTGCCTGGAACTGAGGGAACTGCCAGGAAACAAGAGTTTCATTGCTAAAATGGGGAAAGTCTCAGAAAAACAAGGATGAGTCAATCACCCTGCTGGTCTACTTCCCAACAAAATATTTATTTTTTTTTTGTATCCTGCAGATTGAACAGATGGGAAATAGTGTTCATTGAGGGCTCTGATTTATGTGGAACATGACCCTGTTCCACATCTTCAAATGAGTTAGTTTTTTAAGAAGCTGTATACCTCTTCTAGGTCTTGACTTCATGCAAAATAGAGGCAAAGATATGTGTTATATAATAAAAATTCTGTGTAACTATCATTTATTCTTATTTAAAATATTTTTTTATTATTTAGGAACTTATTTTCTATTCATTTATACTTTGCACCTAGAATAGAAATACAGGTCATAATAAATGTGCTACCTAGACTGGCAATCATGAAATCCTGTTTTAGGTAATTATGTTATTTTGCATTGTTTCCAGTACTATAAAGCCTGTGGACTCCAGAAAGGCAAGTTAGCCAGAAGTGGGATTACAAGTCCAACGAATAAAGAAATTCAGGAAAATTATATACAAAGATTTTATTTCATGTCGAATTGGAGCCTGCATTTCTAAAGCAGTGAGATTAAAACATACAAAGCACCAGAAGGGCACAGCTAATTTCTCTCACTGATTCATCATGAAAATTACAAAATACATTTATCATCAAGGAAAAGACATTTGTGTAAAAAATGGACAAAGCCTTTTTGCTGGGATGTTGTTAGATCATCCACCAAGTCAAAATGGTTGTACATTTTGTTAATATGTTACTGGAATAAAATAATGTTGCACGTTTAGCACTGGATTATTTGGCCTGCTGCCAAAATTTGTAGCTCTGATTACAAGGTGCAAATTTAAGTAGTTCCTCACTGATTTATGTCTGATGCATTATAATTCACTGACTGACAGGGTAAGATACTATATTTGTTAAATGGACAGAAAAATATTTTTGTTCTTCTGTTGTAATACTTCAAAATTTGAGGCCAAGGTAAGAAAAATACATGCTATCATAAAATTCAACACATTATAAATGAGACCAAGGGCAATTATTTTTTTTAATTCTTGTTCCAAGTAATTATAATTAAAGAAAAGTAAACTTCATTGTGTAAGTTAACAAGACTTATATTAAATACCATTTTTATATGTATAAAGTCAGTTCATGTTAAATAAATGCCTAATATGTTTTCAAGAAGAAGTGTTGTGTACTACTATCAGAACCCAGACAATGGTGCCTTTTAAGTAAGGGTAAATTCATTATTTGCATTAATGTTCAGGGGTTTTCATGTCCTACCAAAAATGTAAGTAGCTCACTCTGCTGTTCAACTTGAAAAACGTGATAAACATGATTTCTTTGAATGTTATATGTGTATATATATATATATATATATATATATATATATATATATATATACTTTTTAAGCTTTATTTTTCTACAGATAAAAATAGCATTACTTGCATGTATACATTTGAGTAAAATAGATGAGAATCTAGCACTTAAGTAAGAAATATGTGAAAAATTTGCATTAATATTCTGTATTTCATCCAATATCTCCTCTTAATTATACACCTATAATGAATTAAATGGAACATTTTTAAGAGATAAAATTTTACATTACCAGTGATGTTTTTATTATTTCAGATACCTCCCTCATTAATTTACATCATTATGGAATTAAAATCTTTTCCTGTTTTAATAAAGCACTTGTGATTTATTGAGTTAACCATAGTAACTAACAGCATGACCATGAGATATTTTCCTGCCTGTAAAGAGAATTAAACTATATGTTTTTTTGCATGCAATAGATTTTTTTGAGTATCCGGAATGTGAAGAAAAAAAAGATTAAGTAAAGAAAGAAACAAGATCCTCAAAAATAGATAATGAACAAAATTCAATTCCATGTAAACTAACTTGGTACTAAGTCCAAAGAGTTCCAGGAGTTTGTAAGGAGTTGGGAATAACTAATTAGACAATCATCTTTCAGGAAGACCAGTGTAATAGAATTGGGACAATTGTCCACAGGAAATTATGGAGTTGAATAGAATCTGCTTGTTTCACAAAGATTATGGAGAAGAATATGGTGGCTAAGGCCTTCCTGTCTTCTGTTTGAAGTACAAAGGATTTCTTTCTCTGTGCCCCATGTGTTAGACATCTGAGGAACATAGAAAACGAATGTACCCACTGACTTGTAAACAAGTGGGTTAGAATGGCTTCTCCACTGGAATGTCAGTGGAGAGCAGTAATCTGACAGGGTTATAGAAACACAGTGGTTTCAAAAAGACCTCAGTGCACAGACATCATCTGTATAAAAGAGTATCTAGTATCTTACTAATAGAAGAAGGATACCAGCAGTCCCAAGACAGACTCCTGAGTCAGAAGGAAGCAAAACAGGTATGAATACTTATGGATGGGTAGATGTTCCTCCTAGAGGCAAACCATGCTGAAATGTATGATTGGTGAAAAAAAAGAAACTAAATTCTTCTGTTGATTATTTTCCATTTTGCTTTGAGTTAAAGTCTGAAACATGGTCAGATAGATGCTGTAGGATCTACTTTTCACTCCTGGCTGAACTTCATCCCCTGTCCCTCCTCTCTATTGCAGTCATAGTAGCCATTTCTTCTAGGTATTTACTCAAAGATTGCTACATCCAAGGAAGACATCACTGACAACTTTGTCTAAAATAGGGAGACAACTCACTTCCCCATTCATCATGCTCTTTTATTTTTCTTCACAGCATTTTAACACCCCCTGGCCTATTTCATGGTGTTGTACTGTTTCTTTCTGGAGGATTATAAACTCCACAAAATCAGAAAGGATTTTGTCCCTTTTATTTATTGCCATATGCTAAAGATACTAAAATACTGAGTGAAATAGTCTAATAATGAATAACATCCTTGTTCAACTTACTAATCTCCTCTTCACCTTAATAAAAAATTATTAATTTGAAAAATAGTTAAGACTCAGTGGCTAGGAACTCAGTATGGATGTGTTGATTTAAAACCAGTCTTGGGTAAGAAAAATTGCAGAGGGTAGATTAACTCAGTGATTAGACAATATATTCATTATTCTGCACTCAAGGTTTAGCACTTATTATTCCAACAATTGGCTTATAGCATTAAATTTGTCTCAGTAATTAGAAAATCTTTTGTGAATTGGCCAAGTCTTAGCATCATAAAAAAAAAGAAGAAGAAGAAAGAAAGAAAGAAAAGAAACAGAATTTTGTTACTTGCTTTTTACAGCTTCTCTTTTTATAGAAAGATCAAAATAGCAAGAACACAGGGTGAGTTGATTACTCTCAGGCAATATTAAAACATACACTTAAAATTGCTGTATTCAGGTTCCAGTGTACCTCCAAAAAGAAGTAGAGAGAGAGAAAATAGTATGTCATCTGTATCTTATTACCCATGGGGAGACATAGAGTTCAGGTAAGGGATTCAAATTGGAGAAAGTATTCTATTCAAAATTGCATTTTACATGTCTAAGGCTTGGAAATTACTTAACAATCCTTTGGTAAATATATAAATTTTATCCAAGTCTTTTAGCTTATAACTTGTTTGTCAGAAAGTTAAAAAAAAGTCCTGTATTATCAAAGGTCACTGTGGCTTAAAATAATTATAAGGACTGCAAAACATATTTTAGTTTGAAAATATACTAACTTATTATTTGCTTCACAACGATATATTAGAAGAAATGACATGAAGGATGCTATCCTAGATCATGAAGGGAATATGAAAAATAAATATATATTGTTCCTCACAAACTTGTGAAGGGGACACTATCATATTATCTTTGGATATCATTGCACAAGGAGAAAGAGATGATAAGACCTATCCCATGTCAGTCATGCCCAAATAGAATATAAAACAAAAATCAAAAACTAATGTTTTAGCTTATAGTATCACATAATGATTAAAATGTTAGTTTATTGGTAATCTCTACATAACCTTTTTGAGTGTAAAAAAGATTCTTAAAATATTGTTTTTATAAAGTTTAAATATATTAAGCTGTTTAATTATACCTTTTAATCTTTAATTTCCAATCTGGTCAGCTCTAGGAAAAAAAAAACAATGCAGTCAGTAGCATTTACTCTCACTACCTTTGCTATGCACTGACTCCTTATATGTCCAAAGTTGAATATTTGCCTAATCTAACCCTAAAACATCTTTAGTGCTATGTGCTCATAACTATATGGACACTATAAAGAATGTTCTAGCTAATTATATTTTTATGGTGTATGTGTGTGAATTAAAAAAAAACAAAATATCTTTTACATTGCACGTGAAAGATACCTTTGCAAAAATTAAATGACTCATTTTTTCCTAGATATGTTGTATGAAAAATGTTGTGACCCAAATCCTATTAGATAATGTTGTCATCAATGAGAAGGACTGATGAGTGGGGAGAGAAGATGAGTATCCTTGTTACTTCAGAGTACACTATGAATCATACTCAGTGAATGAACTGTGCCCAACTCTACAGAAAACTATTAGGCTAAACCATATAGAATTTTCATTTTTGTAGGTTAAAAGTGTGTATTATCAGTTTCACATGTTATGTTGAAATTTATTTATTTATTTGTGCTTCTAAAGAAGATGCCCATACTTTACCAAAAAACTTAAAAATATCAAGGGCAATTAAAGTCACCAAAGGCCTATAATAAAAACTAATAAGACAATTGCTTTTGATTAAGATTTTTTCAAGGGAAAACATTATTCAGAATTTTGAACTACTATACAATTTTGTATCTGTCATTTCTCTTGGCAATAGTACACATTGGAGTAAATGATGAAAATTGTGTTTTAAAGAGTAGATTATTTCTCTATATCAGAACATAATGCCTCAGGGAACAGGATCTAATATTCCAAGCCAAGAGTTCATATTTTCAAAAAAATTCTTTGTTTTAATGATTCATTGAAAAAATGATTACAAGTTTAAGAAATTCATTTAAATTTAATTTGTCCACATTACCTCTTGGTTGGATCATAATTATCTCTAAGCAATTATATAAATAATTACTTCAAATGCTGCATTTTGCTATACATCATGAAATAACTAAATTAAGAATTTAAATTATGCTGCTTTAGTATTTATAGTTAATTATATTTTCACTTCATGAACAGCTTTTAATTGGGAATTTGAGTTTAAATTTAATAATAAAAAGCTGCGCTGATTGAAGTTATTGTTGAAAGATCTATTCAATTTAACCATTAATTGAATGAGGTAATATATTTAAAGATAATATGCTTTTTAAACAGTGTCTCTTAGCAGGTTTTAAGACCTACTAAGTCTAATGTGACCTATCTATATTCTTTAGCTTATTGTAAATATTCGTCAGTTTTTTACTTGATGTGTACAATATTAGTAGAATATTTTAAGAAATTTGTTTCCTGGAGCTACACAGTACAAATTACAGTGATAAATGATAAATAGTATAATTCTACTTAAGATTATAATTCTCCCAAATGAATAGGAAGAGTGGGTTATGAATTAAATATTTCAGGTGTCTTATAGTGTAGGAAGTATTTGGTAGTATTTTAGAAGATACCAAGTGTTGGGCACATTGAAAAAGAAAAATTTGAAGAAAACCTGTATGCTTTATCATTTAACCATTATCTACAAATCAGAAATACTGAGGAACATTATAATTGCAACCAGGAAATATATGATAGATAATATATTCTTTTGAAATAGGCTTTTCAAAAATTAAACTATATTTTGGTTAGAATGTAAAGTATGTTGGAATACACTTAGGTAAGTAAAATAGGACAAGATCCCCTATTTTTTTCATGGAATCTGATTATTATTTGGATATGGGTTGGTGGCTGAGTGCTCACAGAATCAATGGAACCGGTAAAGAATCTTCATTTTGCTGATAATTAGCATCAGGGCTTTAGAAAAATCTTTGAATTGCAATATCTCCATCTTATCAAAATTGCATGCAATCTTCTCCATTAAGCATCGATTTCCTTTATTCTCCCAGCTGAACATTCTCCTTTGAAACCATATGACACATGTTCCTGTGCCTCTTGATGCGTTTGTCACTTTCCAACTTTTGTTCTATTTAGTTACGTATGTGGCCATGTACAGATGGCTCTGCTGGAAAACAAACTTTCTGGGATGAAAGTCTATTCTCTCACACTTTTATGCATTTAAAATAACTAGTACACTAGGTCGTGGGTTCAATCCCTAGCACCACAAAAAAAAAAAAAAAGATTTCTATGAGTGCAATCAATGACTACCTGCCTTGAAAGCAAGTTAAAATGCAGATTCCATAAATGCTAGCCCTATGTTAGCCAGCACAATAGATACCAACCACATACATCTATTGAACTCTTGAAATGTGCTTAGACTTAAATGTTCTGTAGTTGTAAAACATAGATTCCAAGGATATAATACAAAAATTATGAAATTTTTATTAATATTTAAATATTAATTATATGTTTAAATAATAATAATTGGATATATTATGCTAAATAAATATAGTTTAAAATGAATTTCACCTGTTTCTTTTTACCTTCCTAATGTAGTTTCAGAAATTATTCAATTATTTAGGTGAGTCCCTTTATATTACTTTTAGAGGCAGGCTAGAGATTTTAATAAAGTAGAATTCTTTTCTTTAAGAGAGAGTGAGAGAGGGAGGGAGAGAGAGAGAGAGAGAGAATTTTTAATATTTATTTATTTTTTTAATCATCAGCGGATGCAACATCTTCGTTTTGCATGTAGTGCTGAGGATGGAACCCGGGCCGCATGCATGCCAGGCGAGCATGCTACCGCTTGAGCCACATCCCCAGCCCAATAAAGTAGAATTCTTACACTATAGCTATCCCTATTTATGAAAAGATCTTCAGGTGATTACAATGTGTACAAACTTTTAAAAATCACCAGGTTGGCATATGAGTTATACATAATGTGTAGTTAGCAAGTGACTTTGGTGTTGGTATGATAGCCCATCATCTCATTATTAGGAAGTAAATGATCAACAAAAGTCTTTGCACTGGGTAATTCTGGGGAGACATACTGGTAAGGCAGAAAGGAAAGGTTGCCACCATTCTGAATACTGTTTGTACAAATAACAAAGCTTATTTGAGGTCATTAGAAACAATTAGCACCTTGTCTGCTATAGTAATCAAGAACTCTGTTTTCAGTTAATGATGTTTTCTGCCAGCTTCCAAAAAGAAACTAATACCCTGGGGGTTGGGGACAAAGACAACTTTTCCTGAGGGCTTGGCTGTTTAATGGTGGTGAGTAAGCCGGATTAATTTACTTATTGATCCAATGTTGGTGTAAATTGAATGTGAATGGATTGTTGAACAATGAATAAGAATAAAGGAGATATTAAAAATTTGATTCAAAAAATAAAAAGTACAGTAGTTTCCTTGTATAAGAGGAGTAATAAAATAGAAATAGTTTAAGAAAAATAGATTTAGAATTAGTCTAATGAAAAACAGCATTTTACATTATTCTGATTACATAAAGTTACAGCTGCAATTCATTCTGACTTTCAGATGTAATAGAAAGGACAATATTATGAAGCAGAATGTAGGTAATGATACTTTCAGGGAAGAAAACACATCTATTTTAAAGCTTTTAATTTTAGTCTGATTTTACCCTACAGTCAAAAAAAAAAAAAAAAAAAAGCCAAATTTATGTTCTTGAAAAGCAGCTTGATTAAAAGTCATCACAGGACAGTTACATTCTTCGTGAGATCCTGGCTGAAGCATAGTGTATTTTTAAAAATATGAATAATATGTATTCATATCAGTTGATTAACGGAGCCTATTCTTTTCCCTTTCAACAATCCCTTTAAGAGAAACAAACTACTTTGCCATCTTTGCAAATAAGACTTGGTGTTGGGTTGCAAAGAACCTTTTAGTCTTTTAGATTCTCCACAAGCTTACTGGGAATGACTTAATAGCCTTCTGAGAGAACTGAGGTTGCATTTTGTGCCACTGCAAATTTAAATCCAGGTCACAGAGATGTTAAATAGCAAATGACACATTTACTGTGCACCCAGCTGCCTCCTCTAATGCACTAGGACTGCCTTCTGAACAAAGTCAGCATGCCAATGCTGGGCTGTGTGCAGTGGCTTTGTTTATCAGGGTGATGCTAAAAGAAGAAATTCTGCCCACAATTAAGAAGCTACTTAGCTCAATTGCTAATTCACCCCTGAAGTGTCAAATAAATGACTTGTCTCTCAGAAGGCGCTATAATCCTCACCCTCATGAGAGAAAAATTTTCAAGCTGTTCAGTGACTCAGAGTTGAGATTAAAATACTCTTAGAGAATCTAGCTCCCCATGCTAGATGGCAGAGATCACGGGATATCGTCGTCGGGCTACTGTAAGTAATCATTTTACAATATTTTAGCCCCAAGAAAAACTTGTTAAAGTGAAAGCTGTCATCATGCTACATTGTGGTTGGATAAGAAAGATGCACTGTGCTGGGAAAACCCTAATAGTTTCTCTCTTTCATCATACCACAATTTCATATGTGCTTTCTTCCAAGGATTCTCACTATTGTAGCCTCTTCCTGTGAATCAACATCATATTGTCTATTAATTCCAAGAATAGAAAAAGATAAAACTGAGAGACAGATAATTTCAGAAGAGCAAGACCGGATGCTTTCATTCTTGAGGAACTTGGAGATCCAGAGCCCTGGATTTACAGGGAAAGATTATGGCATGTTCCAGTTAAGGGAGAGGGAAACATAGTACTTGCCTGAAAACAGTTTTTTACTTGTTAATACTTCTCAGCCATTACTGAGTTATCTTGATGAAGCAAATATTTGAATCCTAATACAGCTGTGTCTAATATAGCTGGATATGAGAAAAAGAGGGTGATCATTACACACACACACACACACACACACACACACACACACAGGAATTGTCCTATTTACTGATCTATTACTTCAAGTTTTAGGGCTTCATTTATAAAATTTTACAGGTCATTCTAATATTCAGCTAATTGACAAAAGTCTTGTCCTATGCCGTATATTGTTGTTTATCTACAAATATAAGAATTGTTTTATCATTCAAACCAAGTGTAGATTTCTTGGCTTTGTAAGATCAAAGTTACTTTGCAAGATACAGTGAATAAACAAAAATATATATGAACACACATGTATGCATATATATATCATGAAAAATGTTCACTTATTTATATACAAAATGATCCCTCCTTTTATGTATACTAAGGCATGTTTATTTACACTTTCTTTACATTTTTATTCCCAAAGAGCATCTTCTAAACTTCACCCAGAGTGATCATACTCGCCCCAGTAAACATAGGTGAGAATAAATATTTTCTCCATCAACATTTTTTTTTCTGTTTTCACTTTGTCTTTGAGGTATTTGAGGATACCGAAAAATGTCTACATTTTGGTAAATCACTCTATTCTAATAAGAATTTGGCTTTTTATTTTTTACTGAGGACTGGGAGATATGGTTCAAGCTAAACTATTTATTCATTCTTTGGACAATATTTATCTGTGCTTTATCCCTTCTATGTGCAAAGCACAAAGCTAGGTGCTTTGAAGGACATGAAGTTGAATCAGATATTTATATATTTGTTTAGCCCACATAGAATTTATATTCTTTTAGGGAAGATGAGCCATATACATAAATATCTATACTACAACAAAAAGCATAAAACATAAAGGAAAAGTCTGATCAATCTGACTGCATTAATATTTTAAAATTGTGGGCATCAAAAGGTACCATTTTATTTCAGTGACAATATAAGCTGCAGAACATAAGGACATGTTTTTGATGGCCATAACTGATATATGAATACAATCCATAATACGTAAAGTACTGCCAAAAATTAATAAGAACAATGAGGACACATTAGAAAAAAGAGGTAGAAATATGATCAGGTAATTAATGGGTACTGAATTATGAATAAAACATGAAGAGTTTCTCTAACATAATAGATTTCAGTAAATGTATACTAAAACCATGAGATACATCAAACATCAAGTTTGCAAAACAAATGAAGGGGTTCATATTTACTACTGGTGAAATTATAGACTGATACAATATCAGCAGAGAACAATTTAACAATTTGGCAATAACTAGTCAAGTTGAAGGTATGCATACTCAAAAAATGTTCTATTCCTAAGCATATGATAGTGTCAGTGTCCCATGAAGAAACAGGATGGCATAGTCAGACCAGAAGACTAAGGAGAATTTTATAAAGAGATTCTCTGCAAAGTTTTGGGCAGGCTTAAAAAAAAATCAAAAAAGGGACTTTAGCATCCCAGGGCTAATGTCAGCAGGAGTCACTGCCAGTTCTAGGATAAAAGATACAAAGAGAAAGAGAGTTGTTACAGATGTTACTGGAACCAGAATAAAGTGTGCTAGCTATAAAGAAGTCTGACCAACAGGAGCCATTGTCCTCAATTAGAGAAAATAGCCACAGGAACTAACGCAGGCGGAAGAGAACCTAGGGAACAAATATTCATACCAAGCTCATGCTTTCCTTTCCTTGGGTCACCTGTGAGTGCTTTCCAGTATCCTAAAAGCCCATAAGTCATGTTACCATTTATTGCCTCAAACGTGTAACATTATTATGAGGTTGCTAACAAAATGTGTAATTAGCAAAAATGTAAAGAAATTAAAAAAAAATAATGCACAGTAAATTTATAGGTGGGGTACCTGTGGAGGAAGAAGGAACACAGTTTTTGATACATAACTGGACTAAAAACAACAACAACAGCAACAACAACAATAAAAACTTTTGTATGAAATTCAAATTCAATTTGGCAGCCTGTATTTCATGTAACAATCCCAGTTCAGAAGGGGTATGAAATGGCCTCAGAAACTGTGGTAGTACAAATACTTCCTCTCAGTCTGTAGTTTGTCTTTCCTAATGTTCTCTGCTCTTATAGTATTTCTCAATGGGTAGAAGTTAATTTTCTTTAGCTGGGCATTGAGAACACAGGTATTCATTTTATTATTCTGTATAGCTTTCTATATATATGGAACATCTCTTAAGTAATAGTAAAAATATCTGTGCAACAGAGTAGGAACTGAAATGTTATAAGAAAAGACTTCTGGAAGAAGTGCTTTTTGGAAGTTAGAAGGCAGCTCATACTCAGCTCAGGACTCAGAGGCTTAAAAGTTTGGACTATGAATAAAATATCTAAAGAAGAACAGCATATTCTAGGAAAAGGATCAATATGAAGAAAGGCAGAAAGACCCGCATACACAGCATATTTTTAAAATAGAATGAAAATAAGAATGCAAATAATAAAGGTAATGCAAAGCACAACAGTTGTTTTAAATAGCCAACTTGAGTGCTGTATGCCAGAAAATATGTTGATGTTTTGTTTTTTAATTTAATACACTAATCTTTTGCAATATGTATCATAATTTTCTCACTTTAAAAATGAGCTTTAGTTATGTGGGGTAACTTATGCATGTCCACAAAACTAGTAAGTGGCAGAGGCAAAGTTTGACCCAGATTACATGAGTTCACAACACACTACTATCTGCACTCTTACCTATAATAAATACTGAAGCTAATGTTAACATATACAGTACATCTACCCTTTGCTAGAAAGTGTTTTTAATTGCTCTATGTGTTTCCGTAATTGATCCTTGAAACAACTTTATGTTAGGTAATGCCCAACTTTATGAGGGGCAGCAAAGTAACTTGCCTGAGAATCACTGGCTACAAGGTAGGAGAGAAGTATTTTAAACATGCTCTGTAGGACTCCAAAACAAATCAACTATTTAATAGATAATGCCAAAGTAAAGTGAAGAGAAATATAGAAAATACACCTGAATATTAACTCTGGGATTTAGATCAGGAAGTTAAAGTTAGAATTTCTTCTCTCAGCAATTGCTTGTTGCAAAGGGTATAAAGGTAATCATTGATGATATCTGGGGAAATGAAATGATGGGATCTATGTGTCAAGATTAATATTAAGATAATATGAACTTTTGTTGACAGGTTATTACAAAATATTTGGGTAATATATTGTAGAGATTTACTATACCATTGTTGTCCTATGCCAACACTTACCTGAGTATTTCACATATAACAAGAACTTAATAAATACATAGGACAAGTAATCGATATTTGCATCGCATAAATACATAGATTAATGCCATAGCATATCCAAGTTAAAGAATCATACCACACATTATCATGGGGTCTGGGGTATGTTATAATATAGGAACTCAAAGAAAGTACAGAAGTCTTCTGCCATGTGTTGTTAACATCCTGTCTACAGTTCTCAGATGAGGTAACTCCTGGGGTTCCTTGTGATATTGCCATATGAGATGTTGAAAAGAATATGGGTTTCCTGAGTGCCCACAAGTTCCCTTCAAGAAAATATAATTTAGACATAGAATGTTGGGCTGTGATTATCAAGAAAAGCAGTATTTGTTATTTAATTCAACCCCACTTCAGAAAATAGTAGAGGTTTTCTGCTTTTCCCCAAACTGAACTGCCTGTCTTTAGTTGAACTTTAAATATTCTTGAACCTGTAAGTAATTGATATTCATTTTAGTCCATCGAGTTGGTTTTTAATCCACTCAATAAAAAAGTGATTATGTAAGAAGGGACGGAGAATGAACAATCATTTGCAGGTTTGTTTTAATGTGAAATTCTGGTGAAGTATGTGCTTTAGAATGATTAATGTGGTGTTTCTTCCTACAATACTACAAAATCTAACTCTTATTTAAGTGTTTTTCACACAATAAAAGGCTTATTTATTACAAACCATATAATAATTTGTGTACAGACCCACATTCCCAGTCACTAGCAATAGAGGCTTAAAAACAAAAATGATACCCAATAAAAGTCTCTTCTGAATTCCCCCAGTACACTCGAACATTGGACTTCTTTCCATGAAATTGTCACCCTGCACAGGCAATAAGTTTATATCATTTAAGTATTTCCAAATGAACAGGATCATTAAAATATAGGGGTAAAAACAAACAAAAAAGCTTCTTGACTCAAGTATATAAAGACAGGCTATTCTTTGAGTTTTTGTTTATAGAATGAATACTTTCATTTGCACTTGACACTACCATTTATAATGAAGTTATTTATTTCCTAGCAGAAAGGCAAACAATAACTCCAAATGAAGATAATTTGAAAAAAAAAATGTGTCTTAGCTGTATGTCAACATATAGATAGATGAGTACTGAGTTTGTAACTTTGATTACTCCTTTGATCGAGAGTTGCCTTAAATTTCTTGATAGTAGAAAAAAATTGTTGAATGATCCAATTGTCTGTGGGTAATGTAAAATGATGTTTATTCATTTGACTTTTCTTTTTACGTAGCATTGCAATGGTAGCTGTTCCTGTTCTTCTATAATAATTTGCAATCTGGGGTTTAAGTCTTCATTTTGCTCAATTTTTATATACTGAATTGATACATAATCAAATATATCATTTCAAATTTTAAAACTTTTATTAATATTTTTGTGTAAATAATATTATAGGCAAAATTTATTTTGATATTCAAATTAGTGAGTTAAATAATATAAAGATGTGGTCACAGTGACATATGCCTGTGACGCCAGTGGCTCAGGAGGCTGAAGCAGAAAGACAGTGCATTCAAAGTCAGCCTCAGCAACTGAGCAAGACTCTAAGCAACTAAGTGAGACCCTATCTCTAAATATATATATATATATATATATATATATATATATATATATATATATATATATATATACATATATATATAAAGGGTTGGGAATGTGGCTCAGTGACTAAGTGCTCCTGGGTTCAATCCATGGTATTAAAAAAAAAAGAGAGAAGGAGGATGAAATAATCACGAAAAGGAGAATAATAAAGAAAAAATAAGAACACACTGTCATTTATGCGTGGATAATCACTATGAGATAACAACAAGCATGTTAACTCTCTGTATCAACAGTATTTAGACTTTAGACATCACTGTTCCATAATGAGTTCTGGAATTCGAATACTTGGCTTCTTTAACCCCTCTACCATTTAACCTTAACTCAATCTCCAATGGTTCAATTACACAAATTTTATGGATTTGGGAAAGAACACCAATATGATTCTTTTCTTGTAAGAGATTTGGGCATTTAATTCATTTGCACAAAACCCAAATCCAAGTATAAATTGCCTATCATTAATTCTTATTTTGATTCTTCTATTTTAATTTTTGGTTTTTGTTTCTCTTAAAATACACTGGCTTTATCAATGGTAATTAGCATAGTACATTCAAATCCAAAAAGAGAGGGGGCGGAAAAGCAATGGAAATAGAATTGAGTACTACAGGGTTACTCAAAACTGAGCTGCAAGAAGGACGAAGTTTCGAAAGAAAACATTTTTAAAATATTTGTTTTATTATTTTAACTTCCACCAAATGTTATAATTTTCATCAGTGACACTCAGCATTGCATATGTGAGCTTGCACACAGACATTTCCATAAAATACCCCAAAGATGTCTTCATTTCCAAAGGCTATTTAATTTATATAATTGAAGATATGTTTAACATTTTTCTTCATTTGAAAATAAATAACCCTACCTTCCTTAAATATTACTCTCTGAATTTCACAGAACATAATCAGTTTACCGGATTCCATTATAATATGTTGGGTTACTCGACAGCCATCTATTTTTTTTTTAATTCCAAGTAAATGATTGAAAAACTCTAACATCAGTCCATCCCTACTAAAAAAATTTCCAAAAATAAAATATATTTTTGATATACTTCATGGGATTGGGATTAAATTTTGAAATATTTTCAGAAGTTCAATTTAGAAAATAAGGTTAAGTATGTAGCATAAAAAACCCACCAGGAAAACATAGTGTTTCTAAGAAATTTTGAGCAAATATTGTAAAATATTTTATTTACATATATGGATAAACTTAAAAATTATAAGGTGTATCCATTAACCAAATCTAAAACTGAAACCAATTCCCAGATTCAACTATATGAGGATACATTTTTAACCAAATAGTTTCTTGACAGTCTATTAATCCTTTCCTTATACTCAAGTGCTTTCATTTTGTTTATAAACCTTAAATTTCCTGAGCAACAAATTATTGTATACAGTGTCTAATTCATAGGAAGAAGTATTTATCTTTTTTTTAAAGGGAGTTAAAAATAAACCTCTCAGATTTACTACTAAATTGAAGTTAAAGACATATCTTCATTAGGACATAGGAGAGAACAGAGGAAAGAAAGACATGTCAAATATGGAAAGGTCCATTCCTCTGTTTTAACTCTGAGCATAAACTCCAGCAGAATGGACTTTGCAGTGGCATGGCATATAAGTGAGAGCTTTCTTTGATCAACTCTATTTCTAGTAGTAAGTTTTTTTTTGTTTTTGTTTTTTGGGTCAGGTGGAGGAGCAGATTTTTGTTGTTGCTATTTGCAGCTGACACTATGAATCAATTTAAAACTAATGTTTGTACAAATCATTTCACAATGAATCCTGGTAAATTTCTGAATATCAAAATGGATGTTGATTTAAAACCAGCAGGATTCAGAGGTAGGAGGATAGACAAGGAGAACAAGAAAGGCTGTTACTTTCATATTATCAAACAATCTGTGATTTTCACCAGTATTACTGTGGGTACTAGGCTTCTGATTTATGAAAGTGTCTTTGTAGGTTTTGCCTGCAATATACAATAAATCATTTAGCAGAGGGGTTTTTTTTAGTTTTTTATTATATTGGACATGATGAAATGTATGTGTTTTAATGTGTGTAGTTTATACTTTAATTTCTCCAATTATTAATATCAAAGATTGAAATAGATCTTCTATTTTTCTGTTAATATAAAATCTCTGTGTTAATTCTTATCTTTCTTATGATGTTCCAATATTAGTAAAGTTTTTGACCCCACTGTTTAGTTAAATTATTTTTATATTATACATATAATTTTTAGAAATGGTTTGCTTAGTAAATTTCAAATCGTAACCACACTTATAACTAGTACTTTATACTTACTATTATGATGAATTGGCTTCAATTTTCATCACCAGATCATCTTTTATATTTTTACCATTTTTTTGCACTTTAATGAGTATATTAACTGGATGCATATTTCTTCATACTGTTTCATAAGAAGTGTGAAGGATCTGCATGCTTTACAAGCTCTTGAAAACAGAAGGTTATTTTACAGATAAGGAAATAAAGTTTTGGGGTCAAAACTCTTTATAGTATAATGATAGCTAACATATATGTAGCATGAATTATTCTCATCATTTCTACTTGTTTTCTGCATACCATAACAACCATTCTACCAGGTGGAAGACATTTACTCTGCCTATTTTTATAGGTGAGAACATTGAATCTTGGTGCAGCCAAGTCTCTTGACAGGGAATCACACATAAGTAAACGAAAGAGTTGAGTCTCCCAATCACCAGTACTTTGTACCCTTCAAAATTGCAGCTCAGTAGATGTGAATTTTAACTGTGCATGTACCTCTGAGGTCATCTTCTTAATATTTATTTTCTAGTTGACCTTTTATTTCCCTGCCTAGATGATTTCGAATTTTATAAATACAATTAATTCAAATGTTTATGAGAAAAATTTTCCCAGACTGCCTCTATGTATTACTATAATTTCATTCACTTTTTTTTTCTTTGAATGGGAAGGGACTCTAATCATCATAAAGAACTAAGTGTGTGTGTGTGTGTGTGTATGTAATATATATATTTGAGTCCACAGTGTCATGAACACAATCATTTGCTAGTGATTTCACTTTGGCCTGTCAATGTGATTTCTTTTCCCTTAGGCAATAATGTTATATGTACCCTGAAAATAGATCATTATCCTTTATCTTTAAATACACACACACACACACACACACACACACACACACACACACACACACACACTGTTTCCACATTGACTGTCTCATCCATTTTCCACTAATCCTTTGATCTTTGTCCAGGCTCTAAATATCCTTCCAATGTCATTGACACTGCAATCCTCTACAAATCCAGAACAAAATTCTTACCTTTTAATTTTAGTTTTATAGGTGACTTATCAGCACAAGAAACATTGTGTTTCTCACTTTTAAATGTCTTCCTATCATAAATAATGTTCTGTTCTTAAAACAAAGATACCACTGAGGTGGTATCTTTTGTTAATTTGCTTTAGAAAATCTAAATTTATATTAAGAAATAATATTATGACATACAAATGTAAATAAATACATGATATGAATAAAATATCATTGTTCATTTTCTATCCAAATCATCTCTGCTTAATTGTTACTTTTGACAAATTATGTAGTGCAATCAGCAAAACTATTGAATCTGCATCTACTCCTTGAATTCTAAATTGTCTACTATTTAAGGATCCTCTTAATCTGGTACACACCTTGTCTGTCAAACTTTACAGTACATCACATCCTCATAGTCAATATTTTTGGCAACAGAGATCTCT
Organism: Callospermophilus lateralis; assembly: GCF_048772815.1. NCBI lineage: Eukaryota > Metazoa > Chordata > Mammalia > Rodentia > Sciuridae > Callospermophilus > Callospermophilus lateralis. The sequence goes on along the minus strand of NW_027511969.1, from coordinate 275,094 downwards.
TCAGTATTTTTCCTCTGTTGCTGCTTTTCCATAGATTTTCTTCAGGGTACAATTTCTCATCTAATCTTATTCATATCTAATGTTCCATTCCAAGACTCAGCACCTTCAGAATAACATCAGGGGCATATTTTCTTTTGAATGCACTCCATCTTTAGTCACTTAGGTTTTCTTTAAATTATTGCAGGTGATTGATTATGCCAAAATAGTGAGGAAATACACAGAAGGATAAAGAAAATTGAGTCAGGAGTATGCAGAAAGGCTTCTGATCCCAGTGCAGGTTAGACTCCAGTGAAAGCAGAGGAAGTAGGGGGGATCCCATAGGAAAGGGATGCAATGTTATTGTAAGAAAGTTGGCCAGACCATTGTTAAGCATAAGCACCCATTTTATACTCAATCTTTGAGTAGGAGTTTTAAGGAAAGGGTCTTTCCCATGATCTTGAGTGCTGTGATAAGTCCTGCCTGCTACAAGTGATAACAATAATTACGTGAATTACGTGAAAAGTCAGTGCATTATCCCTCAACAATGATTCAGTTGCCTGGGAGTGGGGGAAACTGATTAAGACAATATTTGGGTGTTTTATTCACTTCTAAAATAAAGTTTATAGTTCCACTCTGGGCGAAGCCCTTTGATTTGCTATTAATAAGATTTATGTGTCAGAGTTGGGTGCAGTAGCATACACCCATATTCCCAGTGACTACAGAGGCTGAGGCAAAAAGATCTATAGTTTAAGCCAGTCTCAGCAGTTTAGCCAGCATCCAAGCAAATTGGTGAGATCCTGTAGCAAAATAAATAATTAAATAAACATAACTGGGGATATGGTTCAGTGGTTAAGCCCTCAGGGGTTCAATTTCTCATAAAAAATATTTTTGAGTTTGATGAAGTTCATTAATTTCTGTTCAACTTAGGGATAAATGAAGCAGAGAATGGGGAGTAAAAGCCTAATAATTGAATTAAGTAATGAGTAAAGTTAGCTAGATGTCATTATTAAAGATAGTTAATATTTTAAACTCTGCCTTTTGTTTTTCTTCCAATGAATTTCTGTTATGTAGATAAATTTTCCATATAGATTATGAATGGAACTAAAAATCAGTTTTAATAAGATTTACAGAGTTTTAATTATATGTAAATAACATTACATTCAGATGTACATTAATGGTACTGTTACTTATGAGAGGTAAAATTTGAGTGGGACTGTTTACAGGTAACTTTTCCATTTTAGTGCTTAATAGATCATTCAGCATGTACAAAATGTTTGCAAGGGTATCTCCTGGGACCCCTAGGATTCTGTGTAACAAACTGCTACTTCAGTGCATTATCTACAAGGACTTTAATATCTTGCTCATTGAAATACAGTAGAGGCCGAGGATGATAGAAAATTAATAATATAGCAATGATAAATTTTAAGACATAAAATCATAAAATTTTGATAACCAAAAAAGAAAAAAATATATATATATATGAAGGTAAAATGTGAAGGGATTATTACCCACTTGGAAATCTGATGTTTTTATCTAACTAGCTAAATGTGGAATTGAGGAAAACACAAATATGATTGTCACATGGAGTACCTGAAAAGCCATACCAAGATGTAAAGAACTTAAAATTGAGTATGTTATTTTGCATATCTTTGAGAAATGATACAAGCATCTTTCAAAGATTTAAACTTATTGTTGACAAGTTACAGAAAAAAAGTTAAAGCAAGTGGACTCTAAGGACACGACGTAGTTTACACTTGTACATCTGTGTGTGCAAGTACATGTTTGTGTGTGTGTGTTACAGACAAGTGAAGCACATGGTAGATCTCTCTAGAATTTAAAAAGAAAAATATTCCACTAATCCTCTGCCTATTTCTCAACTTCTTTTCAAATATCTACTTTATTATTTTCTCTCTTTGCAGTCCAGATTGTTCTGCCTTTTTATCTGGTCACATTGTGGGTGGATAATGGAAACTCTACAGCCTCAAAGTTTAAAAGTCTACTTTTAAAATGATTGTCTCCAAAACAAGTAAAGGTAATGAATGGGATTCAAATTTAATGTGATATTTATGCTTCTGAACTTTCTTAGCTACCTATTTTCATTACAAATCTATGAGACTTCCCACTTTTAAAATCTAATGCCTATGCAAAATTACCCTGAATCTGTGTTTATTACGTGACATTAGTTTCTGCATCTAATTCTGAATACCTTCAGGGGAAAAATTGTTAAATTCAGATAAAATATAATGTATTCTTGATTAAGAAAGCAATTCTAAGATATCCCTCAGTAGAACTGCACTAAAACCCCTAAATTTTTAAACCTCATTGTCTATGTTTGAAAGGCATTCTGCCTATGTCCTGGATCCATAGATGTGGCATTCCTTGTACTAAATTCATGGTCCCCCTTTTTGCTTACAGTTCCTAGTCCAATAAAAGAGATGTCTGTTCATTGTAAAATATAAAGACTGGGTGCAGTGACACACACCTGTAATCCAACCTACTCAAGACTGAGGCAGGAGGATCAGAAGTTTGAATCCAGCCTACACCCTGTGTCAAATTTAAAAAAAAAAAATGAAAACTTCTAGCGACGTAGCTCTGGTAGAACACCCCTGGGTTCAATCCCTAGTACCACTGAATAAATGAATGAATAAATACACATATGTGTATGTACATACACATAGATACACACACACACACACACACACACACACACACACACACACATAGACAAACACAAAGTATATATAAAGTCCCCTAAAAACTGCTTCTTCATAAATACAGTAACCAGGAGCACTTGTGTTGTAACCTGCTGTACAAAGTACTTTCAAATAGTGTGGAGAATCTGACATGTTGTTCAGAATCAGTTGGAATTGGAATTGATCAAATTGTAGTTTCAGGTTTCTTTCACAAGGTGGCAGGGTTAAAGACAAAACAAAACAACAACAACAACAACAAAATGCATGCACAGGATATGTTCTTTTAAACACATATCTTGTCAGATTAGCAGTGAGTTTTCAGGGAAAGAGTATATACAAAATTCCTAGAAAGGAAGTGAATTTATTGGCATCCAGGAACAACCCAATTTTAAAGACATCTAGTAAATGCACAATTTTCCAACAGAAAAGGTTACCTCCAAGCTCTATGTCTTTTCACTGAACAGAGCACTGCCTAATGAGCTTGTCAATCCTGTTTAAAAATACAAAAAGTATATGCATATGGGGGCATAGCATGATGCACATAAAAAACACACTTGTCTGTATATCTTAATTAAAGAATTTTAACTCAGGGGAACTAATTGTTTGACTCACTATTAGTGCATCTTTGGAGTGTTCACCAGGAACACATTTTTGTGCTAGGCACTCAGGCCAAGAGATAGATAGGGATAGGGAGGGGGCTAAGTGCTCTGTTTTAATCACCTTTAAAATACTTTGCAGAAATTCCAATTTAAGAATATTCCAGAAGGCACTAACATTTGTTAACTCAGCATTATGTAATATTCTATACTCTGCGTTTACTTATACTCTTCATTTTATTAGTAAGGCAATAGATGCTAGTATTTCCAAATTCACAAGTATCTAAGCATATCTGTAATAGAATCCCATTATTTAAAACACACGATGTTTTGTCTTGGGCTAAAAATAAAAAGTAAAATTCTCTCAAATGCTCTCCAAAGTCCTTTAATGTTTATCCTGTACCTTTTGTGCCAGATTCATATTGTTACAAACTTTCCAAAGTTCTCTGAACTGAAACCATACTCAACCTCCTTTTACCTGGGGCTGAATCCTCAGACCCCATCCTAATCCTGCTGCTAATACCAATTTACTTTCAGAGCTCAACTCCTCCCCTTTTCCCCAGGGAAGGCCTCAATGAGGAACAGGTGAAAGACCTCTGGTTCAAGCTTTCCCAGCAGAAGGAACTTCTGCTGTAAGCATATATTACAGTTGATTGACTGTTGTCCCACAGTAGACTGAGCTCCCTGAGGGAAGTGATGAGGTCTGCATTTGAATTAGCAAATGCACCATCAAGCCAAAGTGTTCATAGACAAACATGATAAACAATACTTACTACTAAGGTTTGTAAATACTTTTTAAATGAATTTTGCTGTCTGATTTTAAGCTTATATTTCATGATGGAATAGTATTTCAAAGCAGAGTAAACTGAATTCTGTTTATTTTTGGTAGTCCTAAAATGCTGAATCCTTTTATCTGGCTTAGCTGGAATACAGTCTCACTTCTTTCAGGCTATTGCTGTTATCTGTTTTTAAACTGTACCCACAATATTATCATTCTAAAACATATTTACAGAAATCAGCCATGTAAAAAGTACATTAGAAAATCAGATTTTGACATGAATTCAAGTAATTTCTTTGTAATTCGAACACTAAAATACACTGATTCATATCAAAGCCTATTTTTTTGTCATTGGCTAGGTGGGTGACTTTGGATAAGTAACTTCATCTTTATAGACAAGTTTCCTGCATTGGTAATATGAGGGATTGGAAGAGATCATCCCTAAGGTCTTTTTCAGTTCTTACATTCTTTATCTTTTAGTTCCTCTCTAAGGAATTTTAACTCTGAAAACTGCTGCCATTTCACATCCTACACTTTGCAAAAGAGATATTTTCAATTCCCAGTGATGAACTGAATCTGCATACATACTTAGCTCCTTCTCCCCAACTGTCTGTGTTCAATTCTTAAAACAGTTAACATTTCCACAGAAGCCACAGAAATTCTTCTCTAATTTGTAAAAAGTACATTGTAAGTTACATACATCCATATCGGTATTTCAGCATTTTAGGGTTCTTTCCTTCTTTATAGGATGTGTATGAAGACTTTTGAGTTTAGGCTTTCTTATTCGTTCATTAGCATGTACCTGCAGAATAGGTTCATAACAATAATTCTAAACTTTAAGTGATCATATATCTTTGTGAAGTGACAGATTACACAGAAAACACTTGAATTCTATTCAAACTATTATGGAAAATAAGTTACCTTTGTCACCCTCTCCTATTTCATCTTCTGTCATTTTATTAGCTCATGTAAATTTTTAAAAATATCTTTTCTTACTTTACAACTCATTATGGTCAGTGCTGTCTATTTTAAGTCATCCATTCTTAAATTGATGACATGAGATTTTTAAAAAAAAACTTGATGTTTTATCGTTCACATTTAAGTTTTTATGCCACCTAGAATTATTACATATAATGAGACGGTGAGTAAATTTAAAGTTTCTCCATATTTTTATCTAATTGTCTTGGTGCCATTTACTAAAATATCTGTCCAGTTGTGTGCTGATAAACACCAGGCAACAAATGCTTAGGACTAGTATTTGCCTATTTCAATCGTCTAAATATTCCCAACTTTGATGATTTCCAGATATTAATATGACATTAGTGAATACAAATTTGGGCAATGATAGTTGATCTACAAGCTATCATCCAGACACACGGGAAATAAAAATGTCAACAAGAGCAAAGAAATAATAAAATACAGTCAAATAATTAAATGGTTTAGGTTTTAATTATTTATTACATTTATTTTTAGTATAATTTAATTGCTAGTTTATAGTTTAATTTCAAGAGTGAGCATATTTAATAACTAACTTATAAAATTTAATAATCACAAGTCAGAGGACATAAATCTGTGTGCACCATTGAATGTGTCTTTTTTCAATACTTCTGAAATGACACCTGTATTTTTATCAAGTATCTGTATATTCAATGCATAGAATTGTTTGAGTTCTCTATTATTTTGTATTTTCCCATGTGTCTCATTGCCTTTATTACAGACTGTTAATTGCTATAGATGTGTGATGTTTTTGTATTGTAAGTCATCTTTTCCTTTCTTTTTTATTATTAACACATTTTCAATCACACAAATTAATAGAATGCATTATTCTATTTTCACACTTGCATCTATTGTGCATTGGTCATATCCATCTACCCTTTTCTACCCTCTCATACCTTCCCCTTTCTCTCCCATCCTCTTGATCACCTTCTGTTATGGTCCCTCTTCTACTTTCTACTTCTTTTTCTAGTTTTCATATATGAGAGGAAATGTGAGAAACTTGTCTTTCTGTGTCTGACTTATTTCACTTAACTTGATGTCCAAGAGTTCCATTCATTTTGTTGTAAATGACAAGAATTCCTTCTTCTTTATGGCTCTATTACTTATACATCACATATATTCTTTATCCATTCCTCTGTTGACAGGCACCTAGACTGAATCCAAATCTTATTATTTTTATAATACATATTTAAAGTACATATCTACATATTAAAGTATATACTTAAAGTGTATATCATGGTGTATATTTGTATTATATTAAGGTATATTACTGTTGAGCATATTAACATATTAATGTGCTCACTTACTTTTTAAATTTGTGGTAGGAGCACCTGAAATCAGCTCTCATCATATTTCCAATATACAATACAGGTTTAAATACCATCATCACAATGTACATTAGATCTCTGGACTTAACACACACACAACTGCAACTTCTTACCATTTTATCTTTCTTCCTTTTTTTTTTTAAACTAGGAATTGAACCCAGGAGTATTCTACAACCGAACTACATATCCAACCCTTCTTAAAAATACTTTGAGACAGGATTTCATTAAGTTGTGACCTCATTAAGTTGAGACTGACCTCAAACGTGCTATTTTCCTGCAGTATTCTCCCAAGTCACTGGTGTTAGAGGTGTGCACCACCACACCCACCAACTTCATACTCTAATCAACATTTCAATCTGTACACTGCCCTTTTTCATTGAATTCCCTAGTGGACCCTAGTTTTATATTCCATTTATATGTATTTAACTCTTTTAGCTTCCACATGTAAATAAGATCATACAGTATTTCCCTGCTGTGTCTAGCTTATTTCCGTGATTTCACTTAGCATAATATCTCTACAAATTTGTTGTCACAAATTGCAGAATGTTCTTTTTTGATGCTAAGTAATAGTTCTCTTTATTCCTCTGCCTCTATCTCTGTCTATGTCTCTCTCTCTCTCTCTCTTTCCATGTGTGTGTTTGTGTGTGTGTGTGTGTGAAAGAGGGGATGGAGAGATTCATCTATTAATTAACAAGATTTATCTTGTTTCCCTATCTTGGTTTTTGTGAATACTGCTGTCACAAGCATGAGAGTACAGATACCTTCCAAGATATTGATTTAACTTCCTTTGTCTTTGTACACAAAATGGGTTGATGATTGTACAGTAGTTCTATTGTAGCTTTTTGAGAAATCTCAATAGTGCCTTCCATATGGCCATATCAATTCACATTCCAACCAAGAGTACACAAGAATTCCTTTTCCATATCCTAGCCAACACTTGTTATTTCTTTTCTTTTGGAAAAAGTCATCCTAATAGGTGTGAGATAATATCGTAGTTTTTATTTGTAGGAAAATCTTCTGCACAGCCAAGAAAATAATCTATGAAATAAAGACAACCTATAAATTGGAAAAATATTTTAAAACTATATATCCTTTAATCCATTATATTTCCTTTGATTATTTTCTTTTCTGTGCAGAAGATTTTCCTTAATTCAAATTGTATTATAAAGCTATGGCTGTACTATGTTACTGATATAAGCAGATACATAGAGCAGTGGAACAGAAATAAACCTAAACACACTGTCAATAAATTTTTGACAAGAACACCAAAAATACACAGTGGAAGAGAATGGTAACTAATAAATTGTGTTAGCAGAACTGAATATCTCCATGCAAGAGAAAGGAACTAGACCCTTACTTTATAAAACCTGTAAAACATCCATTTGAAATTGTTTCAAAACATAAATGTAGAACCCAAACTAGTAAAACCCAGGAGAAAATGGAGGAGTAAAGCTCCTTGACTTGAGCCTTGACACCGACTTTTCCAGTGTCACACCAGAAGCTCATGCAACAAGACAACAATGCACAATGGGGACCATATTGAACTGAAAGTCTCTTCTCCAAATTTCCATGTTCTGTGGTAATTTTTGACCATGGCAATTATACATAAATATTCAGATCAGTTTTACAAATTAAACTCAGACACAAACACATGCATAAACATGCAAACATCTTTTGGGGTTTCTATTACTATTGAAAATAATATTTTTTTTGCATTTTTATGCAGAGTCTTTTGACCTTGATATTCAGGGTATTATTTTTGGAAAACCTTAATTTTCTTCATTACATTGTATATTTTTTGAATAAAGGTCTTTTATATCTTTTACAAATTTATTACAAGGCCCTTTTAATGTTTTGAGCACCTCTTATGAACTTTTTAAACTAACTGAGTTGGTTTATACATGGAAAACACTTAGAATATTGTGCAGGATATAGATGAATTATTACATATATTTTTTAAAGCTTAAGTAAATGCTGAAATATATTTCATTAAAAAACTAACGAAGTATATAATGTGCACTATTGACTCTGTCACTATATATATATTAAGCAACAATAATATGTATATCATAATATATATCACATATATATCATAACACAACATATGTGTTTAGGTAATGTTAAATAATGATGTTAAGACCTGAAAATAAATATCCACCTTGGTAGGGATAGTGACAATTAGGCAAATTCTCTTCAGTGAGGTTCTTTGGCAGTTTAAAATGAAGCAACCTTTGTGCAAGAGTGTTTGGCAGTTCCCCAAAGAGCATTAAACATAGAAATTCCATAAGTATTAGCTTGATTAGTGCTTCTACAACAAAATGTCACTGCAAAGGGAATTTTGAAATTTCTTATCTCACTATTCAGGAGGCTGAAAAATCCATGAACAGAACTGATTTCTTCTAAGGTCTCTTTTCTTGATTGGGGATTTAATAACTTTTCATGATGTCTTCAAGTAATCATCTGTGCACATCTTGGGGGTGGCATCTTATACTCTTGAAAATTTTGAAGTTTTAGCATTATTATATTTTATAAACTTTGCTACTTGTCTATAGAATTATATTATGTATAATTTCTGTATGCAAATTTTTAAACCCAGTAATCTTGTTGAACTATTGTGTTTATTGTGATCATCGAAGTGTAATTTCTTTCATATTCTCTACATAATCATATGTTTGAAAGTAATGACTGGCTTGTTTCTCTCATTCCATTCAAATATTCTTAAATAATTTTCTTGCCTTATTGTTATGGGTAAGATATTCAGAACAGAACTTAAATGGATTTGGTAGAAGGAATAGCCACGTCTTATTTGTAATCTCATAGGAAAGACTTTTTAAAAGTTCCTCATTGAAGATGATGACTATTATAATTTCTTGCAGCTATTTTTATCCTTTTAGAGAGATTTCTTTCTTTATAAAATTTTATTAAATCCAAGATGAATGTGGAATTGTATCTAGTAATTTTGGGCATAATTTTAAAAGATAGTGATTTTTCTAATTTGGTTAATTACAATACTAAAATACATTACTTGAATTTTTTTTCTTTTTTGGGGAGGGGTACCTAGGATTGAACTCAGGGGTACTTGACCACTGAGTCACATCAGCAGCCCTATTTTTTATTTTATTTAGAGACAGGGTCTCACTGAGTTACTTGGAGCCTTGAAGTTGCTGAGGCTGTCTTTAAACTTGAGATCCTCCTGCCTCAGGCTCCCAAGCCACTGGGATTACAGGCATGTCACACTGCACCTGGCTATCAGTTGTTTTTTTAATCCTCAAATGTCGTTTATTCCTTGGATATGCCACTTTGGGCATCATATGATAGTTTTAGACATTTATTAATTTGATCAGATAATATTTTCAGATCCACACAATAATTATAATTGTGTCAAAATATAAAGTATAATTTTTTAGTTATTGGGTCCACTGTTGATTAGGTATACATTACATAAGGGTAATGCTGTTATTCAAATCTTCTTTATCTTTGCTGATTTTTTTTAAATCCATATAGCCTATTAATTTTTGAAAGATCTTTTATTTAAATAATAATACTTATAGTATTATATTATATATATTATATATATATTATATTATATTATAGTATTATAGTAGATTTATAGTATAGTAGATTATTATAGTAGATTTCTTCTTTTTATTTTTTCCACTTATTTTACCTTGTATAAAAAGGCTATCATATTGATTGATACAAGTAAATTTTGACATACATGTTTCTAATGAAACTATCAGCATTTTGTAGTTAATGTATTTATCTTTCATAAAAATGCCTTTTGGATGTAAAGCTTATTTTACCAGCAAATAATTCAAAAACTCTAACATTTTTATATTTTCTGACTGGTAGATCATTTTTCATAATTTATCTTTCAGCATTTTTTTAAGATTTATGTTTTTTATTTGTAGTTAGACACAAAACCTTTACTTTTTTATTTATTTTTATGTGGTACTGAGGATAGAACCCAGGGCCTCAAGTGTGCTAGGTGAGCACTCTACTGCTGAGTCACAACCCCAGCCCACTTTCAACATTTTTCATCCTACAGTTTTGGGTATTTCTTTTTGAATAAGAGGAGGTATCTCGCTTTTATAAAGTCTATTCTGATTTTCTTTGTTATGTAAGTGTATCATTTTTTATTTGTACTTTGATTTTAAATACTTATAAATCCTGTTTTGTTGTTCCATCTTATTTTGTACTTTATGAATTTCACCTTTTATATGCCTTTATTTAATATTTTTTTTATTTCTCATATATTGAAAATTATATAATTTTGTAACTTTAATGCTTCTCTTAGAAATTTTTAAATGTCAAAATTTAACTATATTCTTAATTTCCTTCTAAATAATGAAGTATTTAGAACAGTAACTACAGCAATTCTACTTTATCTTTTATATTGTTTGATCACACATTTTAGTTTTTATTTTTAATAACCTTATAACTTATTATTATTTGTGAAATCATCAGTTATCACTTTTTTTAGTAAGGATACACTGATGTTTAGTTTTCTTTGTCCTAAAATGTCTTTATTTTTCCTTTCTCCATATGAACTTTTAAGTATTTTTAACACTTTATGTTTTATATATATATATATATATATATATATATATATATATATATATATATATATATACATATATATGTGTGTGTGTGTGTGTGTGTGTGTGTGTGTGTGTGTGTGTGTGTGTGAGAGAGAGAGAGAGGGAGAGAGAGAGAGAGAGAGAGTGTTACTGGAGGTTGAATAAAACGGCTCTTTACCACTGAGCTACCATCTGACCCCTGGCCCACTTTTTTATTTTTGGGACTCTGCTCTCACTGAATTGTCCAGGTTGGCCTTCACCTTGTGGTCCTTATCCCTCAGTTTCCTTAGTCCCAGGGATTACAATAATTCAATTTTTAGACTAATAGTTTTATTTTCACTATACCCTAAGGATGGGATTCCATTCTCTTTTGCTTCCACTTTCATAGTACAGAATTTGTCTTATTTTCATTTATTTTATATATGGAATCATCACAGAACCCTCTTTTCCTAGGACAGTCCCATTTTATGTCAGTTGTCTTGAAGGAAGAATATTCTCATTTTCTCTCCTCAAGTTCATGCTTTTTTATAATAAATTAGGTTATCTTTCCATAAGTGGTATTCTGGATGTTTTTCTGCTCAAATGTTTCAAAAATTTTGAAACAATATTTTAATTGGTTGTACAGTTACATTATATGTGCATAAGTATGATTTTTAAAATATTTTTGTCCTCCTCAGATTTGCTTTATCATATTAATTCTATAGTTTGGTATATTTTGGCAGGTATGGAGTATTCAATCATTATGTATAAACATTGCTTCTGGTATATCTACTATTTATCCTTAATTTAATTAAATTTTTTGTCATCAGTCTAGCCTTTATTGCTCTTAGATTTCTTTCATATTTTCTATTTTTTTCTCTTTTCTCCCTATATTCTGTATTATTCACTTAGATTTATTCTCCAGCTACTACTTCTATTCAATGCTAACCTGACATTAGGTTTATTATATTAAAAGGAACATTTTTTTTACTTCTAGAAAATAACATTTTTTTTCAAGCATTATGGGCTATTTTGTAATTAATTGCCTTTTTTGACATTCCAATTCCCTTCTATTTATCTCAATATACAAAATATCAGTTTTTATTTTATGCCAGATAATTTCACTATCTGAAGTTTTTATATTTATAGCTCTGATTCTCATAGTTCTTATTTCTGTCGGCTCTTACTCATGACAACTTGATTTATTATGCAATTACTGATTGATTTTTTTTATGTATAAGATCATGTTATTTATAAATTTATCTGTGGAATTCTTTAAGACTTGGAATCTAGGGTAAAACCAGGGCAGATTTGCAGACCTTGTAACATGGCAATTACAACTTATAGATATGTTAAATTACATTGTTAGCTTGAGTATTTTGTTTTTGTTTTATTTTGTTTTAAGATGTTGATGAACCTTTATTTTATTTATTTATTTATATGTGGTGCTGAGAATTGAACCTAGTGCCTCACACATGCTAGGCAAGCACTCTACCACTGAGCTACAACCTCAACCCTTGTTGCCCTTTTTAAAACTTACATTTTGTCAACACTATTAAATATACAGGACCAAACATCATATCAGGTCAGGTATTGGTTGTAAATTTTTTCAAGAGCCATTATCCCTCTCAATCTCTGTGCAATTGGGATTTATGTTTTGTTCATACTTGATGCTCACAATGTGGTCCTTTGGTACTGTCACTATATGGGGGTTAAGTAGTCTCCTTATGCAGGCCTATGATTTTCTCTCTTGAGGTCTACTCCCAGAAGGCCTTTGAAACAGAAGCCAATCTCACCTTGTGTCAGCAAATATCAACCAGATGTAAGCATGATATAGTGTTCTCTTTAATTCTCCATTTCTTGCATTTACTTAGTCTTTGACCTCACAGTATTTCTTGGTTTCTTACCAGCTGTGATTAAAAAAAAAAAAAAAAAGTTGGGTGATGTTTTTCAAAGCTGTAGTTCTATTTGTATTATACCAAATTAGAAAAAAAAAGGTTATGTTTTTCCAAATAAATGAGCTCCAATGTCATAACTAACGGTTTCAATGTTCTTTTCATTTTTCAAATACTCAAATGTAATATTCTACCTAGTCAGGAAGACAATAAAATAATTATCTGGAATTCCCATTTGAAAAGATTTTAGGTAAAATGTTGGAAGTAGCCCATATTTTACATTGATATGAAAAGATATACTGTTAAAATATTGAATATTGTGCTAGAATGCTTTTTTTCAGTGTAATTTTTGAAGTCTACTTTCAATGAAGGAATGGAAACATAATGGTGAATTCATAGTTACATAAATAATCAGGACATAAAAGATGAAGTTTGCATGCCACACAATAGGATCAAAACAAAAAAAAACTATGTTATCAATGAATAACTAATGGTCATATTCATTAGGAAATGTTAAAAATGCTATAGTTTTGGGGAAAATTTTCTTTGATATACATTTTTCACATAAAATATATTAACTTATATATTTGATAATTTTGATAAGGCAGTTTGTCAGCTTTTATATGTTGGAGGCGAAAAGATATATTTTAGCTCCTGGTTTCAGGTATTTCTTTCTTGACTGGTTCCATTGCTTTGGACCTGAGGTAAGGCAGAATATCGTCATGGAAATGCAGGATGGAGGAAAGCTGCTCAGTTCATGGCAGCCAGGTAGATGAGAGACCTCCTCAGGTATACACTTCTTCCAATGATGCCCCGTCATCTACAGTTTCCCAGCCTCCCTATAGTCCATTCAGCAGTCAAAGATTTAACCACTGATGAGGTCAGAACCTCAAGACACATTCACTTACTAAAAGCCCCACCTCTGTCTTCAAAACATAACACCAAGGGAGGAACATTCTGGATCCAAACTACAACAAACTACTACTTGGATTTTTCTGACCCCAGGCTAAAGTGGAAAGGGGAGAAAGATAATCATCTCCTGCCAGTTTCAACTGGGGTCATTTCCAGGACATTGTCTCACCCAGAGAGTGAAACTCAGATATAAGGTTGTAATAATTTATTTGATCCATGTATGTGGCATAAATGGGTTTATGAATTCCTTTACTTTATCTTTGTCAGTGCCTCATGGGAGTTAAACGGATGCTTTTTAACCCAGACTTCAGTCTATAACAATGTTGTCATGGAGGCATGACCTTCATGCGATAGATAAAACTCTTGATTTATAATTTTATAGACTTATAATCAATAATGTCTTCTTTGATATAATGAGAGCAACTAATAACAGAGCAGGGAGGAAGAGCAAGAAGAAAAGATCAACATCAATCAGAGACATGAGGTGGGAGGGAAAGGGAGAGAAAAGGGAAATTTCATGGAAATGGAGGGAGACCCTCAATGTTATACAAAATTACATATAAGAAGTTGTGAGGGGAAGGGGAAAATAAACAAGGAGGGAAATGAATTACAGTAGATGGGGAAGAGAAAGATGGGAGGGGAGGGGGGATAGCAGAGGATAGGAAAGGTAGCAGAATACAACAGTTACTAATATGGCATTATGTAAAAATGTGGAGGTGTAACCGATGTGATTCTGCAATCTGTATTTGGGGTAAAAATGGGAGTTCAAAATTCACTTGAATCTAATATATGTAATACGAGATGTCAAGAGCTTTGTAATATTTTGAACAACCAATTAAAAAAAATAATCAATAAAAAATCGATTGTATTCCAAGAACAAAACCAACTTCTTATCCAGAAGAAAATATGTAACCAGTTCCTTCAGAATGTTTTGGAAAACTACCGTTTATTGGTTCATTGAATTTAGTGATCTGTTTGATATTTAGTTTCATACACAGTACAGACATTTTAGAATTAGCATACAAACGTACATAACACCTCCTATTAAGAAAGAAAAGAATTTATCAAATGGCACAACCTTGATATTTTAATCTAACACTTTGGCCATTGTAATAGCTATTCCATGTTTAAAAAGCCTACTTGTCAAGACTTTTCATATGCTGTTTGTATAGCTGGTAATTACAGAATCAAGATGAATTATTCTCTGTTTTTAAAAGCTATAAAATAGACACCAAACAATTAATATAACTATACCTCTTGTTCTTTGAAGAAGAAAAGAGTAAATAAATCTCATTTCAAAGCCATTTATCCAGTTCCCTCTCTCCTTCCACCCATCTCCACAGGTCTGTACATTAAAGCCTGTGATTCCTTGACTTACAGTGAAAAAAAGCTGCCAAAACACAAAGAGCCCTGGAATTCTCACATAGCGTTCTTTCCCCATGAATAGGCAATCATCCACTCTGGCAAACTGAAACATACTTGGGAGGGATGCCATAATTTACTCCCTTAACTTG
This sequence comes from Callospermophilus lateralis, assembly GCF_048772815.1. NCBI lineage: Eukaryota > Metazoa > Chordata > Mammalia > Rodentia > Sciuridae > Callospermophilus > Callospermophilus lateralis. The sequence goes on along the minus strand of NW_027511969.1, from coordinate 259,844 downwards.
ACCCTTTGCTGATGAAACACTCCTTTTCCTAAATTGGTGTTATTGCCAGTGCTAAAAAGTAGGTCAATTGAAAAAACTGACAGTTTAAACAACAAAATGCCTAATTGATATTTTTTACTTAGCTTGAAAAAATACCAACCATGTGGTCGTTCACGATTTTTTGAAAAATGTTATTCACCATTATCATCAAGTACGATCTTGACCCCTGAGTATGAACCATTACAGATATTGTATAACTTATTAGAGTGCATGCTCTTAAATCTCTGTAAGTTCAGGGTTAAATCACAATGATGGGAAACTACATTTCTTTCATAGGAAAAGCCTGAAAAATACATAGATGCACTGCATATATTACATATAATGACAAAGAGATAACAATCATTTTCTTAGAAATTCAGAGTACCAACTTACCATTAAAAGCTTTATCTATTTTTCTATAAATAACTCTCTCATCTTGTTATTTTAAAACTATTTTTATGGCATATTACATTAGGCCTACTGTAGAGATGGCAAGTCATTGCACCTTTCGGATTTTTTTATAAAGCTGTTATAATATTCTCCTTCTGACCTTATTTTTTTCTGGCATATTTTCTGTTTCAAAACCTCTAAAATATGTAGAAGACAGAAACAGATAAACTATAGAAGTAAATTCTAGTTAATAATCAAAGAGCACTAATGCCCATTGGCAGGAAGTAGTCAAGTGATCACTGTCTCTGGGAGGAACCAAAAAATGCTTAATGTACATTATTTCCTTTAGTTTTCAAGACACGGTGAAGGTACTATGTGTGTTATTCCTATTTTACAGCTAAGGAAACTGAGGCACAGATAAAAGTGCTGGGCTTCACACTAAATATATGTGACTTCAGAGTACATTTCCCTGCCTCTACACCTCTTGATTTAAGGAGCTGGAATTCCACAAATGGGAATTTTATTCCATTTGGACCAATGTTTAAGTACCATCTAGTTTCAAAAACAACAGGGAAAGAATGGATGCCAGTTTCTTTAGAAAGTGTTATGGTTTTAAGGCCTCATAAATCCAGAAATGAATAAAGTATAAAAATAATATGAGCTGGTGGCACATGCCTGTAATCCCAGAGGCTTGGGAGACTGAGTCAGGAGGATCTCAAGTTTAAAGCCAACCTCAGCAAAAGTGAGGTGCTAAGCAACTCAGTGATTCCCTGTCTTTAAATAAAATGCAAAATAGGGCTATAGATGTGGCTTAGTGGTTGAGGGCTCCTGAGTTCAATCCTTGGTATCCCCTCAAAAATTAATGTGTATATTTCACTATTCTAAACCCTTGAGTTCCAAATTTCTTCATTTTTCTATAATAACTAGATTTAGGTTATTGAACTGGAGTGATTCTTAATAAACCAATAGTTTTGGATGGAATATTTACTTCTGTGGAATTACGTGATCTTTCAAAAGTAAGAAATATTTATGTTCACCAGTAAATTAAAGCAATTTTAATCATTTTATTTACACTTGATGAGTGGCTTTTAGAAAAGGGATGCTTTTAAAAATTTGAAGCCTATCCTAAGATTCTTAGATATATTGGTGATTCTCCATACTGGGGTAAACTTATTGATAACAATAAAACATTGGTGATATGTGAAATATAAAGAAAGAATCAAAGTAATTCCTTAAACTGGTGCACAGAACATTCTCTAGAGATAGCATTTTTTATTTTGAGATTACTCAACACATGCATACATCCATATTTTATTCAAAAACACATATAAACTTTATATATATATATATATATATATATATATATATATATATATATATATATCATCCATATAATTAATACAGTACACATATGTCCACTTTTTATCTACAGGCATATATGAAACTTTTACTTAAATATAACTTTAAAAATATCACAATCCTCATTTGCTTAAAAATTCCATTTCATAGACCATATTATACATAAGTAACTTTAAGTTCTACCAGAAAATTGCTTATTTAAATAAAAAATTTTCTTTTAAGCGTAGAATCTCACTTTTTTAAAAAGGAATCAAGGCAAGTGAGAATTACTCAAAGTATTCACATGCATTAAGCATGCCATTAAAATGCAGCTTCTTTCATTGCAATATGTTAAAAAATACCACCTTACAAGGATGAGAAATTATAAAGGCATATGAAATTTGGAACTGAGTGTGCAGTTTCAAAAGGAACTAATATATTATCAAAAGCAACATCTTGAAATAGTATTTTGTATAGTTACACACCTGTTGAAATTTCAGTCTTTAGTTGGGTTCTTAAAGGTAGAGTGAAGGAATGCTCCTGGGATTCTGTCAGAATAGGTGAGTTTTCACAGATGTCCTCAATTTATACATCTAATATATTAACATTAGGAATAATTTTTTGTTAGAAAAGGACAATGCTAATGTCAAGTATCTGAAGGATAAGTGGAAATTCACATTGCTATTTTAAATCTATACATTATAAAATGTGAATCTATATAATTTCAGTTGTTAGATGAGCACAGTATTAATGACCAAGCTCCTGTTCATTCTTGGTATTCATGCATTAATACATTGAGGAGGTAGGGAGATTGGAAATGTGTACAGAGCCATTAAAGAATCTAGAAATAATGATAAGTAAACACTAAAACTCTGTAAACTAAGATTTTATAGAAATAGGGTCATATAAAACATTGCTTTTGTTCATTCAGCTCAGTCTTAGATGACACCACCATTATTTGCCAGTTACCAATGACTAGAACCCAAACTCATTCTTTTCTCCTCTCAGCATCCATCTCAAGTCTATATTTTTATTATATCTCATTTCCGTCTCCTCCTACATGTTGTTATTATCACTGTAAATTTTTGGACTTGTACTTTGAAACTAAATTCCAGCATTATTTCTACTCTATCATGCTGTATGTGATTAAATGTCCAAATGACTGACATTAACAATGACTGCTATGGGAGTTTGAAATAAAGGAGGGTTCACACACACACAGATGCAAACACACACATACACACACACATACACACACACACACACACAACAAAAAACAGATAATTTGAAATAAATATGTGTGTATGTCTGTGACCAGAACAATGCACAATAAAGAGAGAGTTGATAGAGAACTTTAACAGAGAGAGGAGAGGAGCCATTGAAAGTACACAGTCTTGGACTGATCCTTGAGGCTAAGAAAGTATTTAAGGTACTGGTAAGAGCAAAGTTTAATATTTGCTTTAATTTGAACCTTTCCACAGTGTAGTTTTCAGGAGGAAGATTTGCTTAAGGCACTGACAGTACTTGTTGTTAAACTAAGGCTGAGATAACAAACTAGAGATAAGTGAAATGATTGGGACAAAGGCAGAGAAAAGAAAAAATCTGCATCTGTCTTTTTGATAGTTTTATTGAATTTTTGTGAAAGAGGTATATTGTATAATGTACCTATTACCTACTTCATAAGCAAAGTCATATAAAATAAACAAGTCAACCACGTCTTCTCACATCTTCATAGTAAAGTGAGATGAAGTAAAAGCATTTCACCAACTGTCAACTAGTTTCAAAGGATGTTATTGTTCTGACACAGAGATACATGCGTTCTTTAATACCTATATGTGTTAGTCAGATTTTTATCACTGTGACCAAAATACGTGCCACAAACAAGGTGGAGGAGGAAAGATTTATTTTGGTGCAATTTATTTTATTTATTCAAGGTTTCAGGCCATATTCAGTTGGCTGCATTGCTTTGGGCCTGAGCAGAGCATCATGGTGGAAAGTCCAGGTGGAGGAAAACACTTCAGCACAAGGCAGCCAAGAAGGAAGGAGAAAGGGAGGGAGAGAGAATGAGAGAGATAGAATAAGCAGACAAGGAAAGAAATCCACTCCTAGGGCATGCTTCCAATAACCTACTTTCAACCATACCCACTGCATAGAGTTTCTACTAGCTCCCAATAGTCCAATCAAATTATGTTTCCTTCAATGGATTAATCCAGTAATGAGGTCAGAGCCCTCATTATACAATCACTTCCCAAGGGCCAAACCTCCAAACTTACCTTTATTTGGGGAACAAGCTCTTAACAGACAAAAGAAACTTTGGGAGACTTTCCAAATCCCAACCATAAGATTATATGTGGATAAGAATAAATGTGTGTATATGATATTGTATTCTAGATTATTAATAGTTTGACAGAAAATATTGTTGCTCTAAGAACATTCTTTGTTTCACAATTTTCATTCATTGTGAATCTGTCATTTCATTATAGATTGGATCTATGATCTAAATTAAACTCATATTTATTTCATGTTGACATTTATTTCACATAAACTTAAAAAAAATTCCTTCACAGACATAAGTTAAATTGACAAGTGTATATTCTATTTTTAACCTATTGTCTATAAACAAATTTCATCTAGTTTGGAATATCAGTCCAACATTGCTTCATTTCTTATTGTGCAGGGGATATAATGTATATATAATATACTAGTATCAGAAATCAAATCCAAGGGGCTGGGGATGTGGCTCAAGTGGTAGCGCGCTTGCCTGGCATGCGTGCGACCCGGGTTTGATCCTCAGCACCACATACAAAACAAAGATGTTGTGTCCGCCAGTAACTAAAAAATAAATATTAAAAAAAATTTTAAAAAAAAGAAATCAAATCTAAGACCTCCTTGATGCCAAAATTTATATAAGTTATAATTCACAAATTATGTATGAAATGATAACATTAGATCTTTGAAAAAAAGAGAATTAATTTCATGCTTACAAGGCTTCTCTCTCTCTCTCTCTCTCTCTCTCTCTCTCTCTCTCTCTCTCTCTCTGGATGTATATTTTCATATATTCATGACTACATACATGTGTATACCATATGTATGTGAGTGTATGGGTGTGTTCTCCAACACGAAAGTATACAATTGTATTCCATCTTATTTATAGGAACAACAACAATATTGATAGAGGGTAACTTTTTTCAACTTCATGATTTATTTTCACTTCAAAGCTGTGTAACGATCATAGATTTATAAGAGCAAAAACAAATTTAAAGGATGCATCAAATTTAATTTTCCTATGACTTAAATATAAGAAGAATAGTGATATCTCATTTGAATTTCAAAATCTCTACATGAGATTTCAAACAAATGGTGATAGTTTCATTACCATTGTTCATAACTGTACCCCCAACAAACCACTCCTTGAAAGAATAGGGGCCCTGGAGAGGCTTGCCATGCCTAATTCAATGGTAACAGCTCGTGGTCACTGAAGCATGGGGAAATCTGAAAAGAAGAGGTTAGATGATAAGTAAGAAGTATTGCTGGGCTATTATCTTGACTATTTTCTATACTTCTAATACATGTCTTTCCCTTTTATTAGAAGGCCAACAGTTAAAATGGAACAACCAATTCACTAAAAGAAACTAATTCACCAATATAATAGAATGAAATTGATTTGTGAGATAGGAAAAGTCTTTGGTTTGTGAAATGGATGTTATTCAATTCCACAATGAGTGAATATTTTAGAGTATGTTCTCATTGCAGCTCCAAAGTGTTTGAAGGTTACCTAGTTTCTTCTGCTCTATTCTCTGTCCCTTTTCTTCTGAAACAACCAAAAAAAATCACTCAGTACCAAATGCATAAACTAAAAGATCAGAATGAAATAGCTTTCTGTTTCTCATACGTGCCAATACTTGTTATACTGAAAACGTTATCAATTTCATAATACCATGTATATTTTATGTCATAAAGTTGTTTTCATATTTTTAAGCAATGCATGTTTATTTTAATATGTCAAGCAATGCTGAAGTATAAGAAATAATTATAACTTTTTCTCCCACTGTTGAAGTTTTATATTTATATATATATGCATACTAGATATACGCATATGTAAATACTTCTATTATTTTAAATTTCCTCTTTCACCTTCATTCTTTAATTCTAGTTATCTCTTTTCATTATAACATTAAGTATGTATATGATATATACTTTATTTATTTATTTTTGTACCTAGAAATGAATCTGGGGATACTCTCAACTACGGAGCCACATCCCCAAGCCTTTTTTATTTTGAGAGAAGGTCTCACTAAGTTGCTTAGGGACTAAGTTGCTGAGGCTGGCTTTGAGTATGTCAACAACTTTATGGCTTAGTATTCTGAGCCACTGGGATTGCAAGAGTTTGATATGGTGCCTGGTTCCAAATATATAATGGAGCACAAATTTTCTTTTCTCTGATTGTACAGGATGTAGAACCTCACCATATATGCAGTCACACATGTACCTAAGGTAATGATGTTCATCTCATTCCACATCTTTCTTGCCCCCATACCCCCTCCAAATTCCTCCCTGCCCATTGCCCAATTAAAGTTTCTCCATTCTCCCTGTGACACTCGCCACATTAAGGATCAGCATCCAATTATCAGAGACAACATTTCAGCCTTTTTTTTTTATTTGCTTACATTGCTTAGCACGATATTTTCCAACTTCATCCATTTACCTGCAAATTTCATAATTTCACTTCTCTTTATTGCTGAGTAATATTCCATTGTGTAACATACTACAGTTTCTTTATCCATTCTTCTATTGAAGGGCATCTAAGTTGGTTCCTATTGTGAACTGAACTGCTATAAACATTAATGTGAAAATGCACAGCTGCAAAGTGAGAATGAGACCCTACAGAAGAACATTAAAGTCATGATGGAACGCTATCAAGAAAACATGATGAAACTGCACAGGAAATTAACAGTGGAGGAAAACTACCGGGTGGAGCAAGAGGAGAAACTCTCCAAAGTCGAACAAAAGTAGAGCCATACAATAAAAGAGCTAGAGACCTACAGAAAGAGAGCCAAATATCTTGAAGAAGAATTGCAGAGAACCATTCATTCCTGTCTGGGGAAGATTATTTCTTCTGAGAAAGAAGCACATGCTAGTGAGTTGGCAGCTCGGATTGCTGAAAGAAACCTCAGTTATTTCAGGAAACAAAATGCGCACAACAGACAAAAATTAACTGAGAAGGAGCTTAGATTTGCACTTGTAGAAAAAGATCCCTATGATGCACTGGATGTTTCCAACTCACCAATGGACAGAGAGCCTTCTCCAAATGAGCCCTCACCAATAGGTCACCATTCATCTGAAAAAAGACCTCCTCATTTTGAAAAGAGCGGTCCACTCACACTCTCACCTTTCACTCCAGTGGGAGGAGGAAGAGGGTCAAGGGGCCCTGGAGAATCCTCTGGACCATGCGACTAGCAGTAAAGGAAGAGAATCCAGCTGTCATAAGTTCACTGATTTTCAGAGAGCACCTTCTCAGACTGGGCCCCTCTCTCCTCCAGGGGAACAGGCCAGCAGGCTGATGATCCCTCCGCCAATCCAACCATATTCTTCTGATGCACGTCTTCCTCTACAAAGGCTAGATAGGTTTTACTCAAATTGTGGTAGAGCATCGGGACCAGCAGAACACAGAATTCCTAATATGCCTCCTTTGGACTCTGATGTGCCTGATTCACCTCTCCATGCTGAAAACCAAGCAACTGGCTCTGGCTCTGTGTTGGCACCTTTCCCTCCAGTCAGAGGTGCCTTGTTTCCAGTTGACCCAAGGAGTCAGTACATGAGAAGAGGACCTCTTTTTTCCTCCACCTCTCCCAGGAAACTTGTCTGGGAACCTGGAGATTATTTTCCACCTGACCCGCCACCCACTCCATTTCCAATGCGAAGTGTCTATGCAGGGAGGGGGTTTTCCTCACAATCTTCCCCCAAGAGCTGGAATTCAGCCCTCTACACCCCCATTCTGAAAGTACAAGTGAGTTCCCTGAAGGGTTCCTTCCACCTGCAAATGAGCCTGTTACTCAACATCCAGAACCAAACAAGAAACCTCATGCTGTTGCGCTCTCTTCAAATGAAATTTGACTTATCTCTCATTTTTAGTTTTTAAGTAACTGCTTTTACATTAGTAATTGACTATACTTTGGCTCCAATTGGAGCTCAATGAAACAATAATTCTTAAGATAGTACTTTGTAAATAAAGATGGTTTACGTAGGAATCTTATGAGTAAATTATTCCTATTTTATTTTATTCCAGAGAACAGCATTTATACGATGAAGCCACTCTTACATAAACAAGAATGGGAGTTCTAGGTCCTTGTAATCTAGCTGATGGAAATATCTTTTAAACTCCCAAGAAAGAAGTGTATTTAGTATGACTGTCGCAAATGTAAAGTGACTTTAGGCTTAATGAAAAATTGTCACTGATTTAGAGACTGGTTGGGCATTTCAGCTAGTTTTTCCATATCAGAATAACTAGAGCATGGGAGGACTAAAGGAGAGAACACAACTAAACATGTCGCGGAAACAGGAGATCTCAACTACAAAGAAAAATGAAGACCTCTTTTTTATATTGGTTGCTTAAAACACTACATCGCTCTTGAGATACCATATTTCCTACATTAGATTCAAGTGAGTTATGAACTCCCATTTTGACCCCATACACGGATTGCACAATCACATTGTTTACACATCCACATTTTTACAAATTGCCATATTAGTAACTGTTGTATTCTGCTACCTTTTCTAGCCTCTACTATCCCCCCACTCCTGCCCTCCCATCTTCTCTCTCTATCCCATCTGCCGTAATTTAACGTTTGGGAATTGGAAACCACACTTTAAACTCACTCCCCTCCCCTTTTTCCCTTCTGTCAAATTACTCATCATCTTCTTCTATTTCTTCTACTCCTCGTCCTCTTCCTCCTCCTCTTATACCTTTAATTCATTCATCATACACTCATGCATTGGTTCATTCATTCCTTTCACATATGGTGTTGGGGATCCAACTCAGGACCTTTGAAAGTGTGAAGCCAGCACTCTAGTGCTGAGCCAAAACCCCAGCACATGTCTTTTTTATTTTATGACTTTTTGTATGAAATTCAGAATAGCATTCTACTATGGTTCACTGATATGTGGATTGACCTAGTCCTTGTTTTCTGGGAGACTTTTGGAAAATATACATGAATTATTAAAAGATTGAAATGAAGAAACAAAGAGGAAATTCCCCAATTTCTTATTCTTAGATTCCATACTCTGACTCTGCCTACCTACTGTGAAAACTTTTAAACTCTTACTCCCCATTTCTATATCATTATCAACAAGTGAACATTCACTGCCATACAACAAACCAGAGAACTCACATTGAACAATGTTTCCCCAGTAGAGGTCAAGACACAATACTTATTAAAAAAAATACCCTAGTTATGAATTAGTAGGTAAAGCTTTATTTCAGTGTTAAATGTGCTCTAATTATGTGTTTGTGTGTTTGTTGATGTGTGTGGTGTGTGGCTGTGTGTGCTTGTGTGTAAAACAAGCACTGAGGTGTAAAATAAATGCAGGATTGCAACGGCCTTCTTAAAAATAAGAAGCAACTTTATCACATTTGAAGCCCAGTGAAGAATCTGCCTGATACTTAACCTACAATTAATTGAAATGTGAAAAACTCAGGCCTAGAAAAACAAAGCCAACATACATACTGAATCTAATCAGTCTGTCTCACCTGTTTTCTAATCACTCCTTTAAATAAACCTAAATTGCCAGCATAAAACATCAGTTGTTCTAAACCAGTGGACGGATGTCCCCTGTCATGGGCTGTGTAAAATACATGGAGGATCCGGCACTCATTGTTATCTAGAATGACTTCTGCCTGAACTACTATTGGAGAATTGTTGCTGATATACTGCGGTTCTTATACCAGTAAACTGGAATGAAGGTAATTTCAGGCTGCAATGGAGTAAATTGATTTTACTAACTGGTTTTTGAAAACACTGCCATGAAAAATTATCAGGATGTTCATAAAGGCATCTACATGTCTCTTCACAAGGGTTTTACTTAATGGGGGAGGTGGTGAGGTCTGGATATAACTGAACTGTCCATTAGTAGGTAGAACAATATAATGGGAATCAGAGTGCACATTCCGGTTTGAACTCAATCTAGGTAACATGGATTCATCTCTGTGTAATAGGCCTGCTTCTGAAAAACACAATGTAGAGCTCCAAAAGCAGAACGATACTTTCAGAATACCATGTTATGTTTGTAAATAGATAGACAGATAGATATACAGAAATCAAAAATCTGAAAACGGTCTGGAAGTGTACATTTCAATACCTTACAATGTCAGTAGTGGGGGATTAATAGCAGATCAAGAAGACTGTATCTGCATGGGAAATGGTTCAATTTTTGAAAGAGTTTTTAAATGAAAATGGACAAAAAAATTTAAAGGGTTACAGTAAGTGTTGAGGAGTGACTTGGCTAAAGGAGCACAGAGGTGAGAAACAATTAATTAGAGTTCAATAGAACCAGGTATCATTTCTGTACACATGACTCCATGAACAGGAGCAAAGGGGACACTTAAAGAAATCATAGGACTAAGGAGAGATCAGGATTAGGAGGATTTGTACTAGTCTAGAAATGCTGACCTGAAAACCAACTAAACTTTTCAACTCCTTCTTTTGAGGAACATTAGCTGTGCCGTGCTTTTCAAAAATGACTTGTCATAACTGATTTATGCCCATGTTAGCAACTCCTCCGAAATTACGTTGAAAGTAGACTAATGTGAGAGTTTCTCTTTAGAGATAATTCAAATTAGTTGCATAGGAAGTGGCAGCAGGTCTGGGGATTTTGTAGCTCAGTGGCAGTGACCTTGCCTAGCTTGGGGTGGCCTGCCATGGACTTTCACCCCAAACACTTGCAAGAAAAGAAAAGGGAGGGAAGAAAGAGAGAAAGTTGGAAAGGAGGAAGGCAAAGTTGGTGGGATGGAGGGAGGTAGAAAAGAAGGAAGAAGAAAAGGAGTAAAAACCAGGAAGGGAGGAAGGAAGCAAGGAAGGTAGGAAATAGAAAGAGCACAAGGGCAGCGAAAGGACTGAGTCACTCAAACAAAAGGCAGGGGACACAAAGACCAATATAGGCCATAAAAGCTGTTTGAACAGTTTAGTCATCTTTGGAATTTGAGTGACATCAAACTGAATGTTATTATGACTGGATGGAATCTTCCTACTAACCCCACCTTGGCCTGGCCTAAACCAAATCAAGGGGTGGGTGGCATGGAGAGGAATTCTCTCTGGCTGGAGTGGGAGGGACCTAAACCTGTGGCCCTTGAGGATGCACTAGGTAGGGAAGGGGACAAGACTCCCCTGATGGGCAGTTGAGCACAAGGCTCCTGGGAGCCTTTGATCATGGCTCCCACCGCCATACGCCCACCACCCACCATACGCTCAGCCCCTGAAGGGGATCACAGTGGTCTGCTCCGTTGCCTGGTGCAGGTTGGAGTTCCTGACCAAACACCTGAGTGTCCACAGCCTGTGTTGGCCTGCCTGGGCAGGCTGTGGTTGTGGTGGCAAGAGCCAAAGCTGTCTTGGCGTGATGGAGGAGCCAAGGGCTGCCTCTCAGCCATACTAGCGGGTGGTTCTGGGAGAAGCACACAGGGTTGTGGCAGCATTGTCCGAAGACATGAAGCCAGGCCATGTCCCTTATGGCTTTCCTTGGGAGTTGGTGATGTGTACAGCTCTTGGATTTTTTGCTGTTCTCTCACTTTTCTGGAGAGGTTTTCAGTCGGTTCGTAGCAGGCTTTGCGTGGGAAAAGAAAAAAGGCTGGCTCTAAATCTTGCTGGACTTATTGAGGCAAAATGTGGACTTCCTGAAAAAGTGAGCCTTGTTGAAAAAGAACATGAAGGCTTAGAATCATCTTTAAAGGATTGCAGGTTTGAGAAGGGTTCAAGAGAAGCACAACAGCTGGAGGCAACCGACGAAAGGCTGCATAGGTCCGAATCCAGCCATGGCGTTGAAATGCTCTTTCTAGATAAAGAGCTCAAAGCACAGAGGGCTCAACATGGTCAACAGAATGAAACGATGGCGCATCTATCAAGAAGGATACAGTCCCTCCAAGGTGAATCTGAATCCCTCAGATCACAAATAGCTGAAGCTAAAACAAACTGGAGACTCTTTCAAGTGAATGAGGAAGAACTGAAGCTGGCTATCAAAGAGGTTTTGAATGAAGGATCCCTACTTCCGCAAACGCAGAGACCAACAATACGAGGAGAAGCTGAAGCACAGAGGGAACAAGGAGGTGTCCAATATAAAGCAAAAATCATATTAGAGGACTCTAAAGTAGCTGGAGAACAAGTTCTAAGGGACACAGAAAATCACATGGAGTCTCTGAGTGAATGCTTGCTGAAGATGAAGGATAGATCTTCTCCAAGCCTGGGAGCCCAAAGGGATGGTGGTCACCTGGAACTGAAAAAGACGAGTGAACCCAAAATTGGTGTTCACTTGGAGGATGAGTCCAAAGGAGCTTTGAGGAACCTGGTTTATGGTGATAAGCTAAAGGCCTCCTTAGAAATCTTGGAAGGAGGAAGAATTCAAAAATGTACTTTCTCATCTGAAGTGGAGAAAACCACGAAAGACCTTACAGAACACCTTAAAAGTCTGCAGACTGAATAGGCATCCTTGCAGTCAGAAAATGCACAGCTGCAAAGTGAGAATGAGACCCTACAGAAGAACTTTAAAGTCATGATGGAACGCTATCAAGAAAATATGATGAAACTGCACAGGAAATTAAGAGTGGAGGAAAACTACCGTGCGGAGCAAGAGGAGAAACTCTCCAAAGCCGAAGAAAAGATGAGCCATACAATAAAAGAGCAGGAGACCTACAGAAAGAGAGCCCAATATCTTCAAGAACAATTGCAGAGTACCATTCATTCCTGTCTGGGGAAGATTATTTCCTCTGAGAAAGAAGCACATGCTACTGAGTTGGCAGCTCGGTTTGCTGAAAGAAACCTCACTTATGTCAGGAAACAAAATGCACACAACAGACAAAAATTAACTGAGAAGGAGCTTAGATTTGAACTTGTAGAAAAAGGTCCCTATGATGCACTGGATGTTTCCAACTCAGCAATGGGCAGAAAGCCTTCTCCAAATGGGCCCTCACCAGTAGGTCACCCTTCATCTGAAAGGAGACCTCCTCATTTTGAAGAGTGGTCCACTCACACTCTCACCTTTCACTCCAGTGGGAGGAGGAAGAGGGTCAAGGGGCCCTGGAGAATCCTCTGGACCATGCGACTAGCAGTAAAGGAAGAGAATCCAGCTGTCATAAGTTCACTGATTTTCAGAGAGCACCTTCTCAGACTGGGCCCCTCTCTCCTCCAGGGGAACAGGCCAGCAGGCTGATGATCCCTCCGCCAGGCCAACCATATTCTTCTGATCCACGTCTTCCTCTACAAAGGCAAGATAGGTTTTACTCAAATTGTGGTAGAGCATCGGGACCAGCAGAACACAGAATTCCTAATAAGCCTCCTTTGGACTCTGATGTGCCTGATTCACCTCTCCATGCTGAAAACCAAGCAACTGGCTCTGGCTCTGTGTTGGCACCTTTCCCTCCAGTCAGAGGTGCCTTGTTTCCAGTTAACCCAAGGAGTCAGTACATGAGAAGAGGACCTCTTTTTTCCTCCACCGCTCCCAGGAAACTTGTGTGTGAACCTGGAGATTATTTTCCACCTGACCCGCCACCCAATCCATTTCCAATGCGAAGTGTCTAAGCAGGGAGGGGGTTTTCCTCAAAATCTTCCCCCAAGAGCTGGAATTCAGCCCTCTACACCCCCAATCTGAAAGTACAAGTGAGTTCCCTGAAGGGTTCCTTCCACCTGCAAATGAGCCTGTTACTCAACATCCAGAACCAAACAAGAAACCTCATGCTGTTGTGCTCTCTTCAAATGTAATTTGACTTATCTCTCATTTTTAGTTTTTAAGTAACTGCTTTTACATCAGTAATTGACTATACTTTGGCTCCAATTGAAGCTCAATGAAACAATAATTCTTAAGATAGTACTTTGTAAATAAAGATGGTTTATGTAGGAATCTTATGAGTAAATTATTCCTATTTTATTTTATTCCAGAGAACAGCATTTAATCTGATGAAGCCACTCTTACATAAACAAGAATGGGAGTTCTAGGTCCTTGTATCTAGCTGATGGAAATATCTTTTAAACTCCCAACAAAGAAGTGTATTTAGTATGACTGTAGCAAAAGTAAAGTGACTTTAGGCTTAATGAAAAATTGTCACTGATTTAGAGACTGGTTGGGCATTTCAGCTAGTTTTTCCATATCAGAATAACTAGAGCATGGGAGGACTAAAGGAGAGAACACAACTAAACATGTCGCGGAAACAGGAGATCTCAACTACAAAGAAAAATGAAGACCTCTTTTTTATATTGGTTGCTTAAAACATTACATCGCTCTTGAGATACCATATTTCCTACATTAGATTCAAGTGAGTTATGAACTCCCATTTTGACCCCATACACGGATTGCACAATCACATTGTTTACACATCCACATTTTTACAAATTGCCATATTAGTAACTGTTGTATTCTGCTACCTTTTCTAGCCTCTACTATCCCCCCTCTCCTGCCCTCCCATCTTCTCTCTCTATCCCGTCTGCTGTAATTTAACGTTTGGGAATTGGAAACCACACTTTAAACTCACTCTCCTCCCCTTTTTCCCTTCTGTCAAATTACTCATCATCTTCTTCTATTTCTTCTCCTCCTCGTCCTCTTCCTCCTCCTCCTTATACCTTTAATTCATTCATCATACACTCATGCATTGGTTCATTCATTCCTTTCACATATGGTGTTGGGGATCCAACTCAGGACCTTTGAAAGTGTGAAGCCAGCACTCTAGTGCTGAGCCAAAACCCCAGCACATGTCTTTTTTTATTTTATGACTGTTTATATGAAATTCAGAATAGCATTCTCCTATGGTTCACTGATATGTGGATTGACCTAGTCCTTGTTTTCTGGGAGACTTTTGGAAAATATACATGAATTATTAGGAGATTGAAATGAAGAAACAAAGAGGAAATTCCCCAATTTCTTATTCTTAGATTCCATACTCTGACTCTGCCTACCTACTGTGAAAACTCTTTATCCCCATTTCTATATCATTGCCAACAAGTGAACATTCACTGCCCTACACCAAACCAGAGATCTCACATTGAACAATGTTTCCCTAGTAGAGACCAAGACACAATACTTTTTAAAAAAATACCCTAGTTATGAATTAGTAGGTAAAGCTTTATTTCAGTGTTAAATGTGCTCTAATTATGTGTTTGTGTGTTTGTTGATGTGTGTGGTGTGTGGCTGTGTGTGCTTGTGTGTAAAACAAGCACTGAGGTGTAAAATAAATGCAGGATTGCAACGGCCTTCTTAAAAATAAGAAGCAACTTTATCACATTTGAAGCCCAGTGAAGAATCTGCCTGATACTTAACCTACAATTAATTGAAATGTGAAAAACTCAGGCCTAGAAAAACAAAGCCAACATACATACTGAATCTAATCAGTCTGTCTCACCTGTTTTCTAATCACTCCTTTAAATAAACCTAAATTGCCAGCATAAAACATCAGTTGTTCTAAACCAGTGGACGGATGTCCCCTGTCATGGGCTGTGTAAAATACATGGAGGATCCGGCACTCATTGTTATCTAGAATGACTTCTGCCTGAACTACTATTGGAGAATTGTTGCTGATATACTGCGGTTCTTATACCAGTAAACTGGAATGAAGGTAATTTCAGGCTGCAATGGAGTAAATTGATTTTACTAACTGGTTTTTGAAAACACTGCCATGAAAAATTATCAGGATGTTCATAAAGGCATCTACATGTCTCTTCACAAGGGTTTTACTTAATGGGGGAGGTGGTGAGGTCTGGATATAACTGAACTGTCCATTAGTAGGTAGAACAATATAATGGGAATCAGAGTGCACATTCCGGTTTGAACTCAATCTAGGTAACATGGATTCATCTCTGTGTAATAGGCCTGCTTCTGAAAAACACAATGTAGAGCTCCAAAAGCAGAACGATACTTTCAGAATACCATGTTATGTTTGTAAATAGATAGACAGATAGATATACAGAAATCAAAAATCTGAAAACGGTCTGGAAGTGTACATTTCAATAACTTACAATGTCAGTAGTGGGGCATTAATAGCAGATCAAGAAGACTGTATCTGTATGCGAAATGGTTCAATTTTTGAAAGAGTTTTTAAATGAAAATGGACAAAAAATTTAAAGGGTTACAGTAAGTGTTGAGGAGTGACTTGGCTAAAGGAGCACAGAGGTGAGAAACAATTAAGTAGAGTTCAATAGAACCAGGTATCATTTCTGTACACATGACTCCATGAACAGGAGTCACCCCAAACACTTGCAAGAAAAGAAAAGGGAGGGAAGGGACAGAGAAAGTTGGAAGGGAGGAAGGCAAAGTTGGTGGGATGGAGGGAGGTAGAAAAGAAGGAAGAAGAAAAGGAGAAAAACCAGGAAGGGAGGAAGGAAGCAAGGAAGTTAGGAAATAGGGAGAGCACAAGGGCAGGGAAAGGACTGAGTCACTCAAACAAAAGGCAGGGGACACAAAGACCAATATAGGCCATAAAAGCTGTTTGAACAGTTTAGTCATCTTTGGAATTTGAGTGACATCAAACTGAATGTTATTATGACTGGATGGAATCTTCCTACTAACCCCGCCTTGGCATGGCCTAAAGCAAATCAAGGGGTGGGAGGCATGGAGAGGAATTCTCTCTGGCTGGAGTGGGAGGGACCTAAACCTGTGGCCCTTGAGGATGCACTGGGTAGGGAAGGGGACAAGACTCCCCTGATGGGCAGTTGAGCACAACAAGGCTCCTGGGAGCCGTTGATCATGGCTCCCACCGCCATACGCCCACCACCCACCATACGCTCAGCCCCTGAAGGGGATCACAGTGGTCTGCTCCGTTGCCTGGTGCAGGTTGGAGTTCCTGACCAAACACCTGAGTGTCCACAGCCTTGTTGGCCTGCCTGGGCAGGCTGTGGTTGTGGTGGCAAGAGCCAAAGCTTTCTTGGCGTGATGGAGGAGCCAAGGCCTGCCTCTCAGCCATACTAGCGGGTGGTTCTGGGAGAAGCACCCAGGGTTGTGGCAGCATTGTCCGAAGACATGAAGCCAGGCCATCTTCCTTATGGCTTTCCTTGGGAGTTGGTGATTTGTACAGCTCTTGCATTTTTTGCTGTTCTCTCACTTTTCTGGAGAGGTTTTCAGTCGGTTCGTAGCAGGCTTTGCGTGGGAAGAGAAAAAAGGCTGGCTCTAAATCTTGCTGGAATTATTGAGGCAAAATGTGGACTTCTTGAAAAAGTGAGCCTTGTTGAAAAAGAACATGAAGGCTTAGAATCATCTTTAAAGGATTGCAGGTTTGAGAAGGGTTCAAGAGAAGCACAACAGCTGGAGGCAACCGACGAAAAGCTGCATAGGTCCGAATCCAGCCATGGCGTTGAAATGCTCTTTCTAGAAGAAGAGCTCAAAGCACAGAAGGCTCAACATGGTCAACAGGATGAAACGATGGCACATCTATCAAGAAGGATACAGTCCCTCCAAGGTGAATCTGAATCCCTCAGATCACAAATAGCTGAAGCTAAAACAAACTGGAGACTCTTTCAAGTGAATGAGGAAGAACTGAAGCTGGCAATCAAAGAGGTTTTGAATGAAGGATCCCTACTTCCGCAAACGCAGAGACCAACAATACGAGGAGAAGCTGAAGCACAGAGGGAACAAGGAGGTGTCCAATATAAAGCAAAAGTCATATTAGAGGACTCTAAAGTAGCTGGAGAACAAGTTCTAAGGGACACAGAAAATCACATGGAGTCTCTGAGTGAATGCTTGCTGAAGATGAAGGATAGATCTTCTCCAAGCCTGGGAGCCCAAAGGGATGGTGGTCACCTGGAACTGGGAAAGACGAGTGAACCCAAAATTGGTGCTCACTTGGAGGATGAGTCCAAAGGAGCTTTGAGGAACCTGGTTTATGGTGATAAGCTAAAGGCCTCCTTAGAAATCTTGGAAGGAGGAAGAATTCAAAAATGTACTTTCTCATCTGAAGTGGAGAAAACCACGAAAGACCTTACAGAACACCTTAAAAGTCTGCAGACTGAATAGGCATCCTTGCAGTCAGAAAATGCACAGCTGCAAAGTGAGAATGAGACCCTACAGATGAACTTTAAAGTCATGATGGAACGCTATCAAGAAAATATGATGAAACTGCACAGGAAATTAAGAGTGGAGGAAAACTACCGTGTGGAGCAAGAGGAGAAACTCTCCAAAGCCGAAGAAAAGATGAGCCATACAATAAAAGAGCTGGAGACCTACAGAAAGAGAGCCCAATATCTTCAAGAACAATTGCAGAGTACCATTCATTCCTGTCTGGGGAAGATTATTTCCTCTGAGAAAGAAGCACATGCTACTGAGTTGGCAGCTCGGTTTGCTGAAAGAAACCTCACTTATTTCAGGAAACAAAATGCACGCAACAGACAAAAATTAACTGAGAAGGACCTTAGATTTGAACTTGTAGAAAAAGATCCCTATGATGCACTGGATGTTTCCAACTCAGCAATGGGCAGAAAGCCTTCTCCAAATGGGCCCTCACCAGTAGGTCACCCTTCATCTGAAAGGAGACCTCCTCATTTTGAAAAGAGTGGTCCACTCACACTCTCACCTTTCACTCCTGTGGGAGGAGGAACAGGGTCAAGGGCCCTGGAGAATCCTCTGGACCATGCGACTAGCAGTAAAGGAAGAGAATCCAGCTGTCATAAGTTCACTGATTTTCAGAGAGCACCTTCTCAGACTGGGCCCCTCTCTCCTCCAGGGGAACAGGCCAGCAGGCTGATGATCCCTCCGCCAGGCCAACCATATTCTTCTGATCCACGTCTTCCTCTACAAAGGCAAGATAGGTTTTACTCAAATTGTGGTAGAGCATCGGGACCAGCAGAACACAGAATTCCTAATATGCCTCCTTTGGACTCTGATGTGCCTGATTCACCTCTCCATGCTGAAAACCAAGCAACTGGCTCTGGCTCTGTGTTGGCACCTTTCCCTCCAGTCAGAGGTGCCTTGTTTCCAGTTGACCCAAGGAGTCAGTACATGAGAAGAGGACCTCTTTTTTCCTCCACCTCTCCCAGGAAACTTGTGTGTGAACCTGGAGATTATTTTCCACCTGACCCGCCACCCACTCCATTTCCAATGCGAAGTGTCTATGCAGGGAGGGGGTTTTCCTCACAATCTTCCCCCAAGAGCTGGAATTGAGCCCTCTACACCCCCATTCTGAAAGTACAAGTGAGTTCCCTGAAGGGTTCCTTCCACCTGCAAATGAGCCTGTTACTCAACATCCAGAACCAAACAAGAAACCTCATGCTGTTGTGCTCTCTTCAAATGTAATTTGACTTATCTCTCATTTTTAGTTTTTAAGTAACTGCTTTTACATCAGTAATTGACTATACTTTGGCTCCAATTGAAGCTCAATGAAACAATAATTCTTAAGATAGTACTTTGTAAATAAAGATGGTTTACGTAGGAATCTTATGAGTAAATTATTCCTATTTTATTTTATTCCAGAGAACAGCATTTAATCTGATGAAGCCACTCTTACATAAACAAGAATGGGAGTTCTAGGTCCTTGTAATCTAGCTGACGGAAATATCTTTTAAACTCCCAACAAAGAAGTGTATTTAGTATGACTGTAGCAAATGTAAAGTGACTTTAGGCTTAATGAAAAATTGTCACTGATTTAGAGACTGGTTGGGCATTTCAGCTAGTTTTTCCATATCAGAATAACTAGAGCATGGGAGGACTAAAGGAGAGAACACAACTAAACATGTCGCGGAAACAGGAGATCTCAACTACAAAGAAAAATGAAGACCTCTTTTTTATATTGGTTGCTTAAAACATTACATCGCTCTTGAGATACCATATTTCCTACATTAGATTCAAGTGAGTTATGAACTCCCATTTTGACCCCATACACGGATTGCACAATCACATTGTTTACACATCCACATTTTTACAAATTGCCATATTAGTAACTGTTGTATTCTGCTACCTTTTCTAGCCTCTACTATCCCCCCTCTCCTGCCCTCCCATCTTCTCTCTCTATCCCATCTGCCGTAATTTAACGTTTGGGAATTGGAAACCACATTTTAAACTCACTCCCCTCCCCTTTTTCCCTTCTGTCAAATTACTCATCATCTTCTTCTATTTCTTCTACTCCTCATCCTCTTCCTCCTCCTCCTTATACCTTTAATTCATTCATCATACACTCATGCATTGGTTCATTCATTCCTTTCACATATGGTGTTGGGGATCCAACTCAGGACCTTTGAAAGTGTGAAGCCAGCACTCTAGTGCTGAGCCAAAACCCCAGCACATGTCTTTTTTATTTTATGACTGTTTGTATGAAATTCAGAATAGCATTCTACTATGGTTCACTGATATGTGGATTGACCTAGTCCTTGTTTTCTGGGAGACTTTTGGAAAATATACATGAATTATTAAAAGATTGAAATGAAGAAACAAAGAGGAAATTCCCCAATTTCTTATTCTTAGATTCCATACTCTGACTCTGCCTACCTACTGTGAAAACTTTTAAACTCTTACTCCCCATTTCTATATCATTATCAACAAGTGAACATTCACTGCCATACAACAAACCAGAGAACTCACATTGAACAATGTTTCCCCAGTAGAGGTCAAGACACAATACTTATTAAAAAAAATACCCTAGTTATGAATTAGTAGGTAAAGCTTTATTTCAGTGTTAAATGTGCTCTAATTATGTGTTTGTGTGTTTGTTGATGTGTGTGGTGTGTGGCTGTGTGTGCTTGTGTGTAAAAGAAGCACTGAGGTGTAAAATAATTGCAGGATTGCAACGGCCTTCTTAAAAATAAGAAGCAACTTTATCACATTTGAAGCCCAGTGAAGAATCTGCCTGATACTTAACCTACAATTAATTGAAATGTGAAAAACTCAGGCCTAGAAAAACAAAGCCAACATACATACTGAATCTAATCAGTCTGTCTCACCTGTCTTCTAATCACTCCTTTAAATAAACCTAAATTGCCAGCATAAAACATCAGTTGTTCTAAACCAGTGGACGGATGTCCCCTGTCATGGGCTGTGTAAAATACATGGAGGATCCGGCACTCATTGTTATCTAGAATGACTTCTGCCTGAACTACTATTGGAGAATTGTTGCTGATATACTGCGGTTCTTATACCAGTAAACTGGAATGAAGGTAATTTCAGGCTGCAATGGAGTAAATTGATTTTACTAACTGGTTTTTGAAAACACTGCCATGAAAAATTATCAGTATGTTCATAAAGGCATCTACATGTCTCTTCACAAGGGTTTTACTTAATGGGGGAGGTGGTGAGGTCTGGATATAACTGAACTGTCCATTAGTAGGTAGAACATTATAATGGGAATCAGAGTGCACATTCCGGTTTGAACTCAATCTAGGTAATATGGATTCACCTCTGTGTAATAGGCCTGCTTCTGAAAAACACAATGTAGAGCTCCAAAAGCAGAACGATACTTTCAGAATACCATGTTATGTTTGTAAATAGATAGACAGATAGATATACAGAAATCAAAAATCTGAAAATGGTCTGGAAGTGTACATTTCAATACCTTACAATGTCAGTAGTGGGGGATTAATAGCAGATCAAGAAGACTGTATCTGCATGGGAAATGGTTCAATTTTTGAAAGAGTTTTTAAATGAAAATGGACAAAAAAATTTAAAGGGTTACAGTAAGTGTTGAGGAGTGACTTGGCTAAAGGAGCACAGAGGTGAGAAACAATTAATTAGAGTTCAATAGAACCAGGTATCATTTCTGTACACATGACTCCATGAACAGTAGCAAAGGGGACACTTAAAGAAATCATAGGACTAAGGAGAGATCAGGATTAGGAGGATTTGTACTAGTCTAGAAATGCTGACCTGAAAACCAACTAAACTTTTCAACTCCTTCTTTTGAGGAACATTAGCTGTGCCGTGCTTTTCAAAAATGACTTGTCATAACTGATTCATGCCCATGTTAGCAACTCTTCTGAAATTACGTTGAAAATAGACTAATGTGAGAGTTTCTCTTTAGAGATAATTCAAATTAGTTGCATAGGAAGTGGCAGCAGGTCTGGGGATTTTGTAGCTCAGTGGCAGTGACCTTGCCTAGCTTGGGGCTGGCCTGCCATGGACTTTCACCCCAAACACTTGCAAGAAAAGAAAAGGGAGGGAAGAAAGAGAGAAAGTTGGAAAGGAGGAAGGCAAAGTTGGTGGGATGGAGGGAGGTAGAAAAGAAGGAAGAAGAAAAGGAGTAAAAACCAGGAAGGGAGGAAGGAAGCAAGGAAGGTAGGAAATAGAAAGAGCACAAGGGCAGGGAAAGGACTGAGTCACTCAAACAAAAGGCAGGGGACACAAAAACCAATATAGGCCATAAAAGCTGTTTGAACAGTTTAGTCATCTTTGGAATTTGAGTGACATTAAACTGAATGTTATTATGACTGGATGGAATCTTCCTACTAACCCCGCCTTGGCCTGGCCTAAACCAAATCAAGGGGTGGGAGGCATTGAGAGGAATTCTCTCTGGCTGGAGTGGGAGGGACCTAAACCTGTGGCCCTTGAGGATGCACTAGGTAGGGAAGGGGACAAGACTCCCCTGATGGGCAGTTGAGCACAAGGCTCCTGGGAGCCTTTGATCATGGCTCCCACCGCCATACGCCCACCACCCACCATACGCTCAGCCCCTGAAGGGGATCACAGTGGTCTGCTCCGTTGCCTGGTGCAGGTTGGAGTTCCTGACCAAACACCTGAGTGTCCACAGCCTGTGTTGGCCTGCCTGGGCAGGCTGTGGTTGTGGTGGCAAGAGCCAAAGCTGTCTTGGCGTGATGGAGGAGCCAAGGGCTGCCTCTCAGCCATACTAGCGGGTGGTTCTGGGAGAAGCACCCAGGGTTGTGGCAGCATTGTCCGAAGACATGAAGCCAGGCCATGTCCCTTATGGCTTTCCTTGGGAGTTGGTGATGTGTACATCTCTTGGATTTTTTGCTGTTCTCTCACTTTTCTGGAGAGGTTTTCAGTCGGTTCGTAGCAGGCTTTGCGTGGGAAGAGAAAAAAGGCTGGCTCTAAATCTTGCTGGACTTATTGAGGCAAAATGTGGACTTCCTGAAAAAGTGAGCCTTGTTGAAAAAGAACATGAAGGCTTAGAATCATCTTTAAAGGATTGCAGGTTTGAGAAGGGTTCAAGAGAAGCGCAACAGCTGGAGGTAACCAACGAAAGGCTGCATAGGTCCGAATCCAGCCATGGCGTTGAAATGCTCTTTCTAGATAAAGAGCTCAAAGCACAGAAGGCTCAACATGGTCAACAGGATGAAACGATGGCGCATCTATCAAGAAGGATACAGTCCCTCCAAGGTGAATCTGAATCCCTCAGATGACAAATAGCTGAAGCTAAAACAAACTGGAGACTCTTTCAAGTGAATGAGGAAGAACTGAAGCTGGCTATCAAAGAGGTTTTGAATGAAGGATCCCTACTTCCGCAAACGCAGACCAACAATACAAGGAGAAGCTGTGCACAGAGGGAACAAGGAGGTGTCCAATATAAAGCAAAAATCATATTAGAGGACTCTAAAGTAGCTGGAGAACAAGTTCTAAGGGACACAGAAAATCACATGGAGTCTCTGAGTGAATGCTTGCTGAAGATGAAGGATAGATCTTCTCCAAGCCTGGGAGCCCAAAGGGATGGTGGTCACCTGGAACTGGGAAAGACGAGTAAACCCAAAATTGGTGTTCACTTGGAGGATGAGTCCAAAGGAGCTTTGAGGAACCTGGTTTATGGTGATAAGCTAAAGGCCTCCTTAGAAATCTTGGAAGGAGGAAGAATTAAAAAATGTACTTTCTCATCTGAAGTGGAGAAAACCACGAAAGACCTTACAGAACACCTTAAAAGTCTGCAGACTGAACAGGCATCCTTGCAGTCAGAAAACGCACAGCTGCAAAGTGAGAATGAGACCCTACAGAAGAACTTTAAAGTCATGATGGAACGCTATCAAGAAAATGTGATGAAACTGCACAGGAAATTAAGAGTGGAGGAAAACTACCGTGTGGAGCAAGAGGAGAAACTTTCCAAAGTCGAAGAAAAGATGAGCCATACAATAAAAGAGCTGGAGACCTACAGAATGAGAGCCCAATATCTTCAAGAACAATTGCAGAGTACCATTCATTCCTGTCTGGGGAAGATTATTTCCTCTGAGAAAGAAGCACATGCTAGTGAGTTGGCAGCTCGGTTTGCTGAAAGAAACCTCACTTATGTCAGGAAACAAAATGCACGCAACAGACAAAAATTAACTGAGAAGGAGCTTAGATTTGTACTTGTAGAAAAAGGTCCCTATGATGCACTGGATGTTTCCAACTCAGCAATGGGCAGAAAGCCTTCTCCAAATGGGCCCTCACCAGTAGGTCACCCTTCATCTGAAAGGAGACCTCCTCATTTTGAAAAGAGTGGTCCACTCACACTCTCACCTTTCACTCCAGTGGGAGGAGGAAGAGGGTCAAGGGGCCCTGGAGAATCCTCTGGACCATGCGACTAGCAGTAAAGGAAGAGAATCCAGCTGTCATAAGTTCACTGATTTTCAGAGAGCACCTTCTCAGACTGGGCCCCTCTCTCCTCCAGGGGAACAGGCCAGCAGGCTGATGATCCCTCCGCCAGGCCAACCGTATTCTTCTGATCCACGTCTTCCTCTACAAAGGCAAGATAGGTTTTACTCAAATTGTGGTAGAGCATCGGGACCAGCAGAACACAGAATTCCTAATATGCCTCCTTTGGACTCTGATGTGCCTGATTCACCTCTCCATGCTGAAAACCAAGCAACTGGCTCTGGCTCTGTGTTGGCAGCTTTCCCTCCAGTCAGAGGTGCCTTGTTTCCAGTTGACCCAAGGAGTCAGTACATGAGAAGAGGACCTCTTTTTTCCTCCACCTCTCCCAGGAAACTTGTGTGTGAACCTGGAGATTATTTTCCACCTGACCCGCCACCCACTCCATTTCCAATGCGAAGTGTCTATGCAGGGAGGGGGTTTTCCTCACAATCTTCCCCCAAGAGCTGGAATTCAGCCCTCTACACCCCCATTCTGAAAGTACAAGTGGGTTCCCTGAAGGGTTCCTTCCACCTGCAAATGAGCCTGTTACTCAACATCCAGAACCAAACAAGAACCCTCATGCTGTTGTGCTCTCTTCAAATGTAATTTGACTTATCTCTCATTTTTAGTTTTTAAGTAACTGCTTTTACATCAGTAATTGACTATACTTTGGCTCCAATTGAAGCTCAATGAAACAATAATTCTTAAGATAGTACTTTGTAAATAAAGATGGTTTACGTAGGAATCTTATGAGTAAATTATTCCTATTTTATTTTATTCCAGAGAACAGCATTTAATCTGATGAAGCCACTCTTACATAAACAAGAATGGGAGTTCTAGGTCCTTGTAATCTAGCTGATGGAAATATCTTTTAAACTCCCAACAAAGAAGTGTATTTAGTATGACTGTAGCAAATGTAAAGTGACTTTAGGCTTAATGAAAATTGTCACTGATTTAGAGACTGGTTGGGCATTTCAGCTAGTTTTTCCATATCAGAATAACTAGAGCATGGGAGGACTAAAGGAGAGAACACAACTAAACATGTCGCGGAAACAGGAGATCTCAACTACAAAGAAAAATGAAGACCTCTTTTTTATATTGGTTGCTTAAAACATTACATCGCTCTTGAGATACCATATTTCCTACATTAGATTCAAGTGAGTTATGAACTCCCATTTTGACCCCATACACGGATTGCACAATCACATTGTTTACACATCCACATTTTTACAAATTGCCATATTAGTAACTGTTGTATTCTGCTACCTTTTCTAGCCTCTACTATCCCCCCTCTCCTGCCCTCCCATCTTCTCTCTCTATCCCGTCTGCTGTAATTTAACGTTTGGGAATTGGAAACCACACTTTAAACTCACTCTCCTCCCCTTTTTCCCTTCTGTCAAATTACTCATCATCTTCTTCTATTTCTTCTCCTCCTCGTCCTCTTCCTCCTCCTCCTTATACCTTTAATTCATTCATCATACACTCATGCATTGGTTCATTCATTCCTTTCACATATGGTGTTGGGGATCCAACTCAGGACCTTTGAAAGTGTGAAGCCAGCACTCTAGTGCTGAGCCAAAACCACAGCACCTGTCTTTTTTTATTTTATGACTGTTTATATGAAATTCAGAATAGCATTCTCCTATGGTTCACTGATATGTGGATTGACCTAGTCCTTGTTTTCTGGGAGACTTTTGGAAAATATACATGAATTATTAGGAGATTGAAATGAAGAAACAAAGAGGAAATTCCCCAATTTCTTATTCTTAGATTCCATACTCTGACTCTGCCTACCTACTGTGAAAACTCTTTATCCCCATTTCTATATCATTGCCAACAAGTGAACATTCACTGCCCTACACCAAACCAGAGATCTCACATTGAACAATGTTTCCCTAGTAGAGACCAAGACACAATACTTTTTAAAAAAATACCCTAGTTATGAATTAGTAGGTAAAGCTTTATTTCAGTGTTAAATGTGCTCTAATTATGTGTTTGTGTGTTTGTTGATGTGTGTGGTGTGTGGCTGTGTGTGCTTGTGTGTAAAACAAGCACTGAGGTGTAAAATAAATGCAGGATTGCAACGGCCTTCTTAAAAATAAGAAGCAACTTTATCACATTTGAAGCCCAGTGAAGAATCTGCCTGATACTTAACCTACAATTAATTGAAATGTGAAAAACTCAGGCCTAGAAAAACAAAGCCAACATACATACTGAATCTAATCAGTCTGTCTCACCTGTTTTCTAATCACTCCTTTAAATAAACCTAAATTGCCAGCATAAAACATCAGTTGTTCTAAACCAGTGGACGGATGTCCCCTGTCATGGGCTGTGTAAAATACATGGAGGATCCGGCACTCATTGTTATCTAGAATGACTTCTGCCTGAACTACTATTGGAGAATTGTTGCTGATATACTGCGGTTCTTATACCAGTAAACTGGAATGAAGGTAATTTCAGGCTGCAATGGAGTAAATTGATTTTACTAACTGGTTTTTGAAAACACTGCCATGAAAAATTATCAGGATGTTCATAAAGGCATCTACATGTCTCTTCACAAGGGTTTTACTTAATGGGGGAGGTGGTGAGGTCTGGATATAACTGAACTGTCCATTAGTAGGTAGAACAATATAATGGGATTCAGAGTGCACATTCCGGTTTGAACTCAATCTAGGTAACATGGATTCATCTCTGTGTAATAGGCCTGCTTCTGAAAAACACAATGTAGAGCTCCAAAAGCAGAACGATACTTTCAGAATACCATGTTATGTTTGTAAATAGATAGACAGATAGATATACAGAAATCAAAAATCTGGAAACGGTCTGGAAGTGTACATTTCAATAACTTACAATGTCAGTAGTGGGGGATTAATAGCAGATCAAGAAGACTGTATCTGCATGCGAAATGGTTCAATTTTTGAAAGAGTTTTTAAATGAAAATGGACAAAAAATTTAAAGGGTTACAGTAAGTGTTGAGGAGTGACTTGGCTAAAGGAGCACAGAGGTGAGAAACAATTAAGTAGAGTTCAATAGAACCAGGTATCATTTCTGTACACATGACTCCATGAACAGGAGTCACCCCAAACACTTGCAAGAAAAGAAAAGGGAGGGAAGGGACAGAGAAAGTTGGAAGGGAGGAAGGCAAAGTTGGTGGGATGGAGGGAGGTAGAAAAGAAGGAAGAAGAAAAGGAGAAAAACCAGGAAGGGAGGAAGGAAGCAAGGAAGGTAGGAAATAGGGAGAGCACAAGGGCAGGGAAAGGACTGAGTCACTCAAACAAAAGGCAGGGGACACAAAGACCAATATAGGCCATAAAAGCTGTTTGAACAGTTTAGTCATCTTTGGAATTTGAGTGACATCAAACTGAATGTTATTATGACTGGATGGAATCTTCCTACTAACCCCGCCTTGGCCTGGCCTAAACCAATCAAGGGGTGGGAGGCATGGAGAGGACTTCTCTCTGGCTGGAGTGGGAGGGACCTAAACCTGTGGCCCTTGAGGATGCACTGGGTAGGGAGGGGGACAAGACTCCCCTGATGGGCAGTTGAGCACACAAGGCTCCTGGGAGCCTTTGATCATGGCTCCCACCGCCATACGCCCACCACCCACCATACGCTCAGCCCATGAAGGGGATCACAGTGGTCTGCTCCGTTGCCTGGTGCAGGTTGGAGTTCCTGACCAAACACCTGAGTGTCCACAGTCTTGTTGGCCTGCCTGGGCCGGCTGTGGTTGTGGTGGCAAGAGCCAAAGCTTTCTTGGCGTGATGGAGGAGCCAAGGGCTGCCTCTCAGCCATACTAGCGGGTGGTTCTGGGAGAAGCACCCAGGGTTGTGGCAGCATTGTCCGAAGACATGAAGCCAGGCCATCTTCCTTATGGCTTTCCTTGGGAGTTGGTGATGTGTACAGCTCTTGGATTTTTTGCTGTTCTCTCACTTTTCTGGAGAGGTTTTCAGTCGGTTCTTAGCAGGCTTTACGTGGGAAGAGAAAAAAGGCTGGCTCTAAATCTTGCTGGACTTATTGAGGCAAAATGTGGACTTCTTGAAAAAGTGAGCCTTGTTGAAAAAGAACATGAAGGCTTAGAATCATCTTTAAAGGATTGCAGGTTTGAGAAGGGTTCAAGAGAAGCACAACAGCTGGAGGCAACCGACGAAAAGCTGCATAGATCCGAATCCAGCCATGGCGTTGAAATGCTCTTTCTAGAAGAAGAGCTGAAAGCACAGAAGGCTCAACATGGTCAACAGGATGAAACGATGGCACATCTATCAAGAAGGATACAGTCCCTCCAAGGTGAATCTGTATCCCTCAGATCACAAATAGCTGAAGCTAAAACAAACTGGAGACTCTTTCAAGTGAATGAGGAAGAACTGAAGCTGGCAATCAAAGAGGTTTTGAATGAAGGATCCCTACTTCTGCAAACGCAGAGACCAACAATACGAGGAGAAGCTGAAGCACAGAGGGAACAAGGAGGTGTCCAATATAAAGCAAAAATCATATTAGAGGACTCTAAAGTAGCTGGAGAACAAGTTCTAAGGGACACAGAAAATCACATGGAGTCTCTGAGTGAATGCTTGCTGAAGATGAAGGATAGATCTTCTCCAAGCCTGGGAGCCCAAAGGGATGGTGGTCACCTGGAACTGGGAAAGACGAGAGAACCCGAAACTGGTGCTCACTTGGAGGATGAGTCCAAAGGAGCTTTGAGGAACCTGGTTTATGGTGATAAGCTAAAGGCCTCCTTAGAAATCTTGGAAGGAGGAAGAATTCAAAAATGTACTTTCTCATCTGAAGTGGAGAAAACCACGAAAGACCTTACAGAACACCTTAAAAGTCTGCAGACTGAACAGGCATCCTTGCAGTCAGAAAACGCACAGCTGCAAAGTGAGAATGAGACCCTACAGAAGAACTTTAAAGTCATGATGGAACGCTATCAAGAAAATGTGATGAAACTGCACAGGAAATTAAGAGTGGAGGAAAACTACCGTGTGGAGCAAGAGGAGAAACTTTCCAAAGCCGAAGAAAAGATGAGCCATACAATAAAAGAGCTGGAGACCTACAGAAAGAGAGCCCAATATCTTCAAGAACAATTGCAGAGTACCATTCATTCCTGTCTGGGGAAGATTATTTCCTCTGAGAAAGAAGCACATGCTAGTGAGTTGGCAGCTCGGTTTGCTGAAAGAAACCTCACTTATGTCAGGAAACAAAATGCACGCAACAGACAAAAATTAACTGAGAAGGAGCTTAGATTTGAACTTGTAGAAAAAGATCCCTATGATGCACTGGATGTTTCCAACTCAGCTATGGGCAGAAAGCCTTCTCCAAATGGGCCCTCACCAATATGTCATCCTTCATCTGAAAGGAGACCTCCTCATTTTGAAAAGAGTGGTCCACTCACACTCTCACCTTTCACTCCAGTGGGAGGAGGAAGAGGGTCAAGGGGCCCTGGAGAATCCTCTGGACCATGCGACTAGCAGTAAAGGAAGAGAATCCAGCTGTCATAAGTTCACTGATTTTCAGAGAGCACCTTCTCAGACTGGGCCCCTCTCTCCTCCAGGGGAACAGGCCAGCAGGCTGATGATCCCTCCGCCAGGCCAACCATATTCTTCTGATCCACGTCTTCCTCTACAAAGGCAAGATAGGTTTTACTCAAATTGTGGTAGAGCATCGGGACCAGCAGAACACAGAATTCCTAATATGCCTCCTTTGGACTCTGATGTGCCTGATTCACCTCTCCATGCTGAAAACCAAGCAACTGGCTCTGGCTCTGTGTTGGCACCTTTCCCTCCAGTCAGAGGTGCCTTGTTTCCAGTTGACCCAAGGAGTCAGTACATGAGAAGAGGACCTCTTTTTTCCTCCACCTCTCCCAGGAAACTTGTGTGTGAACCTGGAGATTATTTTCCACCTGACCCGCCACCCACTCCATTTCCAATGCGAAGTGTCTATGCAGGGAGGGGGTTTTCCTCACAATCTTCCCCCAAGAGCTGGAATTCAGCCCTCTACACCCCCATTCTGAAAGTACAAGTGAGTTCCCTGAAGGGTTCCTTCCACCTGCAAATGAGCCTGTTACTCAACATCCAGAACCAAACAAGAAACCTCATGCTGTTGCGCTCTCTTCAAATGTAATTTGACTTATCTCTCATTTTTAGTTTTTAAGTAACTGCTTTTACATCAGTAATTGACTATACTTTGGCTCCAATTGAAGCTCAATGAAACAATAATTCTTAAGATAGTACTTTGTAAATAAAGATGGTTTACGTAGGAATCTTATGAGTAAATTATTCCTATTTTATTTTATTCCAGAGAACAGCATTTAATCTGATGAAGCCACTCTTACATAAACAAGAATGGGAGTTCTAGGTCCTTGTAATCTAGCTGATGGAAATATCTTTTAAACTCCCAACAAAGAAGTGTATTTAGTATGACTGTAGCAAATGTAAAGTGACTTTAGGCTTAATGAAAAATTGTCACTGATTTAGAGACTGGTTGGGCATTTCAGCTAGTTTTTCCATATCAGAATAACTAGAGCATGGGAGGACTAAAGGAGAGAACACAACTAAACATGTCGCGGAAACAGGAGATCTCAACTACAAAGAAAAATGAAGACCTCTTTTTTATATTGGTTGCTTAAAACATTACATCGCTCTTGAGACCATATTTCCTACATTAGATTCAAGTGAGTTATGAACTCCCATTTTGACCCCATACACGGATTGCACAATCACATTATTTACACATCCACATTTTTACAAATTGCCATATTAGTAACTGTTGTATTCTGCTACCTTTTCTAGCCTCTACTATCCCCCCTCTCCTGCCTTGACTGGTTTATGTCAATACATCCTTCTACCAGCCAGTGTGAATGGCCTTTTGGAGGAATTCTGGGGGAAAAAGTATCTTATCTTTTCTGTGGAAGCTGCCAAAAGAATACATTCTCCAATCTGCTGAAACAGAAAAAAAATGGAGCTTCTGTTTTACCACCAGCCTTTTGAAGTCATGAAGAATTCCAACCTTTAAATGGAAGATAAGATGGAGAAAAGCAAGAAGCACCCTAGTGATATGGGTAAACCACTAGATCAATCTATGCCTGAAGTCTTAACCTGTCATGGAACTTCTTGGTTAAATAAACTGATGAGCTCCTCTTATTGTTGTAGTTAGTCTGAGCTGGGTCTTGTAAACAAATAAATCCAGTCAATTATTAATGGAGGTTGAAACCTCCAAGGTAGGTAGGTTTCAAAAGTCCAGACTTGAATATAATTATCCAAGTATCTTAGAGATTCACAACTTAATTAGACAGTGTAGGGCATCTTACTCAACTGTAGCTTGGTGTTTTGTAAAGTTGAATCTATTATGAAGAAAAGATTTCTAACAATAACATGTAGAAAAATCTATTACTGATTCCAGAGTGCCAGATTTTGTTAAAAAGAATTCACTGTGGGAAGAGTGAAGGCTCATACCTCTCCATCCATGATAATGAATAGGCAATGAAAAAAGAAAGAAAAAAGACCAAGTATATTATTTCCTTCATTATCTTCATGGTAGCTTTCAAAGTCTCTATCACAAAATGTTAAATCCAAGAGCACAGTTGGCTGCTTGACAGAAAGATTGGTTGGTTGATTGGAAGATTTGAAAAAGAAAGATAGGGATTCACAGAAATAGTTTTAGCACATCCAAGCTAAAGCAAAGAATTCTTTCCCACTTTTCCTTCTGAACACCAGCAAAAAAGCAGCACATGTAGAGATTTCCTCCATGTACTATCCACTTCTCCATTGGTCCATGTAGTGCCTACCCCCTGGCTCAGTTCCCCTTTCTTTCATGCACGTGGTAACACTGGATTCCCAACAGCCATGATTATTTACAACTAGTCTGTACTTACTGGCTTCTATTTATTGCACAAGGAAAAAACTCCTAGTCCAATGAGTCAACCAATATATTTTCTAGAAATTTGGATTTGAAACGAAGAGGTTGTCAAATTACTATGCCTACTGAAGCTGAACTGGAACATACAAAATCTATAGGACTGAGCAGGTAGGCTAAAAAATTAAGAAATCAAGTATTCAGTGGTATATTTTAATAAGAAGAATTCAAAGAGCTATCAGTCACTCTGATAAGCCCTTTTTACATATGTAACCTGCTTAACACTCAGAATTACCAGTGAGGAGACTACTGTTATGTCTCCTTTACAGATAAGCAGATGGAGTGGTTAAGAAAATTATCTAAGGCCAGAGGGCTAATGTCAGAGGAAAGGTTTAAATTTGAACCATGTGACTTTAGACCATTTGTTTTGAATTTCTAAGTCCCATCCCTGGTGTCATTTTGTGTCTGAGTTTCAGATATAACTCAGTCTTTCAATCCTAAAAAACCAACTAGGTTTTGCTTTTTGTTTTGTAGACCTGGGGATTGAACCCAGAGGTGCTTTACCAATGAGCTACATCTCCAACCCTTTTTATTTTTATTTTGAGACAGGATCTCAGTAGGTGGCTGAGGCTGATCTAGAACTTCCGATCTTTCTTCCTCAGCCTCCCAAATTGCTGGGATTACAGGAGTAATAAAATTCCTCTTTTCGCATGAGTTGGTTTCTGCTTGGAAAAAAAAATGTCTTAAGGAGAACATTACTAACAATCAGGGATCCACATTTATAGTTCCCAGGAACTCAATAAGCAGTGAGTAAATGGGTAATCGAACACCACAGAGCTCCCTCTGCAGTGGGCTTCTGGGCATCTTAATTCACGAGGAATCTGGACTCTGTGTTGCTGAGCAATGCATCCTGTTTGTGCTCTGTATGCAGCAGATGCTACGACCCTGGGCATTTTGATGGTAGGTGGATAATTTCCTGGAACTGAAAGCACAGACAATACCCTCCTCTGCAGGCTTGGCATTTTGAACTACAGATGTAGGGCTCAGTCAGTAGTTAGAATCCAGGGGGAAATTACATTGAGATTGAATTTTTGAAAAACAAAGCCATACTACTTATGGCAAGATTAAGTCAAGTCTGAGAATTGCGCTTTGATATCAAGCAAATCTGAATCCCAGCCCCGGCTAGTTCCACTCTGAACAGTTTTGTGACATTGGCCAAGCTTCTGAATATTTCTCTAAGTTTTAAGGATTTTTAAAATATTACCTTGGGAATTGAAAAAGTAACCCAAGAAAATTAAAACAAAACAAAACAAAAAAAACTATATTTCCCCCAGAACTAATTGTCATTACATCTCAGCATATTTACCCCTCTGTGCCACTTTATTATTAGTATTAGTATTAGTATTAGTATTGCTTATTAGACTACTTGGTTAAAAAAATCACACAAAGCTGTTTATAAAAATGATACATGTTCATTACAAGGAATTCAAACAATGCAAAAATTAAAAGGAAGACTTATTTTTATCACCAGAATTCTGCCATCCATAAATTACTATTATTTATATTAGAAAATTACAGAAAATTTTCTAGGAAGATATGCACTGATAGAGGGGTGACCACATAGATAATTCATGTTTGATAAATAGATTTAGATAGATGGATAGAAATATTTTGCTAAAATCTGATCTGCTTTAGATGGTTTTAAAAATAAAGGGTTAAATTTAAAAATTTGGCTTTCATTTAAAAAGAATAATATATTTTAAACAGTGAACTGCAAGGATACTAAAAGCACTAGTACTTTTAACTTCTAATTTTCCTGTTTTTTTTTTCTATTTTAAGTGCCCATATCCTGGCTGATGCTCATGCAAAATTTCTCACACTCCCCCTACAACTGGGTTGCTTCAATTTCAGAAAGAAGATCCAGAGATCATGCATGTTCTTAAAACTAATAAAATATGTAGAAAATAAAATTTTGTCATTTTAACCATTTTGAAGGATACAATTCAGTGGCACTTAGTATATTTACATATTGTGCAAACACCTTTATCTGAGTCCAAAACATTTCACTACCTCAAAAGAAGATTCTCTATAAGAATAATAAATTCCCTCCTCACTCTCTCCTTCCTCCTTTCTGACAAACATTAGTCGGCTTTCTAGATTTGTCTATTATGAGCATTTCCTATAAATGGAATTATGCAATATGTGAGCTTTTTGACTGTCTTTTACTTAGCATTCTTTCAAAGTTCATCCATACTGGAGCTCATATCAGTATTTCATCTATTTTATGGATGCATAATATTCCACTGGCATTTGCAAAAAAAGATCATGATGTCTTCACTCATCAAAAATGGGTTGATGGGTATACGATATACAGAGAAGAAAATGACTGTCCACACAAAATACACAAATACAGTGTGAAAAATATGCTGGTGAGGGGATTATAATAGGGAAAAATTAAGTTGTTCTGCTAAACAT
Organism: Callospermophilus lateralis; assembly: GCF_048772815.1. NCBI lineage: Eukaryota > Metazoa > Chordata > Mammalia > Rodentia > Sciuridae > Callospermophilus > Callospermophilus lateralis. Next base: position 225,062 of record NW_027511969.1, on the reverse strand, counting down.
AAAGATCCACAGGCTCTTGAAAATAAGCAGGCACAATGGAAGTAGAATATGATTAATGGTGAAATCAAAGATTCCCCAATAATCCATGAAATTCAACAAACACCAAGACACACTAGGTTTAGAAACAAAATTAAATTTCTTTGGCAGAGAGTCATGGCATACTGTGACTCTCTAAGGGGAAGTATAATAAACGGCTTTTCCCAATTGCGTATGACCAAATTTCTTCATCTCTAATCTTCTGCTTCCCCACTGTAAAATCATGATAAAAACGAGATAACAAATATAAAACCAACCTGAAAAGGAAACGGGTCACACACAGACAAGATGAAGTGGTCAGCACTCTGTGCTCTACCTTTGCCATGCAAACCGAGTGTGGTCTGGACATTCCTCATCTCCCCCTCAAAACGACACCACATGTCTGGAAGAAGAAGGTCCTCTCCTGATCTCAGGTGGAAGAGCTTACCTTTCTTTTTCTTTGCTGCTAAAAATATCTTCTTGAGGCCCTCTTCTAGGGCTGCCATCTTAATGCCAGACAGGACATTAGAGCGATCACGGTGCTGAGCCAATACCAAGGCTAACTAGAAAGAACAACCATTAGATGGATGACATGAGACAGTTCCACTGTCAACTCAGTGACCTGCCATAGCCTTTTATGGACAACTTAGGCTTTGGCTCCATCCCCCCGGCCCCTTTTTTGGTTACAGAGATTGAACCCAGGGGTGCTTAACCACTAAGCCACATCTCCAGTCTTTTTTTTAATTTTTTTATTTTGAGACAGGGTCTTGTTAAGTTGCTTAGGGCCTCACTAAATTGCCGAGGTTAGCTTTGAACTTGTGATCCTCCTGCCTCGGCCTCCTGAGCTGCTGCGATTACAGGTGTGTGTCACTGCACCGGGTGGCTCCATCTCTTTAGTATACTCTGCTTGCACAGCAATGTGTGATTATGTACTCATCATAACTTGAATTTGTGGTAACGGGAATTTCTTCCTCTTTTCATGATATGTTAAAAACTGGAATCTAAAACTTGTACTTTCTAAATGTTCTCATAGGTAAAGAAAAATTACTCTTAGGAGTAGATAGGATTTTAGAGGTTCTCACGATCCAGTCCTCTGACACTAGAGTTAGGCTGCCTGCTTGTCCTGGGAACCATTTCTGTCTAGACAATCTCTATGAAAACAGATGCCAAAGATCCCCCACCTCCAACTAATGGGGGAAGCTGGAGAGTTCAGGGAGCTTCTGGAGCCAATGTGAGACACAACGTTCCACACCGTGAACAGTTTCCTGAGTAACTATATTCTGAAATTCTCATGTATGGACATTATGTTGTATACCCTCTGCCTTTTTTTCTTATTTTAGAAATTCCTGAATGAACCAATAAACCGGAAACCACTTTGTTGCTAGTCACACACACCACCAATATGAAGAGAATGAACCTCTTTCAGCCTGGTTTCTAAATTTCTTAAGTGTAAGTTTTGGTTCAAAATTTGGATGTGGAGGGGCTGGGGATGTGGCTCAAGCGGTAGCGCGCTCGCCTGGCATGCGTGCAGCCCGGGTTCGATCCTCAGCACCACATAAAAACAAAGATGTTGTGTCCGCCGAAAACTAAAAAAATAAATATTAAAAAAATTCTCTCTCTCTCTCTTAAAAAAAAAAAAATTTGGATGTGGACTCAGGTCTTGGAGAAAACTATCAGTATGGTAAGTGAATTCACTACAGGTATTCCAAATGACAGACAAGCAAGCAAGAGATACTTAAGGTGCAAAAGGAGGATTCTGATGTAAGCAGAGAAGTGTTGTACTGGTTCCTTTCCTCTGCTTGTGGCTGGCCAGCAAACACAATCTTTTACAGAAACTTTCATGTAATAAATGATGAAACCCCCAGAGTTTTGAGACATATTTTCTTACTCTTCAGTAAATGTTTACTGAGCATTTCCTAGGAGCCGATACTATGTGGGATACTAAGGATAAAAAAGTCCCTACACACGAAGGGGCATGGAGTCTAGGCCAGGGGATGATAAGGAAGCAGGGGACAGCGCTTAGGGGCTGTGATACTCAGAAGGCTGGGGGATGGCGAAGAGTGTGGGGGCCAACCTGCTTGTTATGGGATGGACCCTGCTCCCCCAAATCCATGTTTTGAATTTGGGGTACTCCTAGTACCCCAGAATGTAACTACACTTGGACAAAAGCCTTAAAAAGAGTTATACTGACAGTAGAATGAATTGCAGATAACTTTCCTATGTTCATACATGAACACATAACCAGTGTAACTCCACACCATGGACAACCACAAGAATGGGCAGTTACAGGGCTGGGGATGTGGCTCAAGCCGTAGCGTGCTCGCCTGGCATGCGTGTGGCCCAGGTTCGATCCTCAGCACCACATACAAACAAAGATGTTGTGTCCGCCGAAAAACTAAAAAATAAACATTAAAATTCTCTCTCTCTCTCTCTCTCTCTCTCTCTCTCTCTCTCTCCCTCCCTCCCTCCCTCCCTCCCTCCCTCTTAAAAAAAAGAGTGGGCAGTTACACTCCATGTATATATGACATGTCAAAATACATTCTGTCACGTAAAATAAAAACAAAGAATGGAGATTATTTAGTTAAAATTAGGTTATTAGGGTGGGCCCTAATCGAAACTGGCTCATGTCCTCTGAAGAACACAGTGAGGTGGTCATCTGCAAGTCAAGGAGAGAAGCCTCAGGAGAAACCCACCTACTGACACTCTAATCCTGGACTGGTGGCACCCAGAGCTCTGAGAACATATGTATCTAGGGTTAAGCTGAGTGCCAGTCTGAGGCACTGTTATGGCAGCCGTAGCAAACCACTCGCATACTAGAGATCTTGGCCAGCAGGGGCAGGAAAGGCTTTAAGAGAAATTATTGGGAGCCAAATGTTAGCTCTGATTAAGAGATGTGTTTTTGTTTTTAAACTAACCAGATCTTGCCCTGTGTTTCTTGACTCTTTATCATCAATAGGGAATAAAAGGACACCTCCCAAACTCAAGTCTGAGATTAAAAAAAGAAAAAAGAACAAGAGAAAGAACACTCAGTCTCACATGGACCACTGAAGGAGAATTACTCTGAACCCTACTGTGCCTGCTCTTCCAAATCCAGTTAGGTCTAGGACCTTACCTCTGCCAGTCATTCGTAGCCTTTTCTCACTCCCCTGTTCTCCTGACCTCGGTCACCGCCTTAGCCAGGTTCTCATCTGCTTCCCTCCTGAATTTTTCATGTTCTGCTAACTCAGTATTCCCCAAACGTCACCAGCCAAGTGCCCTACAGGCAACGGAGAGGGAAAGCAAGTGCTAGAGGCATCCCTGGGTAGGGAGGTGGGGAGGACTTCTATGAGCCTGAAATGCCTTTGGAAGTCTTAGTGTTTGTCTCACATCATTCAAATTCTGCATTCTACTACGGCTACCTATTTGCATGTTTTCCTACCCCATACAAATCAAATCAAACTGACATTCTAGGCAGATGTGCTCCTTTATTTCTGGGCTCTACATAACCCAGTTTAAACTATTTGTTTAAACTAAAAAGGTAGATATCTTGCACACCCCAATCTTTTAATTCTAAAATATTGGCTCTGCTACATCATTTTCTTTTTAATTTTTTTTTCTAGGTGACAATGGACATTTATTTATTTATATGCAGTGCTGAGAATCGAACCCAGTGCCTCACATATGCTAGACAAGTGCTCCACCACTGAGCCCCAGCCCCAGCCCTGCTATGCCATTCTTCTGATCAGGCTTCCTGTATGTCTAGCCGTGATCCACTGGATGTTGTCCTACTTAGAACGTATCCCCTAGACAAGCCATGTATGGTCTTCTATGATGTGGCCAACCTTCCCTTTACAATTGAACTCTGCTGTTCCTTGGCCTATGCCTGGCCCATGCGTGTGGACTGTGCAATGACTTGGGAACAGTAAATACTATAGGGATACCAAAAAGAATGTGGGACTGTTAGGCATCTCTTGCCATTCTATCCGCCTATTCAAATTCAACCCATCTTCCCAGAACCCAGATAACTCTTACCATTCCAGGAAGCCTTGGTCCAGTTCCACCTACTCTGATCTAGGCTATTTAAATCCTTCTTCATGGGGCTGGAGCTGTAGCTCAGTGGTAGAGCTTGCCTAGCATGCATGAGGCACTGGGTTCAATCCTCAGCACCACATAAAAATTAAAAAAAATAAAGTAAAGGCATTCTGTCCATCTACAACTACAAAAAAAGATTAAAAAATATAAATCCTTCTTCAGAAAAGAGTGTACTTCCAACTCCATTTTCCTACTGACCACTTTTACCTTAAATCTATACAACCAGGTGACAGTCCTCACATTCCTCAAAGTGCTCCAAGGTCATGTGACTGATCATGGGTTGAATCCAGTGGCCTTTTCCCAATTCTTTTTTTTATTGGTTGTTCAAAACATTACAAAGCTCTTGACATATCATATTTCATACATTAGATTAAAGTAGGTTATGAACTCCCATTTTTACCCTGTATACTAATTCAGAGTCTGACACTGTAAACCACTTTGCCTTCTTAATATTCTCTCTTCCCTTACAAAGGTTGAGCAGCATCCCTAATCCAGAAATCCCAAATCCTCCCAAATCCCAAATTTTTAACAGTGATATGATGCCACAAGAGGAAAATTCCACATTAGACCTCATGTGATGCACAGTGCACTAAAAATAATGTATGAAACTACCTTCAGGCTATGTCCATTAGTTTTATGTAAAATATAAGTGAATTTTGTGTTTAGACCGGATCCCATTCCCAAGGCATCTCATTAAGGTATACAAAATATCCAGTTTTTAAAAAAATCTGAAATACATGGCTACCAGGAGACCTCCTCTGCACTCCCTGCACAGGCCACTGCTGTCCCATGGCACCAAGGAGACCTGCCTTGTACCCTCTGCACAGCCCAGTGCTGTCCCACGGCCCCCAGGAGACCTCCTCTGCACTCCCTGCCCAACCCAGTTCTGTCCTATGGCCCTCAGGAGACCTCCTCTGCACTCCCTGCCCAGCCCAGTGGTGACCCATGACCCCAGGTGACCTTCTGTGCACTCCCTGCCCAGCGCAGTGCTGTCCCATGGCTCATTTGGAGACCTCCTCTGCACTCACTGCCCAGCCCAGTGCTGCCCATGGCCCCCAGGAGATCTCCTCTGTACTCTCTGCCAAGACCAGTGCTATCCCATGGCCCCCAGGAGACCTCTTCTGCACTTCCTGCCCATCCCAGCGCTGTCCCATGGCCCCCAGGAGACCTGCCTTGTACACCCTGCCCAGCCCAGTGCTGTCCCATGGCCCCCAGAAGACCTCCTCTGCACTCCCTGCCCAGCCCAGTGATGACTCATGGCCCCCAGGAGACCTCCTCTGCACTCCCTGCCCAGCCAAGTGGTGACCCATGACCCCAGGTGACCTTCTGTGCACTCCCTGCCCAGCCCAGTGCTGTCTTATGGCCCCCAGGACACCATCTCTGCACTCTCTACCCAGCCCAGTGGTGACCCATGACCCCAGGTTACCGTCTTTGCACTCTCTGCCCAGCCCAGTGGTGACCCATGACCCCCAGGAGACCTTCTCTGCACTCTCTACCAAGCCCAGTGGTGTCCCATGGCCCCCAGGAGACCTCCTCTGCACTCCCTGGCCATTCCAGCGCTGTCCCATGGCCCCCAAGAGATATGCCTTCTACTCCCTGCCCAGCCCAGTGCTGTCCCATGGCCCCCAGGACACCGCCTCTGTACTCTCTGCTCAGACCAGTACTGTCCCATGGCTACCATGAGACCTCCTCTGCACTCCCTGCCCAGGCCAGTGCTGTCCCATAGTCCCCAGGAGACCTGCCTTGTACTCCCTGCACAGCCCAGTGCTGTCCCATGACCCCCAGGAGACCTCCTCTGCACTCGGTGGCCAGCCCAGTGCTGTCCCATGGCTCATTTGGAAACCTCCTCTACACTTCCTGCCCAGACCAGTGCTGTCCCATGGCGCCCAGGAGACCTCCTCGGCACTCCCTGCCCAGCCCACTGATGTCCCATGGCCCCCAAAAGACTTCCTCAGTACTCCCGGCCCAGCCCAGTGCTGTCCCATGGCCGCCAAGAGACCTCCTCGGCACTCCCTGCCCACCCCAGTGCTGTACCATGGCCCCCAAGAGACCTCCTCTATACTCTCTGCCCTGCCCAGTGTTGTCCCATGGCGCCCAGGAGACCTCCTCTGCACTCCCTGCCCAGCCCAGTGCTGTCCCATGGCTGATTTGGAGACCTCCTCTGCACTACCTGCCCAGCCCAGTGCTGTCGCATGCCCCCAGAGACCTCCTCTGCACTCCCTGCCCAGCCCAGAGCTGTCCCATGGCCCCCAGGAGACCTCCTCTGCACTCCCTGCCCTACCTAGTGCTGTCCCATGGCCGCCAGGAGACCTCCTCTGCACTCCCTGCCCAGACCAGTGCTGTCCCATGGCCCCCAGGAGACTTCCTCTGCACTCCCTGCCCAGCCCAGTGCTTTCCCATGGCCCCCAAGAAACCTCCTCTGCACTCCCTGCCCAGCCCAGTGCTTTCCCATGGCCCCCAGGAGACCGTTACACTCCCTGCCCAGCCCAGTGGTGACCCATGACCCCAAGGAGACCTTCTCTGCACTCTCTAGCCAGCATAGTGGTGACCCATGACCCCAGGTGACCTTCTGTGCACTCTCTGCCCAGCCCATTGTTGACCCATGACCCCCAGGAGACCTCCTGTGTACTCTCTGCCCAGCCCAGTCCTGTCCCATGGCCCCCAGGAAACCTGCCTTGTACTCCGTGCCCAGCCCAGTGCTGTCCCATGGCACCCAGGAGACCTCCTCTGCACTCCCTGCCCATCCCAGCGCTGTCCCATGGCCCCCAGGAGATATGCCTTCTACTCCCTGCCCAGCCCAATGCTATCCCATGGACCCCAGGACACCGCCTCTGTACTCTCTGCTCAGACCAGTTCTGCCCCATGGCTACCAGGAGACCTCCTCTGCACTCCCCGCCCAGGCCAGTGCAGTCCAATAGCCCCCAGGAGACCTGCCTTGTACTCCCTGCACAGCCCAGTGCTGTCCCATGACCCCCAGGAGACCTCCTCTGCACTCGGTGCCCAGCCCAGTGCTGTCCCATGGCTCATTTGGAAACCTCCTCTGCACTTCCTGCCCAGACCAGTGCTGTCGAATGGCCCCCAGCAGACCACCTCTGTACACTCTGCCCAGCCCAGTGCAGTACCATGACCGCCAGGAGACCTCCTCTGCACTCCCTGCCCAACCCAGCACTGTCCCATGGCCCCCGGAGACCAGCCTTGTACTCCCTGCCCAGCCCAGTGCTGTCCCATGGCCCCCATGAGACCTCCTCTGCACTCCCTACCCATACCAGTGCTGTCCCATGCCCCCCAGGAGACCTCCTCTGCACTCTCTGCCCAGTCCAGTGCGGTCCAATGGCCCATTTGGAGACCTCCTCTGCACTACCTGCCCAGCCCAGTGCTGTCGCATGCACCCAGAGACCTCCTCTGCACTCCCTGCCCAGCCCAGAGCTGTCCCATGGCCCCCAGGAGACCTCCTCTGCACACCCTGCCCTACCAAGTGCTGTCCCATGGCTGCCAGGAGACCTGCTCTGCACACCCTGCCCTACCTAGTGCTGTCCAATGGCCCCCAGGAGACCTCCTCTGCACTCTCTGCCCAGCCCAGTGCTTTCCCATGGCTCATTTAAAGACCTCATCTGCACTCCCTGCCCAGCCCAGTGCTTTCCCATGGCTCATTTGGAGACCTCCTCTGCACTCCCTGCCCAGCCCAGTGCTGTCCCATGGCCCGCAGAAGACCTCCTCTGCACTCCCTGCCCAGCCCAGTGCTGTCCCATGGCTCATTTGGAGACATCCTCTGCACTCCCTGCCCAGCCCAGTGCTGGCCCATGGCCCCCAGGAGACCTCCTCTACACTCCTGCCCAGCCCAGTGCTTTCCCATGGCTTATTTGGAGACCTCATCTGAACTCCCTGCCCAGCCCAGTGCTTTCCCATGGCGCCAAGGAGACCTCCTCTGCATTCCCTGCCCAGCCGGGTCCTGTCCCATGGTCCCCAAGAGACCTCCTCTGTATTCTCTACCCCAGCCAGTGCTGTCCCATGGCCCCCAGGTGACCTCCTCTGTACACTATGCCCAGCCCAGTGCTGCCCCATGTCCCCCAGGAGACATCCTCTGCACTCCCTGCCCAGCCCGGCGCTGTCCCATGGCACCCAGGAGACCTGCCTTCTACTCCCTGCCCAGCCAAGTGCTGTCCGGTGGTCCCCAGGACACAGCCTCTGTACTCTGCTCAGCCCAGTGCTGTCCCAAGGACCCCAGGAGACCTCTGCACTCCCTGCCCAGCCCACTGCTGCCCCATGGCCCCCAGGAGACCTGCCTTGTACTTCCTGCACAGCCCAGTGCTGTCCCATGGGCCCCATGAGACCTCCTCTGCACTCCGTGCCCAGGCCAGTGCTGTCCCATGGCTCATTTGGAAACCTCCTCTGCACTCCCTGCCCAGACCAGTGCTGTCCCATGGCCCCCAGGAGACCACCTCTGTACACTCTGCCCAGCTCAGTGCAGTCCCATGACTCCCAGGAGACCTCCTCTGCACTCCCTGCGTACCCAGGGCTGTCCCATGGCCCCCAGGAGACCTGCCTTGTACTCCCTGGCCAGCACAGTGCTGTCCCATGGCCCCCATGAACCTCATCTGCACTCCCTGCCAAGACCAGTGCCGTCCCATGCCCCCCAGGAGACCTCCTCTGCACTCCCTGCCCAACCCAGCGCTGTCCCATGGCCCCCAGGAAACCTGCCTTGTACTCCCTGGCCAGCCCGGTGCTGTCCCATGGCCCCCAGGAGACCTTCTCCGCACTCTATACCCAGCCCAGTAGTGACCCATGACACCAATGACCTTCTGTGCACTCTCTGCTCAGCCCAGTGGTGACCCACGTCCCCAGGAGACCTTCTCTGCACTCTCTACCCAGCCCAGTGGTGACCCATGAACCCAGGTGACCTCTGTACAATCCCTGCCCAGCCCAGTGCTGTCCCATGGCCCCCAGGAGACCTCCTCGGCCCTCCCTGCCCAGACAAGTGCTGTCCCACGGCCCCCAGGAGACCACCTCTGTACACTCTGCCCAGCTGAGTGCATTCCCATGACTCCCAGGAGACCTCCTCCGCACGCCCTGCCAACCCAGCGCTGTCCCATGGCCCCCAGAAGACCTGCCTTGTACTCCCTGGCCAGCCCAGTGCTGTCCCATGGCCTCCATGAGACCTCCTCTGCACTCCCTGCCAAGCCCAGTGCTGTCCCATGCCCCCCAGGAGACCTCCTCTGCACTCCCTGCCCAACCCAGCGCTGTCCTATGGCCCCCAGGAGACCTTCTCTGCACTCTCTACCCAGCCCAGTAGTGACCCATGACACCAATGACCTTCTGTGCACTCTCTGCTCAGCCCAGTGGTGACACATGTCCCCAGGAGACCTTCTCTGCACTCTCTACGCAGCGCAGTGGTGACCCATGAACCCAGGTGACCTTCTGTACAATCCCTGCCCAGCCCAGTGCTGTCACATGTCCCACAGGATACCTCCTCTGCACTCCCTGACCAGCCCAGTACTGTCCCATGGCGCCCAGGAGACCTCCTCGGCACTCGCTGCCCAGCCTACTGATGTCCCAAGGCCCCCAAAAGACCTCCTCTGTACTCCCGGCCCAGCCCAGTGCTGCCCCATGGCCGCTAAGAGACCTCCTCGGCACTCCTTCCCACCCCAGTGCTGTACCATGGTCCCCAAGAGACCTCCTCTGTACTCTCTGCCCTGCCCAGTGCTGTCCCATGGCGCCCAGGAGACCTCCTCTGCACTCCCTGCCCATCCCAGTGCTGTCCCATGGCCCCCCAGGAGATATGCCTTCTACTCCCTGCCCAGCCCAGTGCTGTCCCATGGCCCCCAGGACACCGCCTCTGTACTCTCTGCTCAGACCAGTTCTGTCCCATGGCTACCAGGAGACCTCCTCTGCATTCCCTGCCCAGGCCAGTGCTGTCCCATAGCCCCCAGGAGACCTGCCTTGTACTCCCTGCACAGCCCAGTGCTGTCCCATGACCCCCAGGAGACCTCCTCTGCACTCGGTGCCCAGCCCAGTGCTGTCCCATGGCTCATTTGGAAACCTCCTCTGCACTTCCTGCCCAGACCAGTGCTGTCCAATGGGCCCCAGCAGACCACCTCTGTACACTCTGCCCAGCACAGTGCAGTACCATGACCGCCAGGAGACCTCCTCTGCACTCCCTGCCCAACCCAGCGCTGTCCCATGGCCCCCCTGAGACCAGCCTTGTACTCCCTGCCCAGCTCAGTGCTGTCCCAGGGCCCCCATGAGACCTCCTCTGCACTCCCTACCCAGACCAGTGCTGTCCCATGCCCCCAGGAGACCTCCTCTGCACTCTCTGCCCAGCCCAGTGCTGTTCCATGGCCCGCAGGAGACCTCCTCTGTACTCCCTGCCCAGCCCAGTACTGTCACGTGGCCACAGGAGACCTTCTCTGCACTCCCTGCCCAGAGCCGAGCTGTCCCGTGGCCCTCAGGAGACCTCCTCTGTACTTTCTGGCCAGCCCATTGCTGTCCAATGGCCCGCAGGAGACCTCCTCTGCACTCTCTGCCCAGCCCAGTGCTTTCCCATGGCTCATTTGGAGACCTCATCTGCACTCCCTGCCCAGCCCAGTGCTGTCCCATGGCCCCCAGGAGACCTCCTCTTCACTCCCTGCCAAGCCCAGTGCTTTCCCATGGCTCATTTGGAGACCTCCTCGGCACTCCCTGCCCAGCCCAGTGCTGTCCCATGGCCCACAGAAGACCTCCTCTGCACTCCCTGCCCAGCGCAGTGCTGTCCCATGGCTCATTTGGAGACATCCTCTGCACTCCCTGCCCAGACCAGTGCTGGCCCATGGCTCCCAGGAGACCTCCTCTGCACTCCCTGCCCAGCCCAGTGCTTTCCCATGGCTTATTTGGAGACCTCATCTGAACTCCCTGCCCAGACCAGTGCTGTCCCATGGCCCCCAGGAGACCACCTCTGTACACTCTGCCCAGCTCAGTGCAGTCCCATGACTCCCAGGAGACCTCCTCTGCACTCCCTGCGTACCCAGGGCTGTCCCATGGCCCCCAGGAGACCTGCCTTGTACTCCCTGGCCAGCACAGTGCTGTCCCATGGCCCCCATGAACCTCATCTGCACTCCCTGCCAAGACCAGTGCCGTCCCATGCCCCCCAGGAGACCTCCTCTGCACTCCCTGCCCAACCCAGCGCTGTCCCATGGCCCCCAGGAAACCTGCCTTGTACTCCCTGGCCAGCCCAGTGCTGTCCCATGGCCCCCAGGAGACCTTCTCCGCACTCTATACCCAGCCCAGTAGTGACCCATGACACCAATGACCTTCTGTGCACTCTCTGCTCAGCCCAGTGGTGACCCACGTCCCCAGGAGACCTTCTCTGCACTCTCTACCCAGCCCAGTGGTGACCCATGAACCCAGGTGACCTCTGTACAATCCCTGCCCAGCCCAGTGCTGTCCCATGGCCCCCAGGAGACCTCCTCGGCCCTCCCTGCCCAGACAAGTGCTCTCCCATGGCCCCCAGGAGACCACCTCTGTACACTCTGCCCAGCTGAGTGCAGTCCCATGACTCCCAGGAGACCTCCTCTGAACTCCCTGCCCAACCCAGCGCTGTCCCATGGCCCCCAAAAGACCTGCCTTGTACTCCCTGGCCAGTCCAGTGCTGTCCCATGGCCCCCATGAGACCTCCTCTGCACTCCCTGCCAAGCCCAGTGCTGTCCCATGCCCCCCAGGAGACCTACTCTGCACTCCCTGCCCAACCCAGCGCTGTCCCATGGCCCCCAGAAGACCTTCTCTGCACTCTCTACTCAGCCCAGGAGTGACCCATGACACCAATGACCTTCTGTGCACTCTCTGCTCAGCCCAGTGGTGACACATGTCCCCAGGAGACCTTCTCTGCACTCTCTACGCAGCGCAGTGGTGACCCATGAACCCAGGTGACCTTCTGTACAATCCCTGCCCAGCCCAGTGCTGTCACATGTCCCACAGGATACCTCCTCTGCACTCCCTGACCAGCCCAGTGCTGTCCCATGGCGCCCAGGAGACCTCCTCGGCACTCGCTGCCCAGCCTACTGATGTCCCAAGGCCCCCAAAAGACCTCCTCTGTACTCCCGGCCCAGCCCAGTGCTGCCCAATGGCCGCTAAGAGACCTCCTCGGCACTCCTTCCCACCCCAGTGCTGTACCATGGTCCCCAAGAGACCTCCTCTGTACTCCCTGCCCAGTCCACTGCTGCCCCATGGCCCCCAGGAGACCTAACTTGTACTCCCTGCACAGCCTAGTGCTGTCCCACGGCCCCGAGGAGACCTCCTCTGCACTCCCTGCCAAGCCCAGTGCTGTCCCATGTCCCCCAGGAGACATCCGCTGCACTCCCTGCCCAGCCCTGCGCTGTCCCATGGCCCCCAGGAGACCTGCCTTCTACTCCCTGCCCAGCCCAGTGCTGTCCGGTGGTCCCCAGGACACAGCCTCTGTACTCTCTGCTCAGCCCAGTGCTGTCCCATGGCCCCCAGGCGACCTCCTCTGCACTCCCTGCCTAGACCACTGCTGCCCCATGGCCCCCAGGAGACCTGCCTTGTACTCCCTGCACAGCCCAGTGCTGTCCCATGGCCCCCAGGAGACCTCCTCTGCACTCCGTGCCCAGCCCAGTGCTGTCCCATGGCTCATTTGGAAACCTCCTCTGCACTCCCTGCCCAGACCAGTGCTGTCCCATGGCCCCCAGGAGACCACCTCTGTACACTCTGCCCAGCTGAGTGCAGTCCCATGACGCCCAGGAGACCTCCTCTGAACTCCCTGCCCAACCCAGCGCTGTCCCATGGCCCCCAAAAGACCTGCCTTGTACTCCCTGGCCAGCCCAGTGCTGTCCCATGACCCCCATGAGACCTCCTCTGCACTCCCTGCCAAGCCCAGTGCTGTCCCATGCCCCCCAGGAGAGCTCCTCTGCACTCCCTGCCCAACCCAGCGCTGTCCCATGGCCCCCAGAAGACCTTCTCTGCACTCTCTACTCAGCCCAGTAGTGACCCATGACACCAATGACCTTCTGTGCACTCTCTGCTCAGCCCAGTGGTGACCCATGTCCCCAGGAGACCTTCTCTGCACTCTCTACGCAGCGCAGTGGTGACCCATGAACCCAGGTGACCTTCTGTGCAATCCCTGAACAGCCCAGTGCTGTCACATGTCCCACAGGATACCTCCTCTGCACTCCCTGACCAGCCCAGTGCTGTCCCATGGCGCCCAGGAGACCTCCTCGGCACTCTCTGCCCAGCCCACTGATGTCCCATGGCCCCCAAAAGACCTCCTCTGTACTCCCGGCGCAGCCCAGTGCTGCCCCATGGCCGCCAAGAGACCTCCTCGGCACTCCCTGCCCACCCCAGTGCTGTACCATGGCCCCCAAGAGACCTCCTCTGTACTCTCTGCCCTGCCCAGTGCTGTCCCATAGCGCCCAGGAGACCTCCTCTGCACTCTCTGCCCAGCCCAGTGCTGTCCCATGGCTCATTTGGAGACCTCCTCTGCACTACCTGCCCAGCCCAGTGCTGTCGCATGCCCCCAGAGACCTCCTCTGCACTCCCTGCCCAGCCCAGAGCTGTCCCATGGCCCCCAGGAGACCGCCTCTGCACTCCCTGCCCTACCTAGTGCTGTCCCATGGCCGCCAGGAGACCTCCTCTGCACTCCCTGCCCAGACCAGTGCTGTCCCATGGCCCCCAGGAGACTTCCTCTGCACTCCCTGCCCTGCCCAGTGGTGACCCATGATTCCAGGTGACCTTCTGTGCACTCCCTGCCAAGCCCAGTCCTTTCCCATGGCCCCCAAAAACCTCCTCTGCACTCCCCGCCCAGCCCAGTGCTTTCCCAAGGCCCGCAGGAGACCGCTACACTCCCTGCCCAGCCCAGTGGTAACCCATGGCCCCAAGAGGACCTTCTCTGCACTCCCTACCCAGCACAGTGGTGACCCATGACCCCAGGTGACCTTCTGTGCACTCTCTGCCAAGCGCACTGGTGACGCGTGACACCCAGGAGACCTCCTCTGTACTCTCTGCCCAGCCCAGTCCTGTCCCATGGCCCCCAGGAGACCTGCATTGTACTTCCTTCCCAGCCCAGTGCTGTCCCATGGCCCCCAGGAGACCTCCTCTGCACTCCCTGCCCATCCCAGCGCTGTCCCATGGCCCCCAGGAAATCTACCTTCTACTCCCTGCCCAGCCCAGTGCTGTCCCATGGCCCCCAGGACACCGCCTCTTTACTCTCTGCTCAGACCAGTTCTGTCCCATTGCTACCAGGAGACCTCCTCTGCACTCCCTGCCCAGGCCAGTGCTGTCCCATAGCCCCCAGGAGACCTGCCTTGTACTCCCTGCACAGCCCAGTGCTGTCCCATGACCCCCAGGAGACCTCCTCTGCACTCGGTGCCCAGCCCAGTGCTGTCCCATGGCTCATTTGGAAACCTCCTCTGCACTTCCTGCCCAGACCAGTGCTGTCCAATGGCCCCCAGCAGACCACCTCTGTACACTCTGCCCACCCCAGTGCAGTACAATGACCGCCAGGAGACCTCCTCTACACTCCCTGCCCAACCCAGCGCTGTCCCATGGCCCCCCGGAGACGAGCCTTGTACTCCCTGCCCAGCCCAGTGCTGTCCCATGGCCCCCATGAGACCTCCTCTGCACTCCCTGCCCAGACCAGTGCTGTCCCATGCCCCCCAGGAGACCTCCTCTGCACTCTCTGCCCAGACCAGTGCTGTTCCATGGCCCCCAGGAGACCTCCTCTGTACTCAATGCCCAGCCCAGTACTGTCACGTGGCCCCAGGAGACCTTCTCTGCACTCCCTGCCCAGCGCCGAGCTGTCCTGTGGCCCTCAGGAGACCTCCTCTGTACTTTCTGCCCAGCCCATTGCTGTCCAATGGCGCCGAGGAGACCTCTTCTGCACTCTCTGCCCAGCCCAGTGCTTTCCCATGGCTCATTTGGAGACCTCATCTGCACTCCCTGCCCAACCCAGTGCTGTCCCATGGCCCCCAGGAGACCTCCTCTTCACTCCCTGCACAGCCCAGTGCATTCCCATGGCTCATTTGGAGACCTCCTCTGAACTCCCTGCCCAGCCCAGTACAGTCCCATGGCCCACAGAAGACCTCCTCTGCAATCCCTGCCCAGCGCAGTGGTGTCCCATGGCTCATTTGGAGACATCCTCTGCACTCCCTGCCCAGACCAGTGCTGGCCCATGGCCCCCAGGAGACCTCCTCTGCAGTCCCTGCCCAGCCCAGTGCTTTCCCATGGCTTATTTGGAGACCTCATCTGAACTCCCTGCCCAGCCCAGTGCTTTCCCATGGCCCCAAGGAGACCTCCTCTGCATTCCCTGCCCAGCCCAGTGCTGTCCCATAGCCCCCAAGAGACCTCCTCTGTATTCTCTGCCCCGGCCAGTGGTGTCCCATGGCCGCCAGGTGACCTCCTCTGTACTCTCTGCCCAGCCCAGTGCTGTCCCATGTCCCCCAGGAGACATCCTCTGCACTCCCTGCCCAGCCCTGCGCTGTCCCATGGCCCCCAGGAGACCTGCCTTCTACTCCCTGCCCAGCCCAGTGCTGTCCGGTGGTCCCCAGGACACAGCCTCTGTACTCTCTGCTCAGCCCAGTGCTGTCCCATGGACCCCAGGAGACCTCCTCTGCACTCCCTGCCCAGCCCACTGCTGCCCCATGGCCCCCAGGAGACCTGCCTTGTACACCCTGCACAGCCCAGTGCTGTCCCATGGCCCCCAGGAGACCTCCTCTGCACTCCGTGCCCAGGCCAGTGCTATCCCATGGCTCATTTGGAAACCTCCTCTGCACTCCCTGCCCAGACCAGTGCTGTCCCATGGCCCCCAGGAGACCACCTCTGTACACTCTGCCCAGCTCAGTGCAGTCCCATGACTACCTGGAGACCTCCTCTGCACTCCCTGCGTACCCAGGGCTGTCCCATGCCGCCCAGGTGACCTTCACTGCACTCCCCGCCCAGCCCAGTGCTGTCCCATGGACTCCAGGAGACCTCCTCTGTACTCTCTGCTCAGCCCAGTGCTGTCCCATGGACTCCAGGAGACCTCCTCTGTACTCTCTGCTCAGCCCAGTGCTGTCCCATGGCACCCAGACGACCTGCCTTGTACTCCCTGCCCAGTCCAGTGCTGTCCCATGGACCCCAGAAGACTTCCTTTGCACTCCCTGCCCTGCCCAGTAGTGTCCCATGGCTCATTTGGATACCTCCTCTGAACTCACTGCCCAGCCCCGAGCTGTCCCTTGGCTCATTTGGAGACCTCCTCTGCACTCCCTGCCCAGCCCAGTGCTGTCCCATGGCCCTGAGGAGACCTCCTCTGTACTCTCTGCCCAGCCCAGTGCTGTCCCATGGCCCCATGAGACCTCCTCTGCACTCCCTGCCCAGCCCAGTACTATCCCATGGCGCCCAGGTGACCTTCACAGCACTCCCTGCCCAGCCCAGTGCTGTCCCGTGGCCCCCAGGAGATTTCCTCTGCACTCCCTGCCCAGCCAGGTCCTTTCCCATGGCTTATTTGGAGACCTCCTCTACACTCCCTGCCCAGCCCATTGCTGTCCCATGGCCCGCAAGAGACCTCCTCTGTACTCTCTGCCAAGCCCAGTGCTGTCCCATGGCCCCCAGGAGACCTCCTCTGCACTCCCTGCCCATCCCAGTGCTGTCCCATGGCTCATGTGGAAAACTCCTCTGCACTCCCTGCCCATCCCAGTGCTGTCCCATGGCACCCAGACTACCTCCTCTGTACTCTCTGCCGAGCCCAGTGCTGTCCCATGGCCCCCAGGAGGCCTCCCAAGTACTCTCTGCCCAGCCCAGTGCTGTCCCATGGCCCCCAGAAGACCTCCTCTGCACTCCCTGCCCAGCCCAGAGCTGTCCCATGGCGCCAAGGAGACCTTCACTGCAATCCCTGCCCAGCCCAGTGCTGTGTAATGGCCCCCAGAGACATCCTGTGCACTCCGTGCCCATCCCAGCGCTGTCCCATGGCACCCAGGAGAACTGCCTTGTACTGCCTGGCCACCACAGTGCTGTCCCATTGCCGCCAGGAGACCTCCTCTGCACTCCCTGCCCAGCCCAGTGCTGTCCCATGGCTCCCAAGAGACCTCCTCTGTACTCTCTGCCCAGCCCAGTGCTGTCCATGGCCCCCAGGAGACCTCCTCTGCACTCCCTGCCCATCCCAGTGCTGTCCCATGCCTCATTTGGAGACGTACTCTGCACTCCCTGGCCATCCCAGCGCTGTCCCATGGCACCCAAGAGACCTGCCTTGTACTCCCTGGCCAGCCGAGTGCTGTCCCATGGCCGCCAGGAGACCTCCTCTGCACTGCCTGCCCAGCCCAGTGCTGTCCCATGGCCCTGAGGAGAACTCCTCTGTACTCTCTGCCCAGCCCAGTGCTGTCCCATGGCCCCATTAGACCTCCTGTGCACTCCCTGCCCAGCCCAGTGCTATACCATGGCGCCCAGGTGACCTTCCCTGCACTCCCTGCCCACCCCAGTGCTGTCCCGTGGCCCCAGGAGATTTCCTCTGCACTCCCTGCCCAGCCCACTGCTGTCCCATGGCCCCAGGTGATTTCCTCTGCACTCCCTGCCCAGCCCAGTCCTCTCCCAAGGCTTATTTGGAGACCTCCTCTGCACTCCCTGCCCAGCCCAGTGCTGTCCCATGGCCCCCAGACTACCTCCTCTGTACTCTCTGCCGAGCCCAGTGCTGTCCCATGGCCCCCAGGAGACCTCCCTACTACTCTCTGCCCAGCCCAGTGCTGTCCCATGGCCCCCAGGAGACCTCCTCTGCACTCCTTGCCCAGCCCAGTGCTGTCCCATGGCGAAAAGGAGACCTTCACTGCACTCCCTGCCCAGCCCAGTGCTGTGTAATGGCCCCCAGAGACATCCTCTGCACTCCGTGCCCATCCCAGCGCTGTCCCATGGCACCCAGGAGAACTGCCTTGTACTCCGTGGCCACCACAGTGCTGTCCCATGGCCGCCAGGAGACCTCCTCTGTACTCTATGCCCAGCCCAGTGCTGTCTCATGGCCGCCAGGAGACCTCCTCAGAACTCCCTGCCCAGCAAGTGCTGTCCCGTGGCCCCCAGAAGACCACCTCTGCACTCCCTGCCCAGCCTAGTGCTGTCCCATGGACCCCAGGAAACCTCCTCTGTACTCGCTGCTTAGCCCAGTGCTCTCCCATGGCCCCCAGGAGACCTCCTCTGTACTCTCTGCCCAGCCCTGTGCTGTCCCATGGCTGCCAGGAGACCTCCTCTGCACTCTCTGCCCAACCCAGTGCTGTCCCTTGGTGCCCAGGTGACCTTCACTGCACTCCCTGCCCAGCCCTGTGCTGTCCCGTGGTCCCCAGGAGATGTCCTCTGCACTCCCTGCGCAGCCAGGTCCTTTCCCATGGCTTATTTGGAGACCTCCTCTGCACTCCCTGCCCAGCCCATTGCTGTTCCATTGCCCCAAGAGACCTCCTCTGTACTCTCTGCCCAGCCCAGTGCTGTCCCATGGCCCTCAGGAGACCTCCTCTGCACTCCGTGCCCATCCCAGTGTTGTCCCATGGCTCATGTGGAGAACTCCTCTGCACTCCCTGCCCATCCCAGCGCTGTCCGATGGCACCCAGGCGACCTGCCTTGTACTCCCTGGCCACCCCAGTGCAGTCCCATGGCCGCCAGGAGACCTACTCTGCACTCCCTGCCCTGCCCAGAGCTGTACCATGACCCCCAGGAGACCGCCTCTGTACTCTCTGCCCAGCCCAGTGCTGTCCCATGGCTGCCAGGAGGGCTCCTCTTCACTCCCTGCCCAGCCCACTGCTGTTCCGTGGCCCCCAGAAGACCTCCTCTGCACTCCCTTCCCAGCCCAGTGGTGTCCCATGGACCCAAGGAGACCTCCTCTGTACTCTCTGCTCAGCCCAGTGCTGTCCCATGGCGCCCAGGTGACCTTCACTGCACTCCCTGCCCAGCCCAGTGCTGTCCCATGGACTCCAGGAGACCTCCTCTGTACTCTCTGCTCAGCCCAGTGCTGTCCCATGGCACCCAGAAGACTTGCCTTGTACTCCCTGCCCAGTCCAGTGCTATCCCATGGACCCCAGGAGACTTCCTTTGCACTCCCTGCCCAGCCCAGTAGTGTCCCATGGCTCATTTGGATACCTCCTCTGAACTCCCTGCCCAGCCAAGAGCTGTCCCTTGGCTCATTTGGAGACCTCCTCTGCACTCCCTGCCCAGCCCAGTGCTGTCCCATGGCCCCCAGGAGACCTCCCTTCTACTCCCTGACAGCCCAGTGCTGTCCCATGGCAACCAGGACACCGCCTCTGTACTCCCTGCTCAGCCCAGTGCTGTCCCATGGCCCCCAGGAAACCTCCTCTGCACTCCCTGCCAAGCCCAGTGCTGTCCCATGGCGCCCAGGTGACCTTCACTGCACTCCCTGCCCAGCCCAGTGCTGTCCCGTGGCCCCCAGGAGATTTCCTCTGCACTCCCTGCCCAGCCCAGTCCTTTCCATGGCTTATTTGGAGACCTCCTCTACACTCCCTGCCCAGCCCAGTGCTGTCCAATGGCCCTCAAGAGACCTCCTCTGTACTCTCTGCTCAGCCCAGTGCTGTCCATGGCCCCCAAGAGACCTCCTCTGCACTCCCTGCCCATCCCAGTGCTGACCCATGGCTCATTTGGAGACGTCCTCTGCCCTCCCTGCCCATCCCAGCACTGTCCCATGGCACCCAAGAGACCTGCCTTGTACTCCCTGGCCAGCCGAGTGCTGTCCCATGGCCGCCAAGAGACCTCCTCTGCACTCCCTGCCCAGCCCAGTGCTGTCCCATGGCCCTGAGGAGACCTCCTATGTACTCTCTGCCCAGCCCAGTGCTGTCCCATGGCCCCATGAGACCTCCTCTGCACTCCCTGCCCAGCCCAGTACTATCCCATGGCGCCCGGGTGACCTTCACAGCACTCCCTGCCCAGCCCAGTGCTGTCCCGTGGCCCCCAGGAGATTTCCTCTGCACTCCCTGCCCAGCCAGGTCCTTTCCCATGGCTTATTTGGAGACCTCCTCTACACTCCCTGCCCAGCCCATTGCTGTCCCATGGCCCGCAAGAGACCTCCTCTGTACTCTCTGCGAAGCCCAGTGCTGTCCCATGGCCCCCAGGAGACCTCCTCTGCACTCCCTGCCCATCCCAGTGCTGTCCCATGGCTCATGTGGAAAACTCCTCTGCACTCCCTGCCCATCCCAGTGCTGTCCCATGGCACCCAGACTACCTCCTCTGTACTCTCTGCCGAGCCCAGTGCTGTCCCATGGCCCCCAGGAGACCTGCCTAGTACTCTCTGCCCAGCCCAGTGCTGTCCCATGGCCCCCAGGAGACCTCCTCTGCACTCCCTGCCCAGCCCAGTGCTGTCCCATGGCGCCAAGGAGACCTTCACTGCACTCCCTGCCCAGCCCAGTGCTGTGTAATGGCCCCAAGAGACATCCTCTGCACTCCGTGCCCATCCCAGCACTGTCCCATGGAACCCAGGAGAACTGCCTTGTACTGCCTGGCCACCACAGTGCTGTCCCATGGCCGCCAGGAGACCTCCTCTGCACTCGCTGCCCAGCCGAGTGCTGTCCCATGGCCCCCAGGAGACCTCCTCTGCACTCCCTGCCCAGCCCAGTGCTGTCCCATGGCACCAAGGAGACCTTCACTGCACTCCCTGCCCAGCCCAGGGCTGTGTAATGGCCCCCAGAGACATCCTCTGCACTCCGTGCCCATCCCAGCGCTGTCCCATGGCACCCAGGAGAACTGCCTTGTACTCTGTCGCCACCACAGTGCTGTCCCATGGCCACCAGGAGACCTCCTCTGCACTCGCTGCCCAGCCGAGTACTGTCCCATGGTCCCAAGGAGACCTCCTCTGTACTCTATGCCCAGCCCAGTGCTGTCCCATGGCCGCCAGGAGACCTCCTCAGAACTCCATGCCCAGCCAAGTGCTGTCCCGTGGCCCCCAGAAGACCTCCTCTGCACTCCCTGCCCAGCCTAGTGCTGTCCCATGGACCCCAGGAGACCTCCTCTGTACTCGCTGCTTAGCCCAGTGCTGTCCCATGGATCCCAGGAGACCTCATCTGTACTCTCTGCCCATCCCTGTGCTGTCCCATGGCTGCCAGGAGACCTCCTCAGAACTCCCTGCCAAGCCCAATACTGTCCCGGGGCCCCCAAAAGACCTCCTCTGTACTCTCTGCGCAGCCCAGTGCTGTCCCTTGGCGCCCAGGTGACATTCACGGCACTCCCTGCCCAGCCCAGTGCTGTCCCGTGGTCCCCAGGAGATTTCCTCTGCACTCCCTGCCCTGCCAGGTCCTTTCCCATGGCTTATTTAGAGACCTCCTCTGCACTCCCTGCCCAGCCCATTGCTGTTCCATTGCCCCAAGAGAGCTCCTCTGTACTCTCTGCCCAGCCCAGTGCTGTCCCATGGCCCCCAGGAGACCTCCTCTGCACTCCCTGCCCATCCCAGTGCTGTCCCATGGCTCATGTGGAGAACTCGTCTGCACTCCCTGCCCATCCCAGCGCTGTCCCATGGCACCCAGGCGACCTGCCTTGTACTCCCTGGCCACCCCAGTGCAGTCCCATGGCCGCCAGGAGACCTCCTCTGCACTCCAGCCCTGCCCAGAGCTGTACCATGGCCCCCAGGAGACCGCCTCTGTACTCTCTGCCCAGCCCAGTGCTGTCCCATGGCTGCCAGGAGGCCTCCTCTTCACTCTCTGACCAGCCCACTGCTGTCCCCTGACCCCCAGAAGACCTCCTCTGCACTCCCTTCCCAGCCCAGTGGTGTCCCATGGACCCCAGGAGACCTCCTCTGTACTCTCTGCTCAGCCTAGTGCTGTCCCATGGCGCCCAGGTGACCTTCACTGTACTCCCTGCCCAGCCCAGTGCTGTCCCATGGCACCCAGAAGACCTGCCTTGTACCCCCTGCCCAGTCCAGTGTTGTCCCATGGACCCCAGGAGACCTCCTTTGCACTCCCTGCCCAGCCCAGTAGGTCCCATGGCTCATTTGGATACCTCCTCTGAACTCCCTGCCCAGACCCGAGCTGTCCCTTGGCTCATTTGGAGACCTCCTCTGCACTCCCTGCCCAGCCCAGTACTGTCCCATGGCCCCCAGGAGACCTCCCTTCTACTCCCTGGCAGCCCAGTGCTGTCCCATGGCAACCAGGACACCGCCTCTGTACTCCCTGCTCAGCCCAGTGCTGTCCCATGGCCCCCAGGAAACCTTCTCTGCACTCCCTGCCCAGCCCAGTGCTGTCCCATGGCGCCCAGGTGACCTTCACTGCACTCCCTGTCCAGCCCAGTGCTGTCCCGTGGCGCCCCGGAGATTTCCTCTGCACTCCCTGCCCAGCCCAGTCCTTTCCCATGGCTTATTTGGAGACCTCTTCTGTACTCCCTGCCCAGCCCAGTGCTGTCCCATGGCCCCCAAGAGACCTCCTCTGTACTCTCTGCTCAGCCCAGTGCTGTCCATGGCCCCCAGGAGACCTCCTCTTCACTCCCTGCCCATCCCAGTGCTGTCCCATGGCTCATTTGGAGACGTCCTCTGCCCTCCCTGCCCATCCCAGCGCTGTCCCATGGCACCCAAGAGACCTGCCTTGTACTCCCTGGCCAGCCGAGTGCTGTCCCATGGCCGCCAGGAGACCTCCTCTGCACTCCCTGCCCAGCCCAGTGCTGTCCCATGGCCCTGAGGAGACCTCCTCTGCACTCCCTGCCCAGCCCAGTACTATCCCATGGCGCCCAGGTGACCTCCACAGCACTCCCTGCCCAGCCCAGTGCTGTCCCGTGGCCCCCAGGAGATTTCCTCTGCACTCCCTGCCCAGCCAGGTCCTTTCCCATGGCTTATTTGGAGACCTCCTCTACACTCCCTGCCCAGCCCATCACTGTCCCATGGCCCGCAAGAGACCTCCCCTGTACTCTCTGCCAAGCCCAGTGCTGTCCCATGGCCCCCAGGAGACCTCCTCTGCACTCCCTGCCCATCCCAGTGCTGTGCCATGGCTCATGTGGAGAACTCCTCTGCCCTCCCAGCACATCCCAGCGCTGTCCCATGGCACCCAGGAGACCTACCTTGTACTCCCTGGCCACACCAGTGCAGTCCCATGGTCGCCAGGAGACCTCCTCTGCACTCCCTGCTCTGCCCAGTGCTGTCCCATGGCCCCCAGGAGAACTCCTCTGTACTCTTTGCCCAGCCCAGTGCTGTCCCATGGCCGCCAGGAGGCCTCCTCTGCACTCCGTGCCCAGCCCAGTGCTGTACCGTGGCCCCCAGAAGACCTCCTCTGCACTCCCTTCCCAGCCCATTGCTGTCCCATGGACCCCAGGAGACATCCTCTGTACTTTCTGCTCAGCTCAGTGCTGTCCCATGGCGCCCAGGTGACCTTCACTGCACTCCCTGCCCAGCCCAGTGCTGTCCTGTGGCCCCCAGGTGATTTCCTCTGCACTCCCTGCCCAGCACAGTCCTTTCCCATGGCTTATTATTATATGGCCCCCAGAGACCTCCTCTGCACTCCGTGCCCATTCCAGCGCTGTCCCATGGCCCCCAGGAGACCTCCTGTGTACTCTCTGCCCAGCCCAGCGCCGTCCAATGGCCACCAGGAGACCTCCTCTGAACTCCCTGCCCAGCCCAGTGCTGTCCCATGGCCCCCAGAAGACCTCCTCTGCACTCCCTGCCCAGCCCAGTGGTGTCCCATGGACCCCAGGAGACCTCCGCTGTACTCTCTGCTTAGCCCAGTGCTGTCCTATGGCCCCCAGGAGACCTCCTCTGCACTCCCTGCCAGCCCAGTGCTGTCCCATGGCCCCCAGAAGACCTGCCTTGCACACCCTGCCCAGCCCAGTGCTGTCCAGTGGCCCCCAGGAGATTTCCTCTGCACTCCCTGCCCAGCCCAGTCCTTTCCCGTGGCTTATTTGGAGACCTCCTCTGCACTCCCTGCCCAGCCCAGTGCTGTCCATGGCCCCTAGGAGACCTCCTCTGCACTCCCTGCCCATCCCATTGCTGTCCCATGGCTCATTTGGAGACCTCCTCTGCACTCCCTGCCCATCCCAGCTTGTCCCATGGACCCCAGGAGACCTGCCTTGTACTCCCTGGCTAGCCGAGTGCTGTCCTATGGCAGCCTGGAGACCTCCTCTGCACTCCCTGCCCAGCCCAATGCTGTCCCATGACCCCCAAGAGACCTCCTCTGTACTCTCTGCTCAGCCCAGTGCTGTCCATGGCCCCCAGGAGACCTCCTCTGCACTCCCTGCCCATCGCCGTGGCCTAGATCCCAAATAGTCTTGGGGACATGGAACCAAGACTGGGGTTTAGGAGCAGAGGCTGTTAAGGATGAGATGAGATGAAGAGTCCAAGGCAAAGACCTGGGTAGAGCCAGGAGATGGGAACAGGGTGGGGGTGTCCAGGCGACAGGTCACAGGGTGGGCATGGGTCAGAAGCTGGGAACGAGGCCTGGGGAACAAAGAGCAAGGGGTGAAGGATTGTGCTGGGGTGGGAAGGAGCAGGATGTGGGTTGGGCCCTGTGGGCAGGTTACCTGCTTCAGCGGCAACAGCATGAACTCCTCGGTCTTGGCCACGTCCAGAAAGTGCTGCAGCACATACCTGTGTGCTGCCTTGAGCAGGTCACTGCAGGAGTTCGTATCGGCAAAGCCCCGGATGCCCAGGCAGTTGGAGGGGTCCAGCTGACTCAGCAGGAACTTGCAGCAGGCATCCCGGATGCCGTTCAGCTGCAGCAGGCTGGCAGCTGGGAGCAACGTCTGTGGAACATGGAGATGGGGTCTGGTGGGAGGTGCCCAGGCTGTGAAAGTAACTGGAGGGTTTGGGGAGAGGCCTGTGAGGGGCCAGGGCATGGGGAGATCTGGCAGGAGACACACTGCCTCACCTGTACGTTGCCCTCGCCTACTACAATCTCAGCCGTATATGCAAACTGCACCAGTTGGTCCAAGGCCTGAGGGTCAATGTCATGCAGTGTCACATGAGTCTGGCGGCTCTCACTCATCTCATCTGTGGGGACAGTAGTCAGGCTGGTACCTGTCCTGGGAGAGCTGCAGAGAGCCCCCAAGTGCCACCCAGACTGTGGTACTTGCTTGTGAACATGGCATGGAAGTAGGGGCTACAGGAGGCCAGCACCACCTTGTGTGCAAGGATCTCCTTGGCGGCCACATGCAGGATGATGTCACACAGGAGGCCACGCTGCCACATTCGGCTCATGGCTACGAAGGCATCATGGTAGTGCCGCTTGGAGTTGTGGGCCACACTGTGGCCCTCGCGGCTCAGTAGCTGCATGGCACCTTCCATGGGGGCTGCGGGCAGGGCCTGCCTGGGCCACGCTCGCTCTGCCTCTGGGCTGCAGGTGGGCAGGGCCAGGTCAGGGTTAGCCCTGTAGGGGGCTGCTCACCCACCTCCTCTCTACCACCAGACTTCTGGGTATGGCCAGGGCAGCCAAGTCAACCATCTGTCCAGCAGTCCAGTGGCCATAACTTCTGCATCAAGGCCCACCTAGTAATGCTGCCCGCCTGGAGCAAGACCTCCCCTCCTCTACAGGGAGCTACCCTGGAGCCAGACCAGACTCTCTTCTAAGCCTACTCCCACTGGGGGATCATCCGGACACTGCTGCCCTGACTGTCCAGCTTCCTCTGCCCACCTCCCTTCTCAGCTACTAAGTTCACCCATCTCTTGTTCCCCTTGAGAGACAGGTATCCTCGACCCTTCTAAGGATAGGGCTCCTGCCTTGCCAGCCACCCTTCCCATCCCTCAGCAGTACTGGGAATGTGGGAGGTGTACGCAGGGAACCGGCCAATGCCTGTTTTAAAGCAGACCCCTGGCCCCCCGGTACAGCAGGTGGACCTCCCGTTGTGGAGGAATTCAAGGGCAGGCAAGGGGCTTAGGGCCTCTCTTTCCAGGGGTCAGCACCCCTGGCCCCCCCGCAGCACTCAGGACTTCCCAGAACCGCTGCCGTGGCCAAAGGACGGAGGGGCTCGGACTTCACACGACCCAGGCCTGTGGCAGCCTCTCGGGCGACGCCGTTCTTCCGAGTCCCCCGGTCCCTCTGTCGGTCCTCGGCGCCGCCCGCTCTCCGCTTTACTCATGCCGGCGGCTGCGGCTGCGGCGGCGGCGCCTCGGGCCTGGGCCCCGGGCTGCCGTTCTCCGGGCTCTGCGTCCTGCCGGCTGGGCGCTCGCCGCGCGGCTGCATCAGCTCAGCCACTGAACTGCCGCCGCGAAGGGCGCAGGACAAACAAGAGCGACTGCTGGATGGAGGCTCAGCAGCGGTGGCCCCTCAGCGTCGCGCTCCTCCCCGGCTGCAGACAAGGTTTCTCGGCGCCGCCCGCCCCATCTCTCGCGCTCCGAGGAGGCTTCGAGGATCCACATTGGACACGGGTCAGCCCGGCATGGCGCCACCGGATCGATTCCTCTCGTAGCCCTCGGCCCCGCGTACTGCCCCAGGCGGACAAGCTCCGGGCCCCAGATGGCCAGCCACCTGCCGGTTGTGCTGTGGTGGGTCAAGCCTTGGGCCGTGCACTGGCCGTTTGGTCCAGCCGTCCACGCCCGCGGACCCTGCAGCCTGGAAAGAGGAATGCATCCTCTCCGCCCAGCCCCGGGCGCCCTGGCCAGACACTCGGGTGTGTTTTCCGTGGGACCTCGCTGCATGGAATGTGGATGGTGCTGCCAGGGGCTGCTGACCGTCCAGCAAGATAGACACAGGGCTCTTGCTCCGACCTCGCATCAGGCGAAGCCAGTCCCGCCTCCCAGCATGCTCTGATTCCTGTCAGACTGTCTATTTGTATCCCTGCCGTTTCTGTTTTCATTGCTTTCTCCATTAAACCCTTGGTTCATTGTGTTCTTAGTATAGAAGTCTCCACTGTCGCACGTTTTGTCTGGTGTCAGCGCCCTGCAGACGCACGGGTGGGCCGCAGACAGGGCCTCGATTCCCCAGGTGGGAGTTGTTATTTCAGCGTGTCACGGAGGAGGACGCAGCGCTCTGACCTGGCCCGGCCCGCGTTGGGCGAATGAATGCCAGAGCCGTGCCAGAACCCACCTGAGGCCATGAGGGTGCAAACGCGCCCTCCCGCCTGGAAGCCACCGGCTACGCAGTGGAGAATCGCAGAGCCAGCCACAGGGTGGGGCTCGGCCGGGGGCGGGGCCGACCCGGAGGTAGTGCCTTAGTGCACGGCTTTCTGGGGCCGGAAGTGCGGCGCACGCGGCGGGCTCGGCGTCATGGCTGAGGCGAGGAGCCGCAGGAGGTAAGTCTGCCGTGTTCCTTGCGGGAGCCTGTGCTCTGGCCTGTCCTCACCTCTTTCGAAGGCTGGGGCTAGTGGGCTGGCGCCTTGTGACCCTCCGTGACCCGCTGGCGCCTGGCGGAGCTGACGGTGGACGAATTCCTGGCCTCAGGCTTCGACTCTGAGTCCGAGTCCGAGGGCTCCCCGGAGGCGGCGACGCGGGAGCGGGAGGCACGCGGATGTGGAGCTGCGCGGCATCTGGAGACCGGTAGGGGCCCCGCGGCCCGGTAAGCCGGCGAGCCTGGGTGGCTTGCTGTGCCAGCCTTCCTCCGGGTGGGGCAGGCGTTGGCGGGTGACGCAGAGTTGCGTTTCTGACCCGGTAGAGTTCGGTGTGGGGCGGACCCTTCTGTAGCGCGCAGGGGGCGGTCAGGAACCACGCGAGGGGCCGGAGGGAGGTTGAGCGGAGAGCCGGGCCGGCTCCGTGCCTGCAGACCCAGCCACTGGGAAGGCTGAGGCAGGAGAGCCCAAGTTTGAGGCCAGCCTGGGCAATTTATCAACACCCTGTCTCAAAGCAGAAAGGGCTGGGGATGTAGCTCTGAAGAAGAGCGCTTACCTAGCGCTTGAGGAGCCCTGGAGTCAGTCTCAAGTGTCCTAACTACAGTAACAAAGCAGATGCCAAGTGGCCAAACTTGGGAGGGCGACAGCCTGAGTTTTGAGTGACAGCCCGAAGGGGTAGGCTGTGTGGACCGTACAGCAGGAACAGAGAAGGTCTTGAAGTGGGAACCCATGAGGAAGGGGTGACTGGTAGGAGAAGTGGGAAAGTAGTTGAAGATGCACCCAGAGGGTGGGTGATGAGGAATCAGGTTAGATCACCCAGTAAAATGGGAAGTTTCCTCAGAGCGAGAGCTGTGAAGCAACATCCTGTGACATTTTTTAAAAAAGGGAAAAGGTCACTCCGGTTTCTGTGCCAAAAAGGATCATAGGTGAGGAGGGTGGGAATGGAGAGGCCATTATGGTGATTGAGAGTTGAGAGATGTGGTGGTTTGCAAGGAGACTTTGGTGGTTTTGAAGATGTTGTTGATGAGTTATAGGGACAGGTCTTTGTGGGGACTGCATGGTGCCAGGACAGCAAGTCTGGGGAGAGCACAGGTTGAGTGTCTGTGTGCTAGAGGTTAAAGCAACGGGGAGAGGCTTCTGGGTACAGGAGTCCAGAAGAGAGTTATGTTTTCTGAAAACTTAACATTGTGGGAAACCTCCTGCTTGTTGTTGATGGCTGCTGTGCAGGGAGCAGAATAACCCTGTGGTCTCTCTGAGGAGGCCCACAAGTGGCTATGTGGACAAGAAGCCAACCCCCTGCTGGTTTTTCACTGGCTTACTGACTTCTGCCTTCTCAGTAGGCATAAAGGCAGTGCCTCTGAGCACAAGGACCAGCTCTCTCCGCTGAAGGAAAAAGATCCAGAATTCTACAAGTTCTTGCAAGACAATGACAAGAGCCTGCTAAATTTAGTGACTCAGACAGCTCTAAGGAGGAAGAGGAGCAGTTTCACTCCTTGCCAGGTGCACTGGAGGTGAGGACAGCACAGACCTGTCCAGCAGGGCACCTGTGGCTTCTACACCCTCCCCCAGCATGACTCTTCTGTATCTGGTGTAGGAAGCAAGCGAAGAAGACAGAGGAGAGGATGGGGACAGAGTCCCTGGAGGACCTCAGCGGAAGAAAAATGAGTCTGTTCCTGTGACCCTGGCCATGGTGGAGAAATGGAAGCAGTCTGCAAAGGTGAGAAGAAGGAGTGTGGTCTGAGCAGCTAGACCCCGCCATGGGACAGCACTGGGCTGGGCAGGGAGTACAGAGGAGGTATCCTGAGGGCCATGGGACAGCACTGGGCTGGGCAGGGAGTACAGAGCAGGTCTCCTGGGGGCCATGGGACAGCACTGGGCTGGGCAGGGAGTGCAGAGGAGGTCTCCTGGCGGCCAAGGGACAGCAAAGGGCAGGGCAGGGAGTGCAAAGAAGGTCTCCTGGGGGCCATGGGACAGCTCTGGGCTGAGCAGGGAGTGCAGAGGAGGTCTCCTTGGGGCCATGGAACAGCACTGGGCTGGGCAGGAATGCAGAGGAGCTCTCCTGGCGGCCATGGGACAGCACTGGGCAGGGCAGGGAGTGCAGAGGAGGTCTCCTGGGGGCCACGGGACAGCACTGGGCTGGGCAGGGAGTGCAGAGCAGGTCTCCTAGGTGCCATGGGACAGCACTGGGCTTGGCAGAGAGTGCAGAGGACGTATCCTGGGGGCCATGGGATAGCACTGGGCTGGGCAGGGAGTGCAGAAGAGGTCTCCTGGGGGGCATGGGACAGCACTGGGCTGGGCAGGGAGTGTACATAAGGTCACCTGGGGTCATGGGTCAACACTGGGTTGGGTAGAGAGTGCAGAGAAGGTCTCCTGGGGGTCATGGGTCACCACTGGGCTGAGCAGAGAGTGCACAGAAGGTCATTGGTGTCATGGGTCACTACTGGGCTGGGTAGAGAGTGCAGAGGACGTCTCCTGGGGGCCATGGGACAGCACTGGGTTGGGCAGGGAGTGCAGAAGAGGTCTCCTGGGGGGCATGGGACAGCACTGGGCTGGGCAGGGAGTCCAGAGGAGGTCTAATGGGGTTCATGGGACAGCACTGGGCTGGATAGAGAGTACAGAGGATGTCTCTTGGGGGCCATGGGACAGCACTAGGCTGGGCAGGGAGTGCCGAGGAGGTCTCCAAATAAGCCATTGGAAAGGACTGGGCTGGGCAGGGAGTGCAGAGCAAATCTCCTGGGGGCCATGGAACAGCACTGGGCTGTGCAGGGAGTGCAGAGGAGGAGGTCTCCAAATGAGCCATGGGACAGCACTGCGCTGGGCAGGGAGTGCACAGAAGGTCACCTGGGGTCATGGGTCACCACTGGGCTGGGTAGGGAGTGCAGAGGAGGTCTCCTGGGGGCCGTGGGACAGCGCAGGGCTGGGCAGGGAGTACAAGGCAGGTCTCCTGGGGGCCATGGGACAGCTCCGAGCTGGGCAGGGAGTGCAGAAGAGGTCTCCTGGGGGACATGGGACAGCACTGGGGTGGGCAGAGAGTACAGAGGAGGTCTGCTGGGGGCCATCGGACAGCACTGGGCTGGGCAGGGAGTGCAGAGGAGGTCTAGTGGTAGCCATGGGACAGCACTGGGCTGGGCCGGGAGTTTAGATGAGGTCTCCAAATAAGCCATGGGAAAGCACTGGGCTGGGCAGGGAGTGCAGAGGAGGTCTCCTGGGGGCCATGGGCCAGCACTTGGCTGGGCAGGGAGTGCCGAGGAGGTCTCTTGGCGGCCATCCGCCAGCATTGGGCTGGGCCGGGAGTACAGAGGAGGTCTTTGGGGAGCCATGGGACATCAGAGGCCTGGGCAGGGAGTGCCGAGGAGGTCTCCTGGGGGCCATGGGACAGTACTTGGTAGGGCCGGGAGTACAGAGGATGTCTTTTGGGGTCCATGGGACCTCAGTGGGCTGGGCAGGGAGTGCCGAGGAGGTCTCCTGGGCGCCATGGGACAGCACTGGGCTGGTCAGGGAGTGCAGAGGAGGTCTCCTGTGGGACATGTGACAGCACTGGGCTGGGCAGTAATTGTATAGAAGGTCACCTGGGTTCATGGGTCACCACTGGGTTGGGTAGAGAGTGCAGAGAAGATCTCCTGGGGACATGGGTCACCACTGGGCTGAGCAGAGAGTGCACAGAAGGTCATTGGTGTCATGGGTCATTACTGGGCTGAGTAGAGAGTGCAGAGAAGGTCTCCTGGGGGCCATGGCACAGCGCTGGGTTGGGCAGGGAGTGCAGAGGAGGTCTCCTGGGGGGCATGGGACAGCACTGGGCTTGGCAGGGAGTGCAGAGGAGGTCTCATGGGGGCCATGGGACAGCACTGGGCTGGCCAGGGAGTACAAGGCAGGTTTCCTGGGGGCCATGGGACAGCGCTGGGTTGGGCAGGTAGTTCAGAGGAGGTCTCCTGGGAGTCATGGGACTGCACTGAGCTGGGCATAGTGTACAGAGGTGGTCTCCTGGGGGCCATGGGACATCACTGGTCTGGGCAGGGAGTGCAGAGATGGTTTCCAAATTAGCCATGGGACAGCACTGGGCTGGGCACGGAGTGCAGAGGAGATATCCTGGGGGCCATGGAACAGCACTGGGCTGTGCAGGGAGTACAAGGCAGGTCTCTTGGGGGCCACGGGGCAGCAGTGGGCTAGGCAGGGAGTGTAGAGGAGGTCGCCTGGGGGCCATGGGACAGCACTGGGCTGAGAGAGTACAGAGGCTGTGTCCTGGGGACCACGGGACAGCACTGGGCTGGGCAGGGAGTAGAAGGCCGGTCTCCTGGGGGCCATGGGACAGCGCTGGGATGGGCAGGGAGTGCAGAGGAGGTCTCCAAATGAGCCATGGGAAAGCACTGGGCTGGGCAGGGAGTGCAGAGGAGGTGTCCTGGGGGCCATGGGACAGCACTGGGCTTGGCAGGGAGTGCACAGAAGGTCACCTGGGCTTATTGGTCACCACTGCGCTGGGTAGAGAGTGCAACGAAGGTCTTCTGGGGGCCATAAGACAGCACTGGGCTGTGCAGGGAGTGCACAGAAGGTCACCTGGTGTCATGGGTCACCACTTGGCTGGGCAGGGAGTGCAGAGGAGGTCTCCTGGGGGCCATGAGTCATCACTGCCTGGGCAGGGAGTGCAGAGGAGGTCTCCTGGGGGCCATGGGACAGCACTGGGCTGGGCAGGGCGTACAAGGCAGGTCTCCTGGGGGCCATGGGACAGCGATAGGATGGGCTGGAAGTGCAGAAGAAGTCTCCTGGGGGCCATGGGACAGCACGGGACAGGGAGTGCAGAGGAGGTCTCCTGGGGGCCATGGGACAGAACTGGGCTGGGCAGGTAGTGCAGACGAGGTCTCCTGGGGGCCGTGGGACAGCACTGGGCTGTGCAGGGAGTACAAGGCAGGTCTCCTGGGGGCCATGGGACAGCGCCGGGCTGGGCAGGGAGTGCAGAGGATGTCTCCTGGGGGCCGTGGGACAGCACTGGGCTGTGCAGGGAGTACAAGGCAGGTCTCCTGGGGGCCATGGGACAGCGCCGGGCTGGGCAGGGAGTGCAGAGGATGTCTCCTGGGGGACATGGGACAGCACTGGGCTGGGCAGAGAGTACAGAGGAGGTCACCTGGGGGCCATGGGACAGCACTGGCCGGGGCAGACAGTATAGAGGAGGTCTCTTGGGGGCCATGGGAAAGCACTGGGCTGGGCAGGGAGTTCAGATGAGGTCTCCAAATAAGCCATGGGAAAGCACTGGGCTGGGCAGGGAGTGCAGAGGAGGTCTCCAAATAAGCCATGGGAAAGCACTGGGCTGGGCAGGGAGTGCAGAGGAGGTCTCTGGGGGCCATGGGCCAGCACTGGGCTGGGCAGGGAGTGCAGAGGTTGTCTCCAAATGAGCCATGGGACAGCACTGGGCTGGGCAGGGAGTGCGGAGGAGGTCTCCTGTGGGCCATGGGACAGCACTGGGCTGGGCAGGGAGTGAAGAGGAGGTCTCCTGGGGGCCATAGGACAGCACTGGGATGGGCAGGTAGTGCAGAGGATGTCTCCAAATGAGCCAAGGGACAGCACTGGGCTGGGCAGGGAGTGCAGAGGAGGTCTCCTGTGGGCCATGGGACAGCACTGGGCTGCGCAGGGAGTGAAGAGGAGGTCTCCTAGCGGCCATGGGACAGCACTAGGTATGGCAAGGAGTGGAGAGGAGGTCTCCTGGGGGCCATAGGACAGCACTGGGCTGGGCAGGTAGTGCAGAGGATGTCCCCAAATGAGCCATGGGACAGCACTGGGCTGGGCAGGGAGTGCAGAGGAGGTCTCCTGGGCGCCATGGGACAGCACTGGGCAGGGCAGAGAGTACAGAGGAGGTCTCTTGGGGGCCATGGTACAGCACTGGGGTGGGCAGGGAGTGCCGAGGAGGTCTCTTGTTGGCCATGGGGCAACACTGGACTGGGCCGGGCATACAGAGGAGGTCTTTTGGGGGCCATGGGACATCAGTGGGCTGGGCAGGGAGTGCCGAGGAGGTCTTCTGGGGGCCATGGGACAGCACTGGGCTGGTCAGGGAGTGCAGAGGAGGTCTCCTGTGGGACATGTGGCAGCACTGGGCTGGGCAGGGATTGTACAGAAGGTCACCTGGGTTCATGGGTCACCACTGGGCTGGGTAGAGAGTGCAGTGTAGGTCTCCTGGGGACATGGGTCACCACTGGGCTGAGCAGAATGTGCACAGAAGGTCATTGGTGTCATGGGTCACTACTGGGCTGGGTAGAGAGGGCAGAGAAGGTCTCCTGGGGGCCATAGGACAGCGCTGGGTTGGGCAGGGAGTGCAGAGGAGGTCTCCTGGGGGACATGAGACAGCACTGGGCTTGGCAGGGAGTGCAGAGGAGGTCTCATGGAGGCCATGGGCAGCACTGGGCTGGCCAGGGAGTACAAGGCAGGTCTTCTGGGGGCCATGAGACAGCACTGGGTTGGCAGGGTGTGCGGAGGAGGTCTCCTGGGACTCATGAGAATGCACTGAGCTGGGCAGAGTATACAGAGGTGGTCTCCTGGGGGCCATGGTACAGCACTGGTCTGGGCGGGGAGTGCAGAGGAGGTTTCCAAATGAGCCATGGGACAGCACTGGGCTGGGCACCGAGTGCAGAGGAGGTCTCCTGGGGGCCGTGGGACAACACTAGGCTGTGCAGGGAGTACAAGGCAGGTCTCCTGGGGGCCATGGGGCAGCAGTGGACTGGGCAAGGAGTGCAGAGGAGGTCTCCTGGGGGCCATGGGACAGCACTGGGCTGAGCAGAGAGTACAGAGGCTGTGTCCTGGGGACCACGGGACAGCACTGGGCTGGGCAGGGAGTAGAAGGCAGGTCTCCAGGGGGCCATGGGACAGCGCTGGGCTGGGCAGGGAGTGCAGAGGAGGTCTCCTAGGGGTCATGGGACAGTACTGTGCTGGGCAGGGAGTGCACAGAAGGTCACCTGGGCTTATTGGTCACCACTGGGCTTGGTAGGGAGTGCAGAGAAGGTGTCCTGGTGGTGATGGGTCACCACTGGGCTGGGCAGAGAGTGCAAAGAAGGTAAACTGGGGTCATGGGTCACCACTGGGCTGGGGAGAGAGTGCAGAGATGGTCTCCTGGGGGCCATAAGACAGCACTGGGCTGGGCAGGGAGTGCACAGAAGGTCACCTGGGGTCATGTGTCACCACTTGGCTGGGCAGGGAGTGCAGAGGAGGTATCCTGGGGGCCATGAGTCATCACTAGTCTAGGCAGGGAGTGCAGAGGAGGTCTCCTTGGGGCCATGGGACAGCACTGGGCTGGGCAGTGAGTGCAGAGGAGGTCTCCAAATGAGCCATGGGACAGCACTGCGCTGGGCAGGGAGTGCACAGAAGGTCTCCTGGGGTCATGGGTCACCACTGGGCTGGGCATGGAGTGCAGAGGAGGTCTCCTGGAGGCCATGGGACAGAACTGGGCTGTGCTGGTAGTGCAGACGAGGTCTCCTGGGGGCCGTGGGACAGCAGTGGGCTGTGCAGGGAGTACAAGGTAGGTCTCCTGGGGGCCATGGGACAGCGCCGGGCTGGGCAGGGAGTGCAGAGGATGTCTCCTGGGGGACAGGGGACAGCACTGGGCTGGGCAGAGAGTATAGAGGAGGTAGCACTAGGCTGGCCAGGGAGTACAATGCAGGTCTCCTGGGGGCCATGGGACAGTGCTGGGTTGGGCAGGGAGTGCAGAGGAGGTCTCCTGGGGGGCATGGGACAGCACTGGGCTTGGCAGGGAGTGCAGAGGAGGTTCATGGGGGCCATGGGACAGCACTGGGCTGGCCAGGGAGTTCAAGGCAGGTCTCCTGGGCTCCATGGGACACCGCTGGGTAGGCAGGGAATGCAGAGGAGGTCTCCTGGGAGTCATGGGACTGCACTGAGCTGGGCAGAGTGTACAGAGGTCGTCTCCTGGGGGCCATGGGACAGCACTGGTCTGGGCAGGGAGTGCAGAGGAGGTTTCCAAATGAGCCATGGGACAGCACTGGGCTGGGCACGGAGTGCAGAGGAGGTCTCATGGGGGCCATGGGACAGCACTGGGCTGTGCAGGGAGTACCAGGCAGTTCTCCTGGGGGCCATGGGGCAGCAGTGGGCTGGGCAGGGAGTGCAGAGGAGGTCTCCTGGGGTCCATGGGACGGCACTGGGCTGAGCAGAGAGTACAGAGGCTGTGTCCTGGGGACCACGGGACAGCACTGGGCTGGGCAGGGAGTAGAAGGCAGGTTTCCTGGGGGCCATGGTACAGCGCCGGGCTGGGCAGGGAGTGCAGAGGACGTCTCCTGGGGACATGGGACAGCACTGGGCTGGGCAGAGTGTGCAGAAGAGGTCACCTGGGGGCCATGGGAAAGCATTGGCCGGGGTAGAGAATTCAGAGGAGGGCTCTTGGGGGCCATGGGACAGGACTGGGCTGGGCAGGGAATGCAGAGGAGGTCTCCTTGGGGCCATGGGAAAGCACTGGGCTGGGCAGGGAGTTCAGATGAGGTCTCCAAATAAGCCATGGGAAAGCACTGGGCTGGGCAGGGAGTGCAGAGGAGGTCTCCTGGGGGCCATGGGCCAGCACTGGGCTGGGCAGGGAGTGCAGAGGATGTCTCCAAATGAGCCATGGGACAGCACTGCGCTGGGCAGGGAGTGCAGAGGAGGTCTCCTGGATGCCATGGGACAGCACTGGGCAGGGCAGAGACTACAGAGGAGTTCTCTTGGGGGCCATGGTACAGCACTGGGGTGGGCAGGGAGTGCCGAGGAGGTCTCTTGGCGGCCATGGGGCAGCACTGGGCTGGGCCGGGAGTACAGAGGAGGTCTCCTGGGGGCCATTGGATAGCAATGGGCTGGGCAGAAAGTACAGAGGAGGTCTCCTGAATGCCACGGGACAGCAAGGGGCTGGGCAGGGAGTACAGAGGAGGTCTCCTGGGGGGCATGGGACAGCACTGGGCTGGGAAGAGAGTATAGAGGAGGTTTATGGGGGCCATGGGACAGCACTAGGCTGGCCATGGAGTACAATGCAGGTCTCCTGGGGGCCATGGAACAGCGCTGGACTGGGCTGGGAGTGCAGAGGAGGTTTCCAAATGAGCCATGGGACAGCACAGGGCTGGGCACGGAGTGCAGAGGAGGTCTCTTGGGGGCCATGGGACAGCACTGGGCTGAGCAGGGAGTACCAGGGAGGTGTCCTGGGGGCCATGGGGCAGCATTGGCTGGGCAGGTATTGCAGAGGATGTCTCCTTGGAGACATGGGACAGCACTGGGCTGGGCACGGAGTGCAGAGGAGGTCTCCAAATAAGCCATGGGAAAGCACTGGGCTGGGCAGGGAGTGCAGAGGAGGTCTCCTGGGGGCCATGGGCCAGCACTGGGCTGGGCAGAGAGTACAGAGGAGGTAGTCTGGGGGCCATGGGACAGCACTGGCCGGGGCAGAGAATACAGAGGAGGTCTCTTGGGGGCCATGGGACAGGACTGGGCTGGGCAGGGAATGCAGAGGAGGTATCCTTGGGGCCATGGGAAAGCACTGGGCTGGGCAGGGAGTTCAGATGAGGTCTCCAAATAAGCCATGGGAAAGCACTGGGCTGGGCAGGGAGTGCAGAGGAGGTCTCCTGGGGGCCATGTGCCAGCATTGGGCTGGGCATGGAGTGCAGAGGAGGTCTCCAAATGAGCCATGGGACAGCACTGCGCTGGGCAGGGAGTGCAGAGGAGGTCTCCTGGACGCCATGGGACAGCACTGGGCAGGGCAGAGACTACAGAGGAGTTCTCTTGGGGGCCATTGTACAGCACTGGGGTGGGCAGGGAGTGCCAAGGAGGTCTCTTGGCGGCCATGGGGCAGCACTGGGCTGGGCCGGGAGTACAGAGGAGGTCTCCTGGGGGCCATTGGATAGCAATGGGCTGGGCAGAAAGTACAGAGGAGGTCTCCTGAATGCCACGGGACAGCACGGGGCTGGGCAGGGAGTGCAGAGAAGGTCTCCTGGGGCCACGTACAGTACTAGGCTGGGCAGGGAGTGCACAGAAGGTCACCTGGGGGCCATGGGACAGCACTGGGCTGGGCAGGGAATACAGAGGAGGTCTCCTGGGGGCCATGGAACAGCACTGGGCTGGGCAGAGAGTGCAGAGGAGGTCTCTTGGCGGCCATGGGACAGCACTCGGCTGGCCAGGGAGTACAAGGCAGGTCTCTTGGGTGCCATGGGACAGCGCTGGAATGGGCAGGGAGGGCAGAGGACGTCTCCAAATGAGCCATGGGACAGCACTGGGATGGGCGGGGAGTGCAGAGGAGGTCTCCTGGGGGCCATGGACAGCACTGGGCTGAGCAGAGAGTACAGAGGAGGTCTCTTGAGGGCCATGGGACAGCACTGGGCTGGGCAGGGAGTGCAGAGGAGGTCTCCAAATAAGCCATGGAAAGGACTGGGCTGGGCTGGGAGTGCAGAGGAAATCTCCTGGGGGCCACGGGACAGCACTGGGCTGGGCAGGGAGTGCAGTGAAGGTCACTTGGGCGCCATGGGACAGCACTGGGCTTGGCAGGGTGTGCAGAGGAGGTTTCCTGGGGGCCATGGGACAGCACTGGGCTGAGCAGGGAGTACAGAGGCGGTGTCCTGGTTGCCATGGGACAGCACTGGGCTGCCAGGGAGTAGAAGGGAGGTCTCCTGGGGGCCATGGGACAGCTCTGGGCTGGGCAGGGAGTGCAGAGGAGGTCTTCAAATAAGCCAAGGGACAGCTCGGGTCTGGGCAGGGAGTTCAGAGGAGGTATCCAAATGAGCCATGGGACACTACTGGGCTGGGCAGGGAGTGCAAAGGAAGTCTCCTGGGGTCCATGGGACAGCACTGGACTGGGCAGGGAGTACAAGGCAGGTCTTCTGGGTGCCATGGGACAGCCCTGGGCTGAGCAGAGAGTACAGAGGAGGTCTCCTGGAGTCCATGGGACAGCACTGGGCTGAGCAGAGAGTACAGAGGAGGTCTCCTGGAGTCCATGGGACAGCACTGGGCTGGGCAGGGAGTGCAGTGAAGGTCACCTGGGCGCCATGGGACAGCACTGGGCTGAGCAGAGAGTACAGAGGAGGTCTCCTTGGGTCCATGGGACAGCACTGGGCTGGGAAGGGAGTGCAGAGGAGGTCTTCTGGGGGCCACGGGACAGCAGTGGGCTGGGCACGGAGTGAAGAGGAGGCCTCCTGGCAGCCATGGGACAGCACTGGGCTGGGCAGAGAGTACAGAGGCGGTCTCCTGGGGGCCATGGTACAGCTCTGGGCAGGGCTGGAGTGCAGAGGAGGTCTCCTGGCGGCCATGGGACTGCACTGGGGTGGCCAGGGAGTACAAGGCAGGTCGCCTGGGTGCCATGGGACAGCGCTGGGATGGGCAGGGAGTGCAGACGAGTTCTCCACATGAGCCATGGGACAACACTGGGATGGGCAGGGAGTGCAGAGGAGGTCTCCTGGGGGCCATGGGACAGCACTGGGCTGGGCAGAGAGTACAGAGGAGGTCTCTTGGGGCAATGGAACAGCAATGGGCTGGGCAGGGAGTTCAGAGGAGGTCTCCAAATAAGCCATGGGAAAGGACCTGGCTGGGCAGGGAGTGCAGAGGAAATCTCCTGGGGACCAGGGGACAGCACTGGGCTGGGCTGGGAGTGCAGTGAAGGTCATCTGGGCGCCAAGGGACAGCACTGGGCTGGGCAGAGAGTACAGAGGAGGTCTTTTGCGGGCCCCGGGACAGTATTGGGCTTGGCAGGGAGTTCTGAGGAGGTCTCCTGGCAGCCATGGGACAGCACAGGGCTGGGCAGAGAGTACAGAGGAGGTCTCCTGGGGGCCATGGGACAGCACTGGGCTAAGCAGCGAGTACAGAGGAGGTCTCCTGGGGTCCATGGGACAGCACTAGGCTGGGCAGGGGCTGCAGAGGAGGTCTTCTGGGGGCCATGGGACAGCACTTGGGTGGGCAGGGAGTTCTGAGGTCTCCTGGCGGCCATGGGACAGCACTGGGCTGGGCATAGAGTACAGAGGAGGTCTCCTGGGGGCCATGGGACAGCACTCCGCTGGGCAGCGAGTGCAGAGGAGGTCTCCTGGCGGCCATGGGACAGCACTGTGGTGGCGACAGAGTACAAGGCAGTTCTCCTGGGTGCCATGGGACAGCGCTGGGATGGGCACGGAGTGCAGAGGATGTCTCTGGGGGCTTTTACACAGCACTGGGCTGGGCAGGGAGTGCAGTGAAGGTCTCCTTGGTGCCATGGGACAGCACTGGGCTGGGCAGGCAGTGCAGAGGAGGTCTCCAGGGGACCATGGGACAGCACTAGGCTGGGCAGAGAGTACTAGGGAGGTCTCCTGGGGGCCATGGGACAGCACTGGGTTGGGCAGGGAGTGCAGAGGATGTCTCCTGGGGGGCATGGGACAGCACTGGGCTTGGCAGGGAGTGCAGAGGAGGTTCATGGGGGCCATGGGACAGCACTGGGCTGGCCAGGGAGTACAAGGCAGGTCTCCTGGGGGCCATGGGACAGCCCTGGGTACGCAGGGAGTGCAGAGGAGGTCTCCAGGGAGTCATGGGACTGCACTGAGCTGGGCAGAGTGTACAGAGGTGGTCTCCTGGGGGCCATGGGACAGCACTGGTCTGGGCAGGGAGTGCAGAGGAGGTTTCCAAATGAGCCATGGGATAGCACTGGGCTGGGCGCGGAGTGCAGAGGAGGTCTCCTGGGGGCCATGGGACAGCAGTGGGCTGGGTAGTCAGTGCAGAGGATGTCTCCTGGCGGCCATGGGACAGCACTCGGCTGTCCAGGGAGTACAAGGCAGGTCTCTTGGGTGCCATGGGACAGCGCTGCAATGGGCAGGGAGTGCAGAGTACGTCTCCAAATGAGCCATGGGACAGCACTGGGCTGGGCAGGGAGTGCAGAGGAGGTCTCCTTGGGCCCATGGACAGCACTGGGCTGGGCAGAGAGTACAGAGGAGGTCTCTTGGGGGCCATGGGACAGCACTGGGCTGGGCAGGGAGTGCAGAGGAAGTCTCCAAGAAGCCATGGGCAAAGACTGGGCTGGGCAGGGAGTGCAGAGGAGATCTCCTGGGGGCCACGGGACAGCACTGGGCTGGGCAGGGAGTGCAGTGAAGGTCACCTGGGCGCCATGGGACAGCACTGGGCTGCGAAGGGAGTGCAGAGGAGGTCTTCTGGGAGCCACGGAACAGCAGTGGGCTGGGCACGGAGTGAAGAGGAGGCCTCCTGGCAGCCATGGGACAGCACTGGGCTGGGCAGAGAGTACAGAGGCGGTCTCCTGGGGGCCATGGTACAGCTCTGGGCAGGGCAGGGAGTGCAGAGGAGGTCTCCTGGCGGCCATGGGACTGCACTGGGGTGGCCAGGGAGTACAAGGCAGGTCACCTGGGTGCCATGGGACAGCGCTGGGGTGGGCAGGGAGTGCAGACGAGTTCTCCACATGAGCCATGGGACAACACTGGGATGGGCAGGGAGTGCAGAGGAGGTCTCCTGGGGGCAATGGGACAGCACTGGGCTGGGCAGAGAATACAGAGGAGGTCTCTTGGGGCAATGGAACAGCAATGGGCTGGGCAGGGAGTGCAGAGGAGGTCCCCAAATGAGCCATGGGAAAGGACCTCGCTGGGCAGGGAGTGCAGAGGAAATCTCCTGGGGACCACGGGACAGCACTGGGATGGGCAGGGAGTGCAGTGAAGGTCACCTGGGTGCCATGGGATAGCACTTGGCTGGGCAGGGAGTGCACAGGAGGTCTAATGGGGCCATGGTACTGCACTGGGCTGGGCATAGAGTACAGAGGTCTCCTGGCGGCCATGGGACAGCACTCGGCTTGGCAGCGAGTGCAGAGGAGGTCTCCTGGCGGCCATGGGACAGCACTGTGGTGGCCACAGAGTACAAGGCAGTTCTCCTGGGTGCCATGGGACAGCGCTGGGATGGGCACGGAGTGCAGAGGATGTCTCTGGGGGCCATTTCACAGCACTGGCCTGGGCAGGGAGTGCCGTGAAGGTCTCCTTGGCGCCATGGGACAGCACTGGGCTGGGCAGGGAGTTCAGAGGAGGTCTCCTGGGGGCCATGGGACAGCACTTGGCTGGGCAGCGAGTGCAGAGGAGGTCTCCTGGCTGCCATGGGACAGCACTGTGGTGGCCACGGAGTACAAGGCAGTTCTCCTGGGTGCCATGGGACAGCGCTGGAATGGGCACAGAATGCAGAGGATGTCTCTGGGGGCCATTACACAGCACTGGGCTGGGCAGGGAGTGCAGTGAAAGTCTCCTTGGCGCCATGGGTCAGCACTGGACTGGGCAGGGAGTGCAGAGGAGGTCTCCTGGGGGCCATGGGACAGCACTGGGCTGGGCAGAGAGTACTAGGGAGGTCTCCTGGGGGCCATGGGACAGCACTGGGCTCGGCACAGAGTACAGAGGAGGTGGTCTGTGTGCCATGGGACAGCACTGGGATGGGCAGGGAGTGCAGAGGAGTTTTCCACATGAGCCATGGGACAGCACTGTGATGGGCAGGGAGTGCAGAGGAGGTCTCCTGGGGGCCATGGGACAGCACTGGGCTTGGCAGAGAGTACAGAGGAGGTCTCTTGCGGGCCATGGGACATCAATGGGCTGGGCAGGGAGTGTAGAGGAGGTCTCCAAATAAGCCATGGGAAAGGACCTGGCTGGGCAGGGAGTGCAGAGGAAATCTCCTGGGGGCCATGGGACAGCACTGGGCTGGGCAGGGAGTGCTGTGAAGGTCTCCTGGGCGCCATGGGATTGTACTGGGCTGGGCAGGGAGTGCAGAGGAGGTCTCATGGGGCCATGGGACAGCACTGGGCTGGGCAGAGAGTACAGAGGAGGTCTCCTCAGGGCCATGGGACAGCACTGGGCTGGGCAGGGAGTGCAGAGGAGGTCTCCTGGGGGCCATGGGACAGCACTGGGTTCGGCAGAGAGTACAGAGGAGGTAGTCTGGGGGCCATGGGACAGCACTGGGCTGGGCAGGGAGTGCAGAGGAGGTCTCCAAATAAGCCTTGGGAAAGGACTGGGGTGGGCAGGGAGTGCAGAAGAAATCACCTGGGGGCCACAGGACAGCAGTGGGCTGGGCAGGGAGTGCAGAGGAAATCTCCTGGGGCCACGGTACAGCACTGGGCTGGGCAGGGAGTGCAGTGAAGGTCACCTGGGTGCCATGGGATAGCACTGGGCTGGGCAGGGAGTGCACAGGAGGTCTAATGGCGCCATGGGACAGCACTGGGCTGGGCAGAGAGTACAGAGGAGGTCTCCTCAGGGCCATGGGACAGCAGTGGGCTGGGTAGGCAGTGCAGAGGATGTCTCCTGGTGGCCATGGGACAGCACTCGGCTGTCCAGGGAGTACAAGGCAGGTCTCTTGGGTGCCATGGGACAGCGCTGGGATGGGCAGGGAGTGCAGAGTACGTCTCCAAATGAGCCATGGGACAGCACTGGGATGGGCAGGGAGTGCAGAGGAGGTCTCCTGGGGCCCATGGACAGCACTGGGCTGGGCAGAGAGTACAGAGGAGGTCTCTTGGGGGCCATGGGACAGCACTGGGCTTTGCAGGGAGTTCTGAGGAGGTCTCCTGGCAGCCATGGGACAGCACTGGGCTAAGCAGCGAGTACAGAGGAGGTCTCCTGGGGTCCATGGGACAGCACTAGGCTGGGCAGGGAGTGCAGAGGAGGTCTTCTGGGGGCCACGGGACAGCACTTGGCTGGGCAGGGAGTTCTGAGGAGGTCTCCTGGCGGCCATGGGACAGCACTGGGCTGGGCATAGAGTACAGAGGAGGTCTCCTGGGGGCCATGGGACAGCACTCGGCTGGGCAGCGAGTGCAGAGGAGGTCTCTTGGCGGCCATGGGACAGCACTGTGGTGGCCACGGAGTACAAGGCAGTTCTCCTGGGTGCCATGG
Source organism: Callospermophilus lateralis (assembly GCF_048772815.1). Classification (NCBI taxonomy): domain Eukaryota; kingdom Metazoa; phylum Chordata; class Mammalia; order Rodentia; family Sciuridae; genus Callospermophilus; species Callospermophilus lateralis. The sequence goes on along the minus strand of NW_027511969.1, from coordinate 182,001 downwards.
GACAGCGCTGGGATGGGCACGGAGTGCAGAGGATGTCTCTGGGGGCCATTACACAGCACTGGGCTGGCAGGGAGTGCAGTGAAGGTCTCCTTGGCGCCATGGGACAGCACTGGGCTGGGCAAGGAGTGCAGAGGAGGTCTCCTGGGGGCCATGGGACAGCACTGGGCTGGGCAGAGAGTACTAGGGAGGTCTCCTGGGGGCCATGGGACAGCACTGGGCTCGGCAGAGAGTACAGAGGAGGTAGTCTGGGGGCCATGGGACAGCACTGGGCTGGGCAGGGAGTGCAGAGGAGGTCTCCAAATAAGCCTTGGGAAAGGACTGGGCTGGGCAGGGAGTGCAGAGGAAATCACCTGGGGCCATGGGACAGCAGTGGGCTGGGCAGGGAGTGCAGAGGAAATCTCCTGGGGCCACGGGACAGCACTGGGCTGGGCAGGGAGTGCAGGGAAGGTCACCTGGGCGCCATGGGATAGCACTGGGCTGGGCAGGGAGTGCACAGGAGGTCTAATGGGGCCATGGGACAGCACTGGGCTGGGCAGAGTACAGAGGAGTTCTCCTCAGGGCCATGGGACAGCACTGGGCTGGGCAGGCAGTGCAGAGGAGGTCTCCTTGCGGCCATGGGACAGCACTCGGCTGGCCAGGGAGTACAAGGCAGGTCTCTTGGGTGCCATGGGACAGCGCTGGGATGGGCAGGGAGTGCAGAGGACGTCTCCAAATGAGCCATGGGACAGCACTGGGATGGGCAGGGAGTGCAGCGGAGGTCTCCTGGGGGCCATGGACAGCACTGGGCTGGGCAGAGAGTACAGAGGAGGTCTCTTGGGGGCCATGGGACAGCACTGGGCTGGGTAGAGAGTGCACAGAAGGTCCCCTGAGGGCCATGTGACAGCACTGGGCTGGGCAGGGAGTGCACAGAAGGTCACCTGGGGTCATGGGTCACCACTGGGATGGGTAGAGAGTGCAGAGAAGGTCTCCTGGTGGTCATGCGTCACCATTGGACTGGGCAGAGAGTGCACAGAAGGTCACCTGGGGTCATGGGTCACCACTGGGCTAGGTAGATTGTGCAGAGAAGGTCTCCTGGGGGCCTTGGGACAGCACTGGGCTGGGCAGGGAGTGCACAGAAGGTCACCTGGGGTCATGGTTCACCACTGGGCTGGGCACAGAGTGCAGAAGAGGTCTCCTGGGGGTCATGGGACAGCACTGGTTTAGGCAGGGAGTGCAGAGGAGGGTTCCAAATGAGCCATGGGACAGCACTGGGCTGGGCACGGAGTGCAGAGGATGTTTCCAAATGAGCCATAGGACAGCACTGGGCTGGGCAGGGAGAGCAGAGGAGGTCTCCTGGGCGCCATGGGACAGCACTGGGCTGGGCGGGGAGTGCAGAGGAGGTCTCCACAAGAGTCATGCGACAGCACTGGGAAGGGCAGGTAGTGCACAGGACGTCTCCTGCGGACAATGGGACAGCACTGGGCTGGGCAGAGAGTACAGCGGAGGTCTCTTGGGGGCCATGGGACAGCACTAGGCTGGGCAGGGAGTGCAGAGGAGGTCTCCAAATGAGCCATGGGAAAGCACTGGGCTGGGCAGGGAGTGCAGAGGAGATCTCCTGGGGGCAACGGGACAGCACTGGACTGGGCCTGGAGTGCAGAGAATGTCTCCTGAGGGCCATGGGACAGCACTGGGCTGCGCAGGGAGAGCAAAGGAGGTCTCCTGGGGGCCATGGTACTGCACTGGGCTGGGCATAGAGTACAGAGGAGGTCTCCTGTTGGCCATAGGACATCACTGGGCTGGGCAGGGAGTGCAGAGGAGGTCTCCTGGCGGTCATGGGACAGCCTTGAGCTGGCCAGGGAGTACAAGGCAGGTCTCCTGGGTGCCATGGGACAGCGCTGGGATGGGCAGGGAGTGCAGAGGAGGTCTCCAAATGAGCCATGGGACAGCACTCGGATGGGCAGGGAGTGCAGAGGAGGTCTCCTGAGGGCCATGGGACAGCACTGCGCAGGGCAGGGAGTGCACAGGAGGTCTGCTGAGGTCATGGGACACCACTAGGGTGGGTAGGGAGTGCAGAGGAGGTCTCCTGGGGGCCATGGGACAGCACTGGGCTGTGCAGGGTGTGCAGAGGAGGTCTCCTGGGGGCCATGGGACAGCACTGGGCTGGCCAGGGAGTACAAGGTACGTCTTCTGCGTGCCGCGGGCAGCGCTGGGATGGCACGGATTGCAGAGTAGGTGTTTGGGGGCCATGAAACAGCACTGGGCTGGGCAGGGAGTGCAGTGAAGGTCTCCTGGGCACCATGGGACAGCACTGGGCTGGGCAGGGAGTGCAGAGGAGGTCTCCTGGGGGCCATGGGACAGCACTGGGCTGGGCAGAAAGTACAGGGGAGGTCTCCTGGGGGCCATGGGACAGCACTGGGCTCGGCAGAGAGTACAGAGGAGGTCTCCTGGGGGCCATGGGGCAGCACTGGGCAGGGCAGGGAGTGCACAGGAGGTCATTTGTGGCCATGGGACAGCACTGGGCTGCTCAGGGAGTGCAGATTAGGTCTCCTGGGGGCCATGCGACAGCACTGGGCTGGGCAGGGAGTGCAGAGGAGGTCTCCTTGGGGCCATGGGACAGCACTGGGCTGGGAAGGGAGTGCAGAGAAGGTCTCCTGGGGGCCATGCGACAGCACTGCGTGGGCAGGGAGTACAGAGGAGGTCTCCTGATGGTCCACACGACAGCACTGGGCTGGGCAGTGAGTGAAGAGGAGGTCTCCTGGGGGCCATGGGACAGCACTGGGCTGGGCAGAGAGTACACAGAAGATCACCTGGGGTCATGGGTCACCATTGGGCTGAGCAGAGAGTGCACAGAAGGTCACCTGGGGTCATGGGTCACCACCGGGCTGGACAGGGAGTCCAGAGGAGGTCTCCAGATGGTCCATGGTACAGCACTGGGCTTGGCAGGGGATGCTGAGGAGGTCTCGTTGTGGGTCGTTGGACAACAGTGGCTTGGAAGTCAGTGCATCATTGTCTCCTGATGGGCCATGGGATAGCACTGGGTATTGAGTGTAGCCGAAGTCTCCTGGTGGGCTGTGGGTCAGGGTGAGGCTACACAGCATATGCAGGGACACCTCCGGAGGGCTGGTAGCAGCTGAGCATGGTGCAGGGTGGAGCAGAGGGCATAAGTGGCAGGCACAGCATGACACATGTGGCACTTGGACCAGAGAGAGCCAGGCAGAGCTGTGGCCAGGGACTTGGCCTCTGCCCCAGAATAGGGACCTGTGCTTCTGAGTTCATCTCACTCTGCTGAGACCAGCATTCCCGGTGCTGCGCTGCACTTGTTCCACCTCCCTTGCTTGCACATTCATCTGAGTTCAGTCATCTTCCAAGGCTCTTCCTCCCAACCTTGAGGGTAATCTTGAGTTTTCACACTGGATTTCTGAACTGCAGGTGGCAGAGGGGTCCAGATACTGCTGCCATCCATCCCCCACAGCCATCCTTGGCCCCAAGGTGCCTTGAATAACCACCTGTTCTCAGCAGGTCAGGAAGAGAGGAAGCTGGTCTCAGATTCTGAACAAGCTCAAGTGGGTCATGTGTTTGTGGTGTCATGTGGCTTTGGCCAGGAGTGTGCAGGACAATAAAGACCATTGGAAATGCCACACAGACAGGGCCACCCATCTTGTCTGAAGGGGCTGGGGGAGGAGTCCACACTCACTGGGCCCTGTTGTGGGCGAGGCTGAGTAGTGACAGTGCCACGTGTGGCTCACACTCTCACCTCAGAGTCCTCTCCCATATGATCCCAGGAACAGGAAGGCAGTGTGCCAAGCTGCTCTGATGTCACTCACTCTCTCTTTTTTTAGTTGTATATGGACACAATATCTTTGTTTATTTATTTCTATGCAGTGCTGAGGATCGAACCCAGTGCCTCACATATGCAAGGCAGGCGCTGTCTTACTGAGCCACAGCCCAACCCCTGATGTCTGGGAGCAGGAATAAGTTCTCTACTTCAAAATCTGTTTCTGTGATCTGTTAATTGGAAATGCCCCAGTGTCTGCTGGCCCATCTCTCAGACACAGTAGAAGGTAGTCCTCCAACATCCCGAGGGACAGGGACATTGGGGCCAAAGCCCAGATACATCCACAGCAGGACTGGTAGCCCCTTGTGGCATGCTGGAATCCCCTTGTCCCTGGTTCCCACTGCTCTGCTATCCCAGAGGGGATGGCCAAGCTGGCTGGAGGGGCCTCTGTGGTCAGGGCTGCTCCAGGACCACTCGGAGTTCCTCTCCAGCTCAGAAATGGGGTGAGAAGGGGAGGAAGGAGGTGCAAGCTCCACAGCCACAGGGAGCAGCCCTCCCAGCCAGCCCCTGGCCTGTGCCATGTCCAGCCCAGTGGAGGTCACTGTCCACCCTCCGCCTCTCCAGCTTCTCACAGGGAAGGAAAGAAGGTGGGTTGGCAGCAGGTGTTTGTAGGCAACTCAGGACTCTGAAAGTCTCCACCTAGCTCTCAGCTGTTGGCAGACTCCAGAAGCTTGGTGTGTGCCGCCCAGTTCCAGCTTTGCATCACTGAGGCCAGGTACCCAGTGTCCAGCATCACATCCACCCAGCTGCTTCAAGTTAACCAGGATATAGGCGGGAAGTCTGAGGGGCTGATTCCAGTTGCGGGTTCAGAGTTCACCTCTGCAGCTGAGGACCTGAAGCCCCCTCTCTCTCCGTCCTGATTTTCAGGAAAGAGCTGTTGGGGCTGGGCCTCTCTTCACAGCCTTTCTCCACTCTGCTAATGGCGCAGCTCTGCCTGGGTCCGGGGTTCCCCACATGGCTTCCTGGAGGAAAGTCAAGGTTTCTCCTGAGGCCAGCTGGTGCCTCTAGGTGGGAGTAGCTCTGGGGAGAGATTACTTTAGAAGTGATAGCATAGGCAATAAAAACAAAACCTGACAAATTGAATCAGATCAAATTAAACATCTTCTGCCCAACCAAGGAAATATCAACAGAGTAAAGAGACAACTTCCAGAAGGAGAGAAAATGTTTGCAAGCTATTCATCTAACAACTGAATAGCCAAAAAATCTAAAACATGGACCAAAGACCTAAGTAGACATTTCTTAAAAGAAGATACTTGAGTTGTACCACTGTAGGGACCCAGCAAGAGGCAGCCACAGCCACCCACCTCACCAAGGACACCTACCCACAGGACCTGGCCCAAGACCTGCACCCTGCCCAGGCCCCAGTCTCTGTGGCACACACAGGCTGGCAATATTCAAGGCTCAGAAGCTTCTGGGCCCTAAAAGAATAAAAGGAAGAAAACACAAAAGAAATTCTGGGCACAGAAATAGAAGGCTGGGAGCAAGGCCAACTCCTTTGGGGAGAAGTCTCCAGTTACTCATGGGTCCAAGAAGCCAACAGCGACCAAAGAGGAGAAGTATTATGGTGGGATAGAGTGGCAGACTCTCTCTTTGAAAGGGAGGTCCTGCAATAGTGCTATGGGAAAAGATCCAGCAGACCAGGGACCAGGGTAGCCTTAAGAAGCTGCCCACTGCCGTTCTGGATAAAAGGCAACAGAGAAAGGAACGGAACCAAAAAGGGCCTGGTGGAACGGAGAAGGCAACAAAGACAGAGGAGGCAGCCAGTCTTCCCTGGAGATGGCCAGCAAGGGCCACGGGAGCTGGTGTTCATCTGCATTAAGGTGGAGCTGTGTGAGGAGGTGCCGGCCAGCAAGGCCCAGTAGAGGAAAGAGAAGAGCAGAAGAGGAAAGGAGGGCTGGGGCTGGGGGCTCAGAGGTAGAGCGCTCGCCTGTCATGCGTGAGGCACTGGGTTCAATCCTCAGCACCACATAAAAATAAGATGAAGGTATTGTATCCACGTAAACTAAAAATAAATATTAAAAAATGAAGAAGAAGAGGAAAGGAACCCTCACACCAGTGATTCTCAAGAACTCTCTGCAGCATCTCGAGTGTCAGTGGGCACAGCAAGGCCCACTGGAGAGCTACAGAGGGAGAAGACTGCAGGGCAGGTCCAGATCTGGACAAGATGAAGTGGACCACCTCTCTGGGCAAGGTGGTGAAGGTCCACAACAATGCACACCTGGGCAGGCCCCAAAGCCAAGGAGAAGCCCAGGAGCAGACACGGGAGCAGCACCAGTGGAGAAGTGCTCATTTGTGGGGGGAAGCAGCAGCCACAGGATGTGGCCTCTCTGGGCAAGCACTATTGGTATAAATACAAACCTACAGGGCTGAGGTTGCAGCTCAGTGGTAGAGTGCTTGCATAGCACATTTGAGGCACTGGATTTGATTCTCCACACCACATAAAATAAATAAATAAAATAAAGGTATTGTGTCTATCTACAACTAAAAATATTTTTAAATACAAATGTAAATATATCATGTATGCATAAATACATGCAATTTTAAAATACATACAATTTTACAGCCATTTTAGAAAACTAAACTAAAAGAAATAAAGACAGAAAGCCAGTTGCCTGTGGGTGTAGAAATCACCTACAGAGCTGCAGCCCAGCCTTGTCCTCATCCTTGACTTCTCAAAGCTCCTGCCCAAGGGCAGAGGGGCTGCTGCTGCTCCAGCCCCTTCTGGGATGCAGGGAGGGCAGGGATGAGGCTTGACATCTAGTCTGCACAGTTCTCCCTCACCCCACAGCACCACCTGGCTCGACACTCAATGTCTCCTCTGGGTGCCTGGGTCAAAGTGTGTGGCAAAGGAGCCATGCTCACCTCAAAGCCAGGAAGCAGGAAGAGAGGGGTAGGCTGCAGGGAAGATGCACCTTTTCAGGGCAGCCCCCAGGGACTAGTCCCCTCCAGCCACACTCAGTTTCCACCCAGTCAGTCCATTCTGAGAGGGATGGGTTAGGTCACAGCTCTAACAATCCAATCATTTATTTCACCTCTGAACATTCCTGCATTAACACAGGAGCACTGGGGAGACACCTCACATCCAAACCCTGACAGGGGCTAGTGTGTCTGGGCCACCAGTGTATCCCCAGCACCTAGTGATGGACGAAGGAAAGGATGGATAAAAAGAGGAAGGGAATAAAACACAGGAGTCACAGACCTTCCCCAATAGTGGCCATGAGTACACCTATGGTGGCACAGGAGGTGTGCACCTCACAAGGGCCCCCCAGGCAGCAGGCAGGTCCTGCTGGTGAGCCCAGAAAGGACAGTGTGGCTGATGCTGACTGGCAAGTGGCCTCTGCTCACTGACCCATCCACCTGGTTGAAGGCAGGCTGAGCTCTCAGCACTCCCTCGGATGCATGCCTAGCAGAGAACTCTGTAATGGCAGGTGGTCATGGGGCTGGCAGAGGCCAAGAGGGGCAGCCACAGCACATGAGCCACAGGAGAGAAGAGAGGGGTCAGAGTCCTGCGGCCCACCAACCTCTAGAAGTCCCAAGGAGGCAGGAGGGGACAAGAAGACCTGGCTCCTGTGGAAGTGGGCAGTTCTGCAGGACATGGGATTGACTGGGTGACAACAAATGATCCTCCTGCCTCAGCCTCCTGAGTGCTGGGACTATAGGCTGCACCCAGCTAATGAAAAGTCTAACATAAAAAATGATTTCCGGGGCTGGGGATGTGGCTCAAGAGTAGCGCGCTCGCCTGGCATGTGTGTGGCCTGGGTTTGATCCTCAGCACCACATACAATCAAAGATGTTGTGTCTGCCGAAAACTAAAAAAAAAAAAATTAATAAATATTTTTTTAAAAAATGATTTCCTAGCTGGGCATGGTGGCCACACCTGTAATCTGAGCGACTCAGGTGGCTGAAGCAGGAGGTTAACATTTTGAGGCCAGCCTGGGCAACTTAACAAGACCCTGTCTCAAATAAAAATCAAAAGAGCTGAGGACACAGCTCAACAGTAGAATGCCCTTGGGTTCAATTCCCGGACCCCATCCCATACACACACACACACACACACACACACGTTTCCCAGAAAAGAGGAATGGAGAGAAACTCTAGATGTGCAGACATGGCTCCTTTAGAGAGTGGTATGCATGGAAAGGGTGAACCACAAAGGAATTTAGAAGGAAAGAGGAGAGGGACGTGATTGTCCCAAGAACGCAACTCCAGGAACAGAAAAGAAAGGGCAGCGTCCAGCCCTGCAGCAACCCCTCCAGTGCTTGGACTGCTCAGACCTGACCTCACTGCCCTCTTCCTGCTGCTGTCCCCAGGACAAAAGTCAGGAGGAGGCATGGGAGGGGGCTCCTACCTGAATTCCTCCCACCAGCTTGTCTTCTGTGAGGCCCGCCAAGCAAGGTTTTTGTGTACCAAACTTGTGTTTTAAAAATAGGCTCATGTGTTAATGTTCTAAGTAGCAAGTATGATTCTGAAGGCCCTTTCTGCAGGGACGGCCATGTGGTGTTCCCCAGGCAACTGACACGAAACCTCCTTTGCCACACCTGGAAGCCAAGTCACCACTGAAGGGAGACAGTGCTGGCCTCCAGTCCCATGACTCTCCCTTCCTCATGACACCAGAACAAACCAGGTCCCCACCTCTCCTGGATATCATGGGGAGGGGCCAGGTTTCTTCTCTGAAGGATATGCCTCAAGGCCTTGAGAACCCTCACTTCCCAGCCTGTGGAGCTGCTGGAGGGATCTGGGAAGAGCTCCACTGGAAGCCCCTCAGTTCCCAGCCTGTGGAGCTGCTGGAGGGATCTGGGAAGAGCTCCACTGGAAGCCCCTGGTCCCTCTGGGGTGTGGGATGGAGAGAGTCTAGTGAAAGAAGTGTCTGCAGAGCCATGGGGGTCGGGGAGTACTGGGCAGACAAGTCTGTGAGGGAGCAACTGTCCACTGCATAGAGGGAGCTGTCTTGGAGCCAGTGGGGCAGTCAGGTGAGTGTATGATTCTGAGAGGGAGGGGGCTAGGCAGGCAAATCTGTTTACTTGGACATGTCAGGGTATGGTGTATCTCAGGGGGTGCTGGCCCCTGGCCAGATGAAAGTGTCCACAGGTATCTCCTCTGCAGTCCAGTCTTTGTGCTCATCCCTGGTTGAAAAAGGACCACATGTCACTGGGGGGAGGAGCACAGCTTTGGAGGTTAGTCTAAAATGGCTTCCATCTATTGTTATGGGGGCAGATGGCTGAGTTCAAGCACTCAGGCTATAACAGTAGGAGCAGGCAGACCCAGGTGCCTCTTTACCCAGCGTCCTGAGCTGCTGCTGAGAAAAGCCTGGGTCCTGGCAGCCAGCAGAGCAGGTGGGCACTGTCTGGACCACGCTCCCTATAAGGAGAAACTGGGGTTGGCTTCAGATGAAAGAGGGGTAGGTTTGTGGGGTCAAATAAGGATAATAGTGTTCCCTCCCACCTGAGTCCCAGGAGCCTATCTGAAGGGAACCCCTGTGGGATGAGGAAGGGTTGAAGGAAATGCCAGCCCACACCCATGGGCTACAGTCTCGTGCCAACCTAGCAAGGCACCCAGGACAGCAGTTCAAGCAGCAGACACACATCCCTCACGGCCCTGGGGGCTGGAGTCTGAGATGGAGGTGCTACAGGCTGGCTGTCCCTAAGGCCACTCTACAGGGCTTGCAGGTGCCCTCTGTCCCCTATGTCCTCTGTGAGTCTATCCTACTCTCCTCAGGAGGCCTACTGGACTAGGGCCTCACTTAACCTTGATTGCCTCTTTGAAGATCCTGCTCTACATAGCCATATCCTGGAGGACTGGGGATTAGAACTCCAACAAATGAATCTGAGGGAACACAACACATGATACACCAAGCAGAGATTTGAGGGGACAGGTGGGTGCTATGTTTCCCCAAATCCACAGGCTGAAGCCTAACCCCATGGGGCAGCATTTGGAAGTGGGCCCCCTGAGGAGGTGATTAAATGGCCCTTCCAGAAATTGACCCAGCTCACATAGTAGACTTGGACCTCCAGACCCCAGAACCTGGGGGAAATCATTCCTGCTCTGCGCCATCTGTGGCATTTTGTCACAGCAACCTTAGCAAACTAAGACAGTGGTACCCAGAGAAAGCAAGAAGCTGCATGGAACCCTTGGGCTGTGGTGCTCTCCACCCTGGGCTATGGAGCAGGAAACAGGTGGCCTATATGGAGAAGCAGTGGGAACAAGTTTGGACAGGCTGAGCCTGGTTGTCTCTGGGCTCCAGCTGTGACTAGTGATGGAATGGCCATCACAGCAGCTTGAAGGTCACCTCCAGTGCTCAGTCCACAAAGTCCCTCTTGCCCCTACAACAGGCCAGTCCCTGTACATGAAGGCCTGGCTCTGCCCAGAACTTGTCAGAACCCCTTGACTATTGGCACACTGGACTCTTGTTAATGAAACAAGAGGCTGTGGCCTGGGGAGAGAGAGGAGGAGGTGAGAGACAGAACAGATGTGGGCTGTGGACGCTCTAGCCATTACTTCTGCCCCTCAGCAGGGGAAGCCTGAAGCCCAGCAGCATCCTGTGGGGTCCCAACTTTCCTCCTAAATTGTGTCACTCTGGAAAGGGAACAGCAGTGGGTGGCCAGCACCCACTCTGGTACTCAGGAGTTGCCTTCTGGAAATGTCCAGAGGCTCTGGCCCAGGTCTGATGCTTTCGGCTGGGCACCTGCGAGGGCTGGTGTCTGGCCATGGGCAGAGATGACATCCCTGTGGTACTGCAGAGGTATCAATGTGAATGTGGGCAGGGCAATGCCAGAGCCAGGGTGGGCGGGGCCTCATTCTAATAGGCGTGGTCTCATCACCAACTGGTGAGGCTTTGTCTTGAGTGGGCGTGGTCTCACCCTAGTGGGTGGGGCCTTCCTGGGTGGGTGGGGCTCGTTTGGGGTAGAAGGGCCTCTGTCCTGGGCGGGTGAGACTCCTTCTGGGGTCCTTTTGTTCTGGAAACTCCAGGTGAGTTTCTTTTTCTCCATTTGTCACAGGCGGGCTGTCCCACGCACTTCCCCGGTCAGCTGTGTGCTGACCAAGGAAGCCCGCCTCCCCGGTGTCCGCCGGAACCTCTGGCCTTCCTCCCTGGCCTCTGCGAACCTCAGTCAGAGGCCGGGCCTTCTTCCCTCATCCCAGGGGCGGCTTGTTCCCCTGCAGCTCTCTCCTCCGTTTCCCTCAGACCCGGCTTCCTTGGGCTTCTCCCCGACACGCGCCTGGAGCATGTGTTCATGGCTCCCATCCTGCGCCTCCCACTCTCGGGAGCCCCCCAGTGCCGGGGTTCCAGACCAGCTGTCTTCGCAGAGGCATCTTCAGTGCCCACTAAACCCCTCCCCTGGCTTCCCCCATGGAAATGGCGGGCAGGGGTGCAGGTGCTGGACTCCGCTGGAGGTGGCCCACAGGGCCTGCCCTGGTGCTCTGGCCCTGCCCATGTCCCTCGTCCCCACATCCTCTGGCTCTGGCAAACTGTGTCCACAAGCAGAGGGCTCTTCTGAGCCCCTGAGTCTTTTGAGTCCTGCGGTGGTCCGGGGCACCCCCAGCCACACTCAGCTGCTCACACTGCGACCCCTCAGGCTGACTGTACCCACCTGTTGACTTCAATGTTCTCATTCTCCACTCCTGCCCTGCTGACCTCCCTACTGTCTCGGGCACCACTCAGACTTCACATTCACTGTTCCTCTGCAGGCAGCCATGTCCAGAGCGTTTCCACCCACCACCTAGGTTTCCATTCAAATGTTCTTTGTTTGTTTTACTTAGTTATACATGACAGTACAATGATCTTGACATATCATAAATTTGAAGCAGATGGGATATAATTTCTCATTTTTCTGAGTATATAGGTTGCAGAATCACATTGGTCATGCAGTCATATATATTCACACAGTAATAATACTGTCTGTTTCATTCTATATCCTTCTTATCTCCCCCACCCCTTCCATTCAAATGTCACTCCTTCCAAGGAGTTTCCTGACCATCCAACCTCACTTCCCAGGCCCTGCAAACAGCTCCTTGGTATTTCCTTCCCTGCACTATGATCTGAATCTTCCTGTAGGTGGTGGTTTTTGTTCATGGTCTGTTTCCCTCTGGAGCACATGTTCCCCGGCCCAGGAAGGTGCCTGTGTTGTGAAGTGTCAGGAGTTCATGAGCAGCCACCGTCTCACATGCTGCCTCTCATGCCTACACACACCAAGCAGCCTTATGCTCCCAACCAAGTCTTTGCACTGCTCTCATCATCAGGAGCATCCATGCTCCTGGGTGAGTCACCTGGTACCATGCAACCAAGTAGCCCTGTAGGGAAGTTCTTGACTTATTCTTTTCCCTCTCAAGTTTTGATAATTTTAAGATACGAAGGAAATGGAGCAACAGACGGATTAATGGGGAAGTTATGTGGTAATTTAGGCACTATATGCCTAAGCACAGGAGCAGGATGGTGGATGGGGGCTTTGGGTTCCTAGGGCCCAGGCAGTGGTGCTGGCTGCAGAAGCTTGGGGGAGGTGCAGAGGGAGCCAGGGTTGTCCTGTTGTCTGATAACTTCCACAGCACAGCCACATGTGACCACCTCTGACTGGGCAGGTGTCAGAGCCCCATCTTCTTTCTGCAGAAGAAACTTTTCCAGGCAGAAAGGGAATGAGTGTCAAACAGGAAGTCCTATCTGCATCTGCCATTTTTCCTAGTATGGATGGATGTAAATCTCAGTTACAAAATAGCATCTTTTCAGCAGCTTCTCAGTATTTCACCTTGAAATATGCCAAAGACATGCTTCAGGGTGGCATGTTTCTGGCCCCATGCCCGCAAACATAAAACAATAAGCATTGATTATCTTACACCTGCTTTGGATCAGAATATGAGGTGTGGTTTGGCCAGCTACCCAGGCCCGAGGTCTCTGTGGCCAGGGCTGCAGTCTCATTTGAAGGCTAGGCTGGGAACTCCACTTCCAAGCTCCCTCCTGTGGCTGTGGACAGACCTGGGCTGTGGACCAGCCTCTTCTGGGGCTGCCTGAGCACATGGTAAGTGGCTTCCCTGAGGATGAAAGTAAAGCCAGAATGTTTTTACAATGTCAAAGACAAGGTTGGACACTGAGCTGGGGGCTAAGCTGAACAGAGTCAGAGGTCAGGCCTAAGGAGAGGGTCCTCTGCTTCTTTCCCTCAGCCTGCAAGGACAGAACTGGCCACCAGAGGGCACACTGACCCTTCTGTACAGCTTGCAGCAGCTAGACCCAGGATCTGGGAAGTGAGGGCTTCCTTAGGGAGATAGATGGGCTTCCTGCTAGACCACTGCAGCCTGTATTCCTCTCACTTCCATGTCACCAGATAGAACCCAGCCATGGAAATGAGAAAACCTGAATCAACAAAGCAGATGGAGGCTCAGAGAGCAGGGGATACAGCCAAGCAGGGTGCTGGCCTCCAGTCTCAGGGTCTGGTGGTAGGAAACAAGCCCTCCCACCTTTGGAGCCCTCTCTGCCTGTGCCTAGACTCTTCTCTGGAGAAGTGATCACAGTGGCAGAGGGGAGGGCCTGGCAGTTGGAACCAGCACAGCCTCTAGCAGAACACATCTTCTCTGGACACAGGTATCTGTGGTCCTCCAGAGTCAGGGGCTGAGCATCTGAGCGTGGGGTCCCTTCCCACACACCATCAATGAGGTTCACCTGACACCCTCCCATCAGCATCTAGTACAGGAAATGTCCCCACATTGTGTCCTTCCTTCTGCTCACTCCCAGGAGAAATCCAAGAAAGAGCCTGAGGCTTAGGTGCTGGCCCCCAGTGCCACCTGCACGAGAGTGTCCCCCACCATCATGGCCTCCCTAGATGCACAAACTCTTACACAAGGTGACCAAGCCCATGACCCTTTCCAAAGCTGACACCTGCCCGGCTTCCCACACAGCCCCCAGGGGGCAAAAATCCTCCTCCCAGCCCTGTTGCACCTGCCTGAATTCCTGTAGCACTGCCCAAGTGTGTGCAGGAATTCCCAGAGTATGTGTAGAAAGTAAGGGTGAGACAAATGCCTTAACAATAGCAAGGCTCCCAAAGTGTGGGCTTTTTTTCTGGACCCTAATTCCAGACTCATGTTCCGGGAAGGATCTGTCCATAGCTGTTTGGTCAGGACACCTGCCCTGGGTCCCTCCCCACACTCTGGGAGACCATGCATTGACTCTGTGACTCCAGGGTGCAGGTTTGCAGATCTGACCATGTGCACACATCTAGGGACTGACCCAGCTTTGCAGGGACTATGGGGATAGAGGAGGAAGGGCTGTCTCTCATGCTGGTCCAGTAGTGAGTAGCTCCTGTCAACAGCAAGCACCTGGCCTCCTCAGCGTATTGTGTGATCCCCACAGGTCTGTTGTCCTCATCTCACCCCATTCCTGGCAGGACACTTTCATTTCCCACCCCGGTTGTAAACTCCACCTTCTGAAGCCCCTGAATGATGGGAAAAATAAACACAAAACCAACGCGCCAGGTACCACTCCAAATCTGCTAGAATGCTGAATTTTAAAAAGAAAAATAACAGGTGTTGATGAGGATATGGAGAAGTTGGAACCCTCTTGTATGACTGGTGAGGTTATGAAATGTGGAAGGGCAACTTCTCACAAAAGTTAAGCACAGAATCACACAGGACACACAATTCCAGTCTCTGGCACCTGCCAGAAAGGACTGCAACTAGTGCTCAACAACACTTAATGTTGACAACCTCATTGCCCTCAATGGCCATACAGTTGGAGCACTCCAGGGCCATCAGTGGGTGAATGATACAACTGTGGTCCATCCACAGGGTGAATGCTATTCAGCCCCAAAGGGAATAAAGCTTGACACATACTTCAACATGGATGAACTCTGAAAACAGTATGATCAGCAAAAACAGACACCAGAGGGCACCTAGTGCAGGACTCCATCTAGAAAAGAGTCCAGAACAGGCAAATCCATAGAAACGGGAAGTAGAGTTGTGGTTACCCAGTTCGAGGGAAGGAAGAACAGGGGTGACTGCTTGGTGCTACGAAATGTGTCAAGAGTTAGGTGAAATTTCAAGTTGTACAACACTGTGAATGCAAAAAGCACCACTGAATTTTTCACTTTGAGCTTAAATTTATGTTTTGTGAATTTTTAAATATTTTTTTAGTTGTAGTTGAACACAATACCTTTATTTTGTTTATTTATTTTCTGTGGTGCTGAGGATCGAACCCAGGGCCTTACATATGCTAAGCGGGCACTATATGGCTGAGCCACAACCCCAGCCCCTGTAATGTGAATACTATCTCAATAAAATAAAAAATAAGCCATGCAGGCCATATGTGCCCCACACTCAGCCATCTAGCTGTGCCTGAGTGCTAGTACCCAGCTGTCCCTAGAACTCAAGCCCCACCATCCTCAGCCAGATCAGTACTCTCTGGGCTGTGGCTAAGAGCCCTACTCTCCCTCCACCTGCAGCCCCCTTCTGCTGCGTCTCCTCTCTACCTAATCTGCCCTCACCAGCTGCAGACGAGCTCCACCTCCTGACACTATTCCCTGCAGAGATCCCGGTGGCTCACCTCTGCCCACACTGTGGCTTCAGTCACTTAGCAGCAACCTCTGCACCTTTGCACCTTACCAAGCCATTGGCAGAATCCCTGACTCCCTCCCAGCCTTCCTCCTGCTTCACCAACCTTGAACAGACCCCCACCCATCAGGCATTCCTGCCCTTGGCCTGATGCTGGGGGTCCACCTCCCATCTAAGTCTGACCTTGCTTTTGGGGAAACTCTCCTGGATCTTCAGCCCCCACCTCAGCCCCTTGGCCCTTAAACATGTTCAGTCTCTCATCAATCAGGCCAAGGGTCAATTCACCCTGACCCTGACTTTCTTCACTCTGTCTCTCTCTGACCTCCTGGTCAGTTGTATAGGAAGAGAAGTTTGCAAGTATCTCACCCTGCATGGGCAGTGGGCTCCACCGCCTTCAGGAGCAGATCTAGCACTATCCTCTGGGTCAAGGCCCTCCTCACTTGCCAACCCACTCTTGCCAGTTTTAAGGATGTACCACAGCAGTGCATCATAACCCATGGAATCATCCTCATCTACCCGTAGGCTTTGATAGTGGCATAAGATGCAGACCTTGGCTGGGTGCATAGTTGTCCCTCATGGTCAGTATCTTGGACCCCAGCCCCTCCACATGTGCTCACTCTACTGTCCTCCTACTGCAAGAGGTGGCTGTATGCAGCCAGAGGTCCTCCTGGCATGTGACCTGGCTCTCAGAAACCAGTTTCCCATCCTCTTTTCTTTCCTCCTCAGAAAAATGGAGAGAGTTCCCGTACTTCAGTAAATCCAGCTGTCTCCACCTAGGATGATACTGGGTACTGAATCCAAGGTCACAAGTGAGGGGGACACTTGGGGAAATGCTGAGAAATTTAGCCAGCCACCACCCACCTAAAATTCACAGGAGCCAGGAAGATGGTTTGGGACTGCCCTGCAGGTGCTACAGGACTCTGGGTCCCCAGGTATCCCTGCCAACCTGTGGGCCACAGCTGTGCTAAGACCTCCCAAGCCTCAGACAAAGAAACCCAGAGAAAATGGACTGCAACAGTTCTGACCAGGTGAGACTCAACCTCTCCTTGACTGGAGGGGCTGAAGGCCCACGTCCTGTTGCACTCACTTGCTACCCATACCTCAGCCAAGTCATGGGGAACTGAATACGTGTAGTAGAGAGGCTGAGACTGTGGAAACCCTAGAAGCCCTAATTTGGAGCACCTCTCTCTCTCTCCCTTGTCTCCAGTAGTGTGCCCAAGCCTTTTCTGTCATTCTCTGGTTGACCAATGATTTCTGTTCCTTAATGTCTTCTTTTCTTTTGTTTTCCCTGGTGCTGGTTATTGAACCCAGGCCTCATGGTAGAGCATGCTGGGCAGTGCTCTACCACTAAACTACACCTTAACCCCTTAAAGTTCTAGTTTTTGTTGTTTGTTTGTGCTGGGGATTTAATACCGGGTCACTTTACCACATCAACATCCTTAGTCTTCCCTCTCTCTCTCTCTCTCTCTCTCTCTCTCTCTCTCTCTGTGTGTGTGTGTGTGTGTGTGTGTGTGTGTGTGTGTGTGTGTGTGTTTTGTTTTTTGTTTTTGTTTTCTTTTGTTTTTGAGAAAGGGTCTTGCTAAGTAACCAAGGGTGGCCTCAAATTCATTATCCTAATAACTCTGGACCAAGTCTCTGGGATCATAGGCATGTGCCACAGCAGCTGACCTTTACGTTATTTTTAAGGTTCCTATCTATGATTCGAATGCCAATCTCATGTGAGAACTCAAGCTGGCTTTGCAGTGGGCAACAGGGGTTGGTACAATGTCTACCCCTTAGCCCATCCAGAGTCAAGGAGAGGTTGAGTCTCACCTGATTGGAACTGCTGCAGTCCATTTTCTCTGGATTTCATGACTGTGGACTCTTCCTCCTTGAGATCCAAAGATACTCCCACTCCCAGGGATTCATCATCGCAGACCCTCCTCATAGACTCTGAGAATCCAGAGGCCCACCTCCCCACAAGTCCATTTCAATATCTGCACCATCTGCTTGGAGGGAGAAGAGGAAGGGGCAGGGGACAGAAGAGAGGGGAGGGAATGCCTTTAGCCCTGGTGCAGGAGGCAGGATCCAGCTTTACCACTCTGCCAGGGCTGAGCCAAGTCCTGGCCTCTCAAGAGCCTCAGTTTCCTGGGCAGGCTATCTTGACAAGCTTCATGATTTGCACGAAGAGCTGGGTAGGGAGCCCAGCATACTAAAATTTTAGCAGAAATCATCATTATCCAGTGTGTCCTCACTGTATCCCTGTGGTACAAGAGGAAGACAGCAGGCCTGGCTGCAGACCCTGGGGAAAGGGGACAGGTGGGAGGGGCAGTGTCCTCAGTGACCTGGGCCAGCATCTTTCTCCAGCCTGAAGCTTCAGTAGGTGCTGCTCCTGGGCTGCCCACTGGGGCCAACTTAGGCACAGCGGATGTCAGCTAGTCCCTGAGACAGAAGAGTTAGACTAGTGGAGACATAAGGGGTAAGCCAGGCCTGGGCACGAGGGTTAGTCCAGAGAGACTAAGGGTTGAGCCCACAGGGGCAGGCTGGGGGCAGGCCAGGGCCAGTGGCAGCGCGGCTGCCCAGACTTCCCGGACGCGCCTGGCACCGCAGCCACCAGCCTCCAGGGACGCAGCCGGCCGGCTGGGGAGAGCTCCGCCAGCCAGCGCCCCCTCCCGTCGCCGCCCCCGCTTCTCTCTGGGCTCTCAACCATGGTGACTGACAGGGACTGTCACACAGCGAGGCACCCACCATCCACGCTTCTCCGCCAAGATTGAGAGGTCCTGCAGGACTGTCTGACCCATGTCCAGCGTGAGTGGGGGGGTGGCTAACCTGCCTGCCAGAGGGAGGCTGCTGGCTGACCACAGGGGAGGGAAGTCCTGGGTCTGCTCAGCCCTCCCAGACCCCAGAATCTTGCCCACCATAAGCAGTAGGGGTGAACTTGCTCCCTGCCTCCTGTGCCTTCCAGTTTCCACCCACCCAGCCACACACATCCCACCCAGGCTGGGGACCTAGGAGTGGGTGGGCAGGCCAGAACCCCAAATCCCACCAGCAGCAATGCAGGGTCCCTCACCAAACACCTGGAAGAGACCAATGCAAGTGTTACTTTGTTTATTTTTCTTAGTTGTAGATGAACACAATACCTTTTATTTTATTTATTTTTATGTGGTGCTGAGAATCAAACCTACTGCCTCATACATGCTAAGCAAGTGCTCTACCACTGAGCCCCAGATCCAGCCCCAGCCGGCAAATGTTACTTTGAAGTGTGGGTGTGCAGTAGCTGGTGAGATGGGCATTGTTAAAAACACGTGGATTAGCAGGGTTGAGGACAAAGAATCTCAAGTTCAAGGCCAGCCTGGGCAAATTAGCAAGATCCTGTCTCAAAATTAAAAAATGACAAGGGCTGGGGGTGTGGCTCAGTGAGTTCAGTTCATGGTATTGCAAATTAAAAAAAAAGAAAAAGGAAACAAAACAGAAACACGTGGATTCAAAGAGAAGCTGATTGCTGTGGCAATTTTCAGAGGAAAGCATCCCCACTTTTTCAGTTTGGATGCTGGAGTTACACATCTGCCCCTCCATACTCCCACCTGTAGGGCCCTCAGCCTCAGCCCTAGTCAGGGCGTGGGGGATGGCCATGTCCTTGTCCTGCCCTATCTGGACAGGGAGACCTGGTCTGCCTTCCCTGCCTCCTCACTCCCACCTGGCCTGGCCAACCACCCTGATGGGGCTCTTTCCTCCCCAACTGCCAGTCTCCACTTATGGAGAGGCAGGATCCTCCTTCCAACCTCCCTCTGGAGGGGAAGACAGCAAGGCGACCACCTGCCCTGCTCCCTCATGTATCACCCTGAACTGTGCTTCACAATGAAATTACTCATCCTCGGTCAGTGATAAATGAAATCAGTCTAGAGGCAACCACACGGAGTGGGGGTAGGGGCTCCCCATTCAGGGGCTCCAAACCTGGGTGAGGGAAACCCAGCCAGCTGTCTTTGTGTTAATGCACAGCCTGGCCAGGGCCAAGTCAGTGGACTGTGCATGCCTGGTATGCTCCCAGGGGTAAGGGATTCTGTGTGTGAGCTGGGGCTTGGAGGAAGCCATCTGAGGTAGAGGGTGTGGTGTGGTAGCCAGGGAAGTGGCTAGACAGGCCACAGGGGACAAGGAGTAGAGGGACCAGAAAAATGGGGAAGGGCAGACCCCTGCAGGAGCAGCCTTCTGAGAGCCCAGTCTGGGGCTGTGGGAAGCCTGGAGCCTCTAGACCTTCAGATATCAGGCAGATCTCAGCCCTGCCCTGAGCCCTGCCCACAGCCCAGCCAGAAGGACAGTGCCCTTGGTTGGCTGTTCTCTTCTGGTTTCAGTTAAAGAACCATCAGCCAAGAATGCCTGAGTGCCATCCACTGGGGCTCCTGTCCAGTTAGAGGAAGACAGGATTTCTGTGGGAGTCAGAATACCATGGTTTGGGTGTGTTCTGAAACTCAAGGAACAGGATGCTTTCTGACTGGAGGATCCAGGAAGCTTCCTGGTGGAAATGGCATTCAAAACTGGTATCAAGGATTCACAGGGTTAGAAAGAGGGACCCCAGGGCTACTCTGTGTCTCAGGCCCTGATGAGTGGTCTTCAGTGCCAGGTGCAGGGTGGGGGCTTCCTGTTCTGCCACAGCAGGTGGAAGAAAGGCTATGCCCTCAAAGTAGAAAGTAGCCGGACTTGGCTGCTGCAGGGGCTGCAGCCCCTCAGCCCTTGCCCACAGAGCCCCTTCAATCTCTCCCTGGGCAATGTTCAGGAAGTCCCAGACCTAACCAAAACACCATAGCAAAATTGGATTGGCAGGGCTATAGCTCAGTAGCAGAGCGCTTGCCTAGCATGTGTGAGCACTGGGCTTGATCCTTTGTACCACACAAAAATAAACAAATAAAATAAAGGCATTCTATCCATCTGTACTACCAAAAAAAAAGTGGGTTGGCAGCTGTTGGGGCTGAGGGTGTGTTCAGCAGGTTGCAGAGGGCATGGGGTCAGCCATGTTGTGCAGCCCAGGCACTATGAGAGGGCTAGCTCAGAGATGAGGTGTAGCAGGTATGAGGCCCTGGGTTTGATCCTCAGCACCACATAAAGATAAATAAACAAAATAAACATGGAGGGAGGGAGGGAGGGGAAGAGAGAGAGAGAGAGAGAGAGAGAGAGAGAGAGAGAGAGAGAGAGAGAGAGAGAGAATACCCTCACAGGTGTGCAAAGAAGCAGAAAACAGCCCAGCAGGGGAAGAGAAAACCAGTCAATTGAAGGTGACCCAGAAATGACAGAGATGACCTGGGAGGAGACAAGTACATTGGAACATTCACTACAACTCTGTCCAGACGTTAAGAAAACAGAAAGCAGATGGAATGTGGTAAGACTTTTTGAAGCAATGCTGCCTGAAGGATGGGACTGCCCAGCATGCAGGCCTGCAGGGGCCACCCCACTCCACTATGATACCTGCACCCCACGGACACTCAATAAATACTTAATTTTGTCTCCTTTATCCTCATTCCCATTTTACAGACTGAGGTTGGAAGAACTGACAGTCTCTCCAAGGCCACACAGCCAGGAAGTGGTGGGCAAACAGCCCTGGGCGCAATGCCTACCCTCTAGGTTCCACATCCTCACAGAGATGAAGCAGGGCTGCAGTCCAGGAGGCTCCTGGCGGAGCTTGGCAGGCAAGAGGCTGAGGTGAGTGTCAGGTCCCCATTCCTCCCTCACCCTAGCTTTGCCTTAGCCTGGCACTCCCCAGCTTAGCTGGGAGCCTTGCAGGAGGGTGCATGCTTCTGTGACATGTAACCACCTTGTCACCACCTGGGCTGTGGCCTTGAGTTCAGCCCCCAGCCCACACACCTCAGCTGTACTTGGAGGTGCAGACAAAAAGCCCAGGAGACCAGGCACAAAGCCCACAGAAGGCTCCCTGCTACCCCACCCAGACCCCAGCCAGCACCATCCCTTTCCTCAGGGTTTCCTCAAGCCCTGGCTGTCCTGCAGGTGATGGAGCTCTGATCTCAGGCACTGTGGCTCCCAGATGGGACTTCCTCTCCTCTCTGGTCAGGGACTAGGCAGTCTGTGGCCCTTGGAGAGCACACTGATAAGGACCCCACCCTCACTGGGCAAGTGCTTTGCTGGCGTGTGAGGTCTGGCTTCACTTACAGAGAGGATCTGAGGCTCAGAGCACAGCACTGCAGCTCCCATGCCTGTTGCAGCCTCCTGCTCCAGGGGTCACACTCCCAGAGGGGCTGGGTGGGGTAGTGCTGAGCCCCACCGGGAGTCTCCAAGAGAAGCAGCAGCTCAGGGCCAGCAGAGGAGGCAGGGGACCTCCGCCAGCTCCCACCAGGTCCTGGCAGCATGAGCGATGGCGGTCTGAGCGATAAGAAACTAATAATTCATGTTTCCAGCTCCAGAAGCTGGCGCCAAGGGAAGGCTGAGCCGCAGCCACCCCCACACTGGAGCAGCCACAACCCTTTATTGCACAAATTATTAACGACCAGAGAATGAATGGCTGTAATCAGATCAGGGCTGCCAGCCCTTTTCATTTCATTTATTTGTATAAATCCTAAAGTCAGGGTCTGCCCTGGGGCACAGAAAGCCAGCCTCCTGCTGGCCAGGTGCACACCCCAGACAGACCCAACCCTCCTCATACCCCACCCCTGACTCCAGGGGGTGATGAGGACAGAGGGCTCCAGAGGGCTTGGGTGGGAGCCATGGGTTCATGGTCACCCATGGCAACTCAATTTGGCGGTGGGTCCCTGGGCCAGAGCCAGAGCTCTGCTGTGACTGTTCTGAGCCAGGGGCTCGCCCACGGCTGAGGGCCAGGCCTGAGACCAGGCACAAGATCTGCATCCTCAGCACAGATGGTCCAGGCTGGCCCTCTCCAAGACTCCTGCCACAGCCGTGGCCCTGCCCCGACGGAGTCCCTCTCTCTCCCTCTTACACAAACCGGTGTGCCTCTCAGGCAGGGCTCTCCTTTGCGGTCCTTTCCCTCTTGGGCCAGGCTGGAGTTGGGGACAAAGACTGTGAGGTTTCCTTACAGCACCTGGGAGTGAGCCTGCCAGCTCCTCTCACGAGCCCACTTTCAATCTCATTGACCTCTCGTTATACTACGGCACATAAATTCAGATTTGGAGATCTTATGTTCCATCATAAATTGGGCTGGCAGACTTCTGATCAACAAGAAAAAGCTGTCTCCTGTGAGGTGGGTGTTTTATTTACTCTCGGCCTCAGTGCTGCAGGTAGGGGCTGGGGTGGGAGTAGGGACTCTGCACTGTTCAGAAGGCTAGATGGTGCCCAGGGCCCTGAGTTCCTCCTGCCATCACAGGCTAGGTTCTAGGGAACTGGGCAGCCCCTGGACCTGGCCTGCAAATGCCCACACACCCCTGGAGTGAGCAGCCATAGATGAGCCCTGTCTGGGTTCCCAAGGCCCTGTGTTGACCGTTCATGCAGACGGGTGAAGTATGGCTGCAGATGTGTGCACCATTCCTTCCAGGTTGCTGTCATCAGGTCATGAGCCTCTGCATATGGGCTCTGCACAGGGCCTCAACACATCCCCACCTGGGGCCACACCTGGGTCATGGCCATCCAGCAGCAGAGTCCTGGTCCCATGGAACAGCATTCAGGGCTGCCCCACCTGCCCTCACACAGTGCAAGAGATGAGATGGTCCCAGGGGAGCCTGGCTAGTCAGGAATAGGAACTTACACATCCAGAGGGCCTCACAGGACATCCATGCACAAAGCCACCAGTGTACCTCAAACCTGCCCCCCAAGGACTGGGGCTGGGTGGCAATGGGAGCCCGGAGTCAGACTCGGTCTATACATCAGGAAGCCAGGACAGCGATCTCGTCCACCCAAGCTTCCTACCTCCAACACTCTCTGACATGACAAAGACACTAGTGTTGATGAAGGGGCTGCTGGCCCTCCAGGTGGGGCCTCACGTGTCCATTCCTTCTTCTTTTTTTTAATATTTATTTTTCAGTTTTCGGTGGACACAACATCTTTATTTTATTTTTATGTGGGGCTGAGGATCAAATCCAGCGCCCCGTGCATGCCAGGCAAGTGCGTTACTGCTTGAGCCACATCCCCAGCCCCCATGCCCTCTTCTTGATGCAGCTGGTTCAGAGGTGTGACCAGCACAGGGTGACAGTATTATAGCATGAAGAAACACTGAAGGGAGAGCCCCAGACAACTGGGCAGCCTTGGGCTGTGTGAGGGAGCATGCTCCATGTCAGGCACTCTGCATTGAACACCCACTAGTTGTCCCTGGGTCACACACCTGTGTGTGCACCACTGCTCCCTGTCACTCACCTGAGTGTATGCTGCTATTCTGTGTTCTGTTCCTGAACATTTACCACTGCTCCACCCCAATGCCGTGTGCATGCTGACACAGGCCACACCGGGGCAAGGACATGAGACATTGGGGGGCATCTGGTACACCGGCCTGCACCTGGGCTGCCATCAGTGTCAGGCTCTCAGCAGGTGGCCATTAGCTTTTTCTTGTATCCTTCTACCCAGGAGAAGGCCAATGCTGTTACCAGGCAACTCTGACTAGTTTTCTCTATTTTGAGCTTCCATATCTGCTTCTCCTAGGCCTGAATCCTGCCCTGTGGGGCCCCGGATAGCAAAAATTCCCCATGAACCCTCGCTGGTGTACAGAGAAGGCACTTCACAGGAGAGACATGGATAAACATCAGGAGATCTCAGGCAGCCAGCACTTGGGATGCAGGATCTCAGACCCCCTATATGGTGTGACCACTGACTATTCCTGGCTGTGTCCGTGGGCACTCTGCCTCAACCTTGTATCAGTGGCAGGGTCCTCAGAACAGCACCACACCCCATTTATGCACCCTTAGATCTAACCTTACCTTCCAGCTTGGGCAGTGCTTGCTGAAGACCAAGGATGTCTACCCAGGCTGCTTCAGCAGAAGACTTTCAGGTATCTCTCTCTGATGAAGAGGATACCTGTGGCAGTACCCTCTTTTTTCAGTAATGAGGATTGAACCCAGAGGTACTTTACCAATGAGCTACATCCCCAACCCTTTTAATTTTTTTATTTAGAGAGAGGGTCTTGTAAGTTGCTTACATTGCCGGCTATGTTGCTAAGGCTGGCCTGGAACTTGTGATCCTCCTGCCTCAGCCTCCCAGATCTGTAGTCCAACTCTTAATAAGCTTCTGGGGACAGGAAGGTATGTAGATATTCCAGGGCAGGTGGTAGCAGAGCGGAGCAGTCAGGCAATGGTGCTGCCCAGGGACAGGGTAGACATGTCAAGTTAGGAATGGCTCAGAGAGCCCAGAGCCCAGCCTGGTCTGCACCAGATCAGGGTATGAGCTGGATCCACACCCATGGCCACATTGGGATGCCCCATGGACAGTCCTTAAGACACTGGTACCTGCCATGTGCCAGGGTGTGTCAGGAAAGCCACTACCCTAGCACTGAGAATCCACCCTGCAGCCTGAACAGCTGAGGGGGCTCTCAGGTGAGTCAGAGAAGCAGCTGACCACCTGACCCCTTCTAGCCCTTTCCTTTTCCCTCCAGCACCATCCGTGATGATTCAACACATCCCACCCAAGGTTTTCTTTGTGAAGGAACTGCCCAGATGTCCTCTTGTTTCCACCTGGCAGTCTGGCAGAGACCCCACCTGAACCCACTCCCCTCCGCACTTTTGACCTCTGCCCCAAAGCTCTGCAGACAGCATAGCCTAGTGCCTCTATCAGGACTTCCTGGTGGGCTCTGGCCCAAGGGCTCACAGGACCTGTGAATTGTACACAGAGTGAACTCTAACCAGCACTGCTGGGCTGGACCAATGAAGGCCCAGATTCCCAGAGTAATGAACATGGGTCCCTGAGGCCTTCACACAGTATTTGTGCTGAGTGTCAGCTAAAGTGAATGGCAGGAGGACAGGGCAGGCACACATAAGCATACGATCACCCCTCACGCAGCACTGACACACATAAGCACATGGGGCCCCTCACTCCACCCCTGCTGACACACCCTTGGGACGTGGAGTGGGTGAGACTGCACGTAAGGCCTGTGTGCTACTTAGCTCTGGTGGTCCTGAGGGTGCACAACATTTCTACAATAATTTGAGCCATGAAGGAGACCTTACTATGACTTTTGTGCATCTTGTAGGCAGACTGAGTGCTGGACATTTACGAGCTTCTGAATGCACACCCTGGTGGAGCCTTGGGAGGCAGGGACTGGGTCCTGGCCTTCAGGTCCCGTTGAGAGCCAGGCCCTCCAGAGTATCTCCCTGTCATTCTGTCTTGTTTCTTCACTCATGCTGGGGCATGCACTGGGAAAAGGAAACCGAAACTGAAGGCTAGCAGCCACTGGTGAGGGCTGTGGGAGGCACCGCCCTCTGACGTGTGTAGCTTAGACTCATAAATGGACTGTGGAGCAGCTAGAGGGGAGAGGAAGCCAAATCCTGAGCACTTGAGGTGGACCAAGCACTGGAGACCAGGGCCATGGTGAGGCAGATGGCACAGTGGGGCAGCTGGGCTACTCCAGCCCACTTTCCTCCCTGCCCTTGCTGGGGTCTCCCAGCAGCAGAGCACCCACTGCCAAGCCCTGAGCTTGGCCAGGTTCCCAAGTGTGAGGAGAGGGGATGGGCCCACAGGGGGACACGGAGGGTGGTGGGAGGAACGTGGAGGCTGTGGGAGACTGGCCTTCCTGTGCCGAGTGGGTGGAGGAGGCAGCCAGCAGAGAACAGCACCCAGGACCTGTGGCCAGTGTGGGAGCCCAACCTTGGTGATGCCCCCAGGGCTAGAACCTGGAGGTGAAGATGCTGGGGGGTGGGGAGCACCATGTGTCCCTGAGTGAGTCCACGATGCTGTTGGAACTGAAGCAGCAGATTTTCAGAAGACTGGAGTGCCTGCCTTCCAGCAGCACCTGGCCCTGCCCAGTGGCCCAGTGCTGCAGGACAGAGTCCCTCTCATCAGCCAGGGCTTGGCCTCTGGCAGCACAGTCCTGCTGATGGTGCAGAACTGTGACAGCCCCCTGAGCATCCTGGTGAGGAACGACAAGGGCCGCATCAGACCCTACAGCATCAGGCTGACGCAGAAGGTGGCGGAGCTCAAGCAGCAGTTTGGCCAGCAGGAGCACACCCAGGGAGATCTCTTCTGGCTGAGCTTTGAGGGGAGGCCCATGGAAGAGTCGCAGCTGCTGGGGGAGTATGGACTCACCCCTCAGAGCACTGTGTTTCTGAACCTGCACCTGCGCGGGGGCGAGGCCTAGAAGAAGAGAGGAGCCCCAACCAGGATCAAGTGCTAGGAATAAAGATGATGTATAGGATAAACTGCCTTCTGTCTGTCTGCCTGATCTCCCCCTCTCTGCTGATGAATTAGGAGGGACGAGGTTTGAGAGAGAACCAGGCCTGGGTGACAGGCCTGGGCTAGAAGTCAAGGGACTAGGTGTCACAGAGCCTAGTGGTCTCCACTGTGACTCTTCTCCCAGAAATTGAAGGGAGACATACTTCCATGCCTCCTGGGGTCAAGGGGTCATATCTAAAGAATGATAAAGAGACACATTTGCTGGGGCTGCCTGGCCAGGCTGAGCCACAGACTCACAATGGCTCCACTTTCACATTTGGGTGGGCAGAATTAGGGAGGAACAGGTCAGGCCAGGTCAGGTTCCACAGACCACAGTGTGTGGCTCCATGGGATCAGCCCCTCCCAAAGCCCTGGAAGCAGTGAGGGTGGGTCCTTAGACCTGTGGTTGGGAGGGCAAGGGAGCCTCTTGCACAACACTGGGGGCTGCAACCTGCCCACCTGTTTTGTCCTGCCTGTAGTGAGGTGGGGATAGATGAAGGGGGCATGTGTATCCTCCAGAGCTATGCCTAATGAAGAGGCCAAGTGCAGCAGGCCGGGATTTGGTGGTTTACCCTGTCCACCAGGAGAGCATGTCCCAGACCTTCCCGGATGGGCCAATTCACTCCCTTCTTCTGGAAATGCTTCTTTCAGTCTTTTTCTCCTGTTCCAACTTACCCAGTGAGTTCCACAGGAGCCAGGCCGGGCACCTAGGATCCGGGTACGGGGGAAGAATGTGCACCTCTCTAGTCCCTGGACCACTACCTTGGGGGCACTTGGACCTTAACTTTCAAATGCCTCAGGATGATTTGGCTGGAGGCCCAGAAGACCACTTTTGGGTGCGTGGGATGCAGATCTAAGACCGCCCAGGTTCCCCTTTTGCCATGCTGCAACAAAGCAAGTGTAAGTACAGATCCTTGGAGTCACTTTCTCCCGGAATCCCCCACCAGGGCCAAAGTGGGCTGGGGTCCTCCTCTGGGGAGTGTCTACCCCCACCACTCAATGCCTCTGGCTCAGAAACCTGTGCCTCGCACACTGCAGATCCAGTTCTGAGAGGACAGAACGGTGTCCTTTCCCTCCATCTTCAGCTAGGCTGGGCTCTATCTTGGACTCTCTGAGCCTCACCTATCCAGGATAAGCTGGAGAGAGTGGCCTGGAGCGGTGAGGCGGTGTGTCTGGCGCCCAGACGAGACCACCAGCCGATGGACAGCCCGGGCGGGAGGTGGGAGGGTCTGTGCGCCGCTTCCGTCAGTCACCGCCCGCACTGGTCTGCCGTTGCGGGGCACGGCCTGCTGGGGACGCCCCGCGCCCTAGTGAGCAACAGTCTGGACCCCGAAAGCTCTGTCGCGGACCCCAGCTAGAGGGACCACTCCCCCGCCGGGGGAGGGGCAGGCCAGTGGGCCGAGGGGCCGCGGGTCCGGACTCCAGCAGCCTCTCTTTCAGCCCAGTTGTCTCCGCGAACCCCTTGGAAGTCCAGTCACGTCGCCTCTAGATTTTGCATTAACCCGACTTCAGCCGCATTTCCTGGGGGGGATGTCCGCGCAGGCGGGGGAGGGGCGTCCGCAGGGGTGAAGCACAGCAGAAAGTCCTGGGCCCGCCCCGCCCCGCCCCGGGCCTGCCTGTGTCCCCGGACGGTCTCACCGCCACCCGGCGCGACTTAGCGCCCCCACCCCCTGCCTCCGCCCGGCGCCGCAGTCCCGGTGCTTTGTTCGCGGCTGGCACGGGTCGCAGGGCACCGGGCGGGCGGGGCGGCCCCCGTGGGGGAGGGGCAGGGCTGCTTGGCCCCGCTCCCGCCCCGCCCCCGCGCCGCCCGCGCTCCAGCCGCCTGGGGGGGGGGGTGGCTGCGTCCTGTCCTGTCCAGTCTGGTCCCCGGCGCAGCCCAGCCTGCGCGCTCTCCCTGCCGCCTTCCGCTGTCCTCGGCTGCGCCATGGCCAGCCTGCGGCCGTCCGGCCCGTCTCCGATGCGGCCACTGCTGCTGCTCTTGGTGGTGGCCGCGCACACCCTGCCCATCGCCGGCGGGACGTGCCCGGAGCGCGCGCTGGAGCGGCGCAAGGAGGAGGCGAACGTGGTGCTCACCGGCACGGTGGAGGAGATCCTCAACGTGGACCCGGTGAAGCACACGTACTCTTGCAAGGTGGGCCCCGCCGGGACCCCAGCCCCGGGAGGCCCGGGCCGGGGCCTCTTCCCCGCGATGCCGCCCCAAGGCCCTCCCTTCGCTTGCTGGCCGCGCTGCTGGGACCCCTATCCCAGGCCATGGGAATGATCCCGGACGCTCCGCAGCCCCCGCTCGCGCTCCCTTGGCCACCGCCAAGCCTCCGGGTGGGGCGCCTGGTCCAGGAAAACTCTGGAGCGACAGGGAAAGTTCCTGCGGTGTTGCTGCTGTACCGCCGGTGGTGCCCAGGCCGGGCAACCGGGTGTTGGCTTCCCCTCCGCCCAAAGCCCTTTCCCTTATCGAAAACAAGTGCACCTCCCCCCAGGGAGTATGGGGGCTGCCGCGCCCCCTCCCCACCAGCCGAAGAAAAGGGGTAGGGTCAGGGAGGTGACACTCTTTGCCTGGGGTGTGGACGGGAGCTCTAACTGTGATCAGTGCTGTTTCCCCCTTCTCAGAGGCTGATATACCAGTGCTAAAGGGGGTGCCGGGAGAAAGAGGTGCACAGCCTAATTTCCTAACGTAGGGAGACTGCTGAGGGGTGCTGCGGCCATGGTTGTGGGGGGCTGGAGCAGGGAGTGGGTGGGGCAGCTGCTGAACCTCGCGTGCCTGGGCCCAGTGGGGAAAGGGGAGCAGGGGCAGGTGCTCTATCCCGCTCCTGGGAATACTGGAGCTCCCCTGGCCATAGGGAGGGGAATCTTGTCCCACTTCTCCTTCAGCTGGATCTGGGAGCTCCTGGAGTAGGTATGGTGGGTTTCCTCCACAATCTTCCAGGGAGGGCCCTGGGGACCCAAGGTTGGTTCTCCCTCTGGCCCCCCAGACTACCTCACTGGAACAGAAATGGATCATTCTTGTTCCATGGAGATGGGGAGGGTTGCGGCCGGTTTCAGAGTGGTCTGTGCGGGCTACAGCGCGGGGGGGGGGGGGGTCCCCCCCCACCGAACCCCGAAACCCTCCCCTCACCGCTGGGCACCTTGCCAACCCCCTGCAGGATTTTCCCGACTTCCTCCCTTGCTCCTGGGTGTGGCTGGGTGGGGGGAGGCCATGAAACCAGCAGGCCCTCTCCTGCCTGGGTTCTCTCATGCTGGAGCCTACAGATGTGTGGAGGTTAGATGAGGCTGAACCAGCTGATGGAGGGGTCCCTGCAGACTCTGCAGTCCTGAGCTGGCAGGTGGAAAGGCGTCCCATTGTTTTTCACTCCCATTCCAAGAGCCCTGGCCCCCAACAGCTCTTGAAGAAGGGGCCTCTTCCCAGAACTCCATTCGCAGGGAGTAAAAGGATCTGTGGACCTGTTATGTGGGCTACCTTGGGTGGGGGGGCTGTAGCTGTCCCTCCTGCAATAGTGTCAGAGTAGATGCCCTCAGGGTCCCAGGAGGAGAGGTGTAGGGTGGGGCTGCCTAAAGCTGCCTGAACTTGACTTTGTGGCTCATGGCTACCTTGGCTGCCCTGACGCTGGAACTGGAGGAGGGGGCCTTCATTTCCTGGAAGGAAGGTGTCAGCCCACCCACAGGGGTGTAAAGATCCTGGCTGGCCGCTTGCCCCAAAACCCGGCTCCATCCCTGTGTCCCAGTCTTGGCTTTGCCCAGAGTGTGAGCAAGTGGTGGTAGGCAGGTTGGGGGAGAAAAGGAAGGGTGGAGGAGGCAGGCACTCCAGACCAGGTGGGCCCCTCCCCAAATCCAGCTTGAGCTGAGGTGGACATTTTGGAGTTGGGGTGCTGATCTTGGTTAGACCTGGAATAGGAGCTAATTCCTGGGGTGGGCCTGTGTTCATGAGACATCTTATCACATGAAGAGGTTCCATGTCCTCACATGACATAGGGGGGCAGCACCACCCCAGCACTGTGTATGTTTCCCTGCAGCCTCTGCCCAGGGCAGTCCAGAGATCTCTGCCTGGGCCTGGTGTCTACTGTGGCATTCCACCTGAGCAGCTGAGGTCAGAGCCACAAGGGCCCAGGCCATTATCTGGTATCCTTCCCCCAGGAGGAAGAGGACCATTAACACCTGCCCCTGTGTCTACCCAGGTTCGAGTCTGGCGGTACTTGAAGGGCAAAGATGTGGTGTCCCAGGAGAGCCTTCTGGATGGTGGCAACAAGGTAGTCATTGGTGGCTTTGGAGACCCCCTCATCTGTGACAACCAGGTGTCTACCGGGGACACCAGGATCTTCTTTGTGAACCCAGCACCCCCCTACCTGTGACCAGCGCATAAGAATGAGCTGATGCTCAACTCTAGCCTCATGCGGATCACCCTTCGCAACCTGGAGGAGGTGGAGTTTTGTGTAGAAGGTGCGTGGGGGGCTCCGTGTAGGGATCCAGTGGGGTGGGCAGCGGGCTGGCAGGTATGTGTGAAAGGTGGGCTTGGAGGTGAGTGGCAGAGCGTTGGGCCCATGGAGAGTGAAGAGGGGTTTACTTGAAGCTGGAACACATACTGTCTTGCTGCTGGTGCTGCTGGTGCTGCTGGTGCACCTGAGTGGGTCTATCTTGTCTTTGGCTTCCCCAGGTTTCTGGGGCAGTTCTAGGATGGGTGGGGAATGCCCTGGATTCTGTGGGGTGATCTACCTTACACAGGCAAAGGAGGGCAGGATGGAAACAGCTCTTGGCTTTTTCCAGACCCACCCCATTCCCCTAATCCCCACCCAGAGAAGAGCCCCCACTTCCGTCCCCCCCACCCCCCACTGGAAGTGGAAAAGTCTGCTTTGAAGCCAGCCTCCCTCCCTCTCCTGGGCTGCCCCCGTGGGTGCTAGAGGGAGTCTGTTCTGTTGGGGCCTGCCTGCACCTTCACAGCACCCCTGTGGGTGGGAAACTTCGCAGGGGGCTGCATTCAAGGTTAGAGGCCACCTTCTCAGCCCCGGACAGCCATGCAGGTCAGAGGCCAACTTCCCAGCCCCGGAGGCTGAGGTGGATAGACTGGAGGTCAAAATGGGGCTGTTCCCACACTGAAGGTTGCTCCTGCCAGCTCCCTGCCTCTCCCCACCTGGCTGTTCTGCTCCTCTCAGAAGGGCTGATCCCCCAAACCTAGATGATCAAAGCCTACCCCCATCATGGCAGGAGGTGGAGAAAAGAGAAGAGTTGCCCCCCAAACCACCAAATAAGTTATTAGTTTATTATAAAAGTGGAAAGGTACAATGGAATTTTAGATAGTCACAAAAGAGAAAAACATCCAAACATATTCTAATAAAATTTCACAACTGCAAGAATTAAAAGAATAATTCAGAAATTTCAAGACAAGAAAATTACCTACAAAGAATAAAATTCACATCAATAGCTGATTCTCATTTAAAACACAGGAAGCTAAAAATTGGTAAAAAATCATTAGCAAAAAGGACATAAACCCAAGCATGACATTAACTTCTCTGGATGAGACAAAGCTAAGCCTAATTTTCAAGATATCAAACAATAGGTACCATGTATTTGCTCCATCTGAGGGAATGTGTATATAGGAACTCTAGCCCTTAAAAAATAATGTATCCTAAAGGTAGAATCATACCAATGGAATTTTAGATAGTTGCAAAAGAGAAATACATACAAGCTTATTTTAATAAAACAGAACATCTTCCATATATATATATATATATATATATATATATATATATATATATATATATATATATAAAAAATGTGACTCAGCCTTTAAGAAGTATGATATTATGCCATTTGCTGTTAAATGATGGAGCTGGAGA
Organism: Callospermophilus lateralis; assembly: GCF_048772815.1. NCBI lineage: Eukaryota > Metazoa > Chordata > Mammalia > Rodentia > Sciuridae > Callospermophilus > Callospermophilus lateralis. Next base: position 149,556 of record NW_027511969.1, on the reverse strand, counting down.
TTATCATGCTAAGTGAAATAAGCTAATCACCCCTAACCAAAAGCCCAATGTTTTCTCAGATATGTGGCTGCTAATACACAATGGGGTTCCTTAGATTAGTTAGAGGGGAGTGAAGGAGGGTAGGGTAGGAAGGATCATAGAATGAAACATTCATTATAACCCTATGTGCATATATAATTATATGACTGGTGTGATTCTACATCATGTACAACCAGGACAACGAGAAATTTTACTCCATTATACATGATATAGCAAAGTGTATTCTAAACAAACAAAAAAAGTGCATTATACTGTCATGTATAACTAATTAAAACAAATTTTAAAAAATTTAAAAGCAAACAAATCAGAAATGAAACTTCAAATAGTGGAATAAGAATTGGAAAGCAAACAAGAGTGATAAATTTTTCAATATAATCAAAATACAAGTGGGTAATCAGAGTATGACTAGGATGTGGGATTTAAACACAAAATAAGTATTATTAAACTAGGAAGTACAGAGTGTAGGAGAACCCTAAAATATCACTAAACCAAAAGTACTAAAGGAAGGAAAAAATGAAGAGTTTGAGGAGGCAGATAGAGATAGAACATAAATGCTGGTTTGGGATGGTGTAGTGTGGGGCAGTGTGGAAAAGAAACCAGCTCTACTGGTGTATCTGTTTTGGAGAAAGAGAAATTACTGGGGAAATAGTACATCATGGTCAAGAGAATGGCTCCATCATTTAAAAATAATTAAAATATATCTATGTTATCGAATTCAGGAATAAAACTTAACTATAAATAATGTAAGAGTATTGTGATAATCCTAAACACACAGGTAATGAATAATTGCTTGACTAAGCAAGTAGACATAGGAAAGAGGGACAAGAAGAAAAATGTGAATATTAGTTGGTTAATTGATGTAATGGGAGGGATCATGAGTCTAATTTATCTTGGTAATGTGAGAGTCTAGACCGTGGTGCATGCTGATGCAAAACATTTATTAGTTGAGTGAACAAATGATAAGTGTGGGATATATCTTCTTGGGCAGATTAGTGATATTATAAGCTAACAGCATTTTAAATTAAAAAAAAATACTAACTAAAACCTATGATTACTCAATGGAAGACACTTCTATTGGGCACCCTTTCCTTGAGTCTTCATGCTCAGAATTAAACATCTATGGAATTGATACAAAAATGCATTGGAATAGCAATTTTACATTCCCATGCTGGATAGAGTTGCAATACTTCATTTTTTTACATCCCGATGCTGGTATACTACACCCATCCAATTTTCAAAACAGGCAAGAGAGAAAAGGCTCTCAGACTTATATAGATTAGAATGCAAGTCTGAGCAGAGATTCTTTTCTAGTTGGGTGCCCTTGCCCAAGTCAGTTAACCTCTTGGAGCCTCAATTTAATAATGATCATCCTAACAATGATAAGGTGATAATTAAGAAAATATATTCATCATTTTTGGGCACTTTATGCTAAGCACTTCATAAATGACATTGCATGAAATTTGCTAAAAGTCTGTAAAATGGGTATACTAGTAATACTTTAATGTTGACCTCACATTCTGAAATAATTGCAGGCAACTGAATGAAGAGAACTTAGGGAAATCTACAATTGGAACTGAAGTTCCCTTTACTTTCTTCACTGCATAATTCATCCTTCAGCTGAGTTTCCCATCATATACATCACTTATAGAGCCAACGGATCTCAGGTGGATACTCTCCAGTTATGACTCAGTCCTGAATCTCTAACCAATTACTTTCTACCTTCATTCTGTCTTTTTCTTAACTCACCTGGAATACATTTTTCTGTTTTATTTTCACTTTCCAACTTGGTTTGCCCTATGACTTCTGTGTCCTCTTGGCCTCCTTGCCACAACATTCTATTCCTTTTAAACCTAAAATTAAAAACTTATTTATTTTTACAGAAAAGCATGACACAGTCAAGGGAAAAGGTTCCTGTTAGAATTTGTGCATTTCAAATATATTATTGTGTTTCTTATCACTATTTTTTCTTTGTAATTATATTTTTAAAAAATAGATTTTAGTTTTTGAAATGGTTTTAAATTCACAGAAAAAAATGAGCAGAGATTACAAAGATGGCACACCTTCCCCCTGTATTCCTCATGCTTAGCCTCCCCAATTAGAAACATGCCCCATTAGAATGGTGTATTTGTTATAATCACTGAATCCATATTAACACACAGTGATCACCCAAAGTTCATGGTTTACCTTAGCTTTTTCTCTTGCTCTGGTATGTGCTTTGGGTCTGGCCAAATGTGCATGACCTACACCACCACTGCAGTATTATGTAGAGAAGAATCCCTGCCCTAAAAATCCCTCTGTGCTGGTCTATTCATGTAATGCCATTTAAAAATGATTGCATACTATTCCATTAATGGAACAATTAAAATTTATTTTATCTATCTCATGTTAGAATCTATTTAGAAACTGTTTCCAATGTTTGTTCTTACTGTTGGTGCTGCTCCATTGTGACTAAAGCTTTGTGTCTGTTGAGAGTTAAAAGCCTTAGGATAAATCACTGAGATGATCGAAACTTGGATACATTACTAAAAATATTGAGATGATTAGATTTTATGTTTACACTTTCTCATATCCTAAGACTATACTAAATGTTTTTTTTTTTTTAAAGAGAGAGTGAGAGAGGGAGGGAGGGAGAGAGAGAGAGAATTTTTAATATTTATTTTTTAGTTATCAGCGGTATTGTACGTGGTGCTGAGGATCGAACCTGGGCCGCACGCATGCCAGGCGAGCGCGCTGCTGCTTGAGCCACATCCCCAGCCCCTATACTAAATGTTTTAAATAAATCTTTGCCAACTTCGTAGATGAAAAAAGAATTACATTGTGCAATTTGCATTTTTTGATTAAGACTGAACATTTTAATATTTTTTATCCATTTATTTTTTATTTATTTATTTTTTTTTTTTTTTTGTGTGTGTGTGATTTCTATTGGTATCACTAAATCCTTTCTTCATTAGAGCGTTATTTTTATATGGACTTGAAGAAGATCTTCAAAAATTAAGGATATTGGTCTTTCATGAGTCATAACTTAAAAATAATTTTCCACCTTGTTATCTACCTTTCTTTTTTCAGTTTTATTTGAAGATTACTTTGGATTTATAGAACGTGGAAAAACAATCTAGAAAACTCCTGTCTACTCTATATCCAGCTTCTCATTGTGTTAACATCTTATATAACCCACAAAACAATGATGAAAACTAAAATATTAAATTTGTTGGAATTCTATTAAATAAATAGCAGTGCTTGGATTTTATTCATTTTTCACAAATGTCTTTTTTTGTTTTAATACCAAATCCAGTTCAGGATAACACATGGCACTTAAACCTCATGTCTCCTTGGTCTATTAAAATCTGTGTGGTTCTCAGTCACTCTCTCTCACAAAGGTGACTTCTGACACCTTTAAGATCATGCCTTTAACTTTTAAATGTTAGTTTTAGAGATATTTGCATCTTATGCATTTTTATGTTAAACACATTAATAATCTCCTTTATGGTTTCTGCCTTTGGTATCAGATATGCAACTCTTAAAAAGTATTGTCTTGCCAAAGATCACACAAATATTTAATATTATGGTAGGTGTGCAGTTTCATTTATTTATATTGAATTTTAATTTCTCTGGAATTTATTTTGGAATAAGCCATGAAGTAGAAATGTAAGTTACTCTTTTGTTCCCAGGAGATCAAACATTTGTTCCATTTTTTTGAATAACCTGCCTTATAAAAGAACTTTCACATGCCTTTGTGATTCTTATTCTTTTTAACCACCAATCCTATTCTGTTTTATTTATAAAACATGTTTATAATATGTTTTATTTGTAAATGTTTTATATTTACAATATGTTTTATTTATAAAATGTATTTAGAGTAACATGTTTTAATATTGCTTTTTTTTTTTTTTTTTTTGTAATTCCAAAGTTTACTTCCCTCGAGGCACAGGACACAGGTGAGGGGAGGACTCACACATTCACCCTAACAAGACACAGGCCTGAGCACCACCTCGTGGAGGGCGGCATCCAGTCACAGCACACACAGCCACAGCCATGGGCACCAGGAGGGGCCAGCAGGCAGGGCGTGGCACCACTGGGTTCCGGTTGGCATAAAGCAATAAATACTAACAGGAGACATGCAGAATGGAAGCCAGGGCAACGAGGGAGACAGGGGTGGGGATTTTCTCATACGTCCAAGCACAGTGGCGACATTTCAAGTATTGCAAGGAAAACCACATGTTTCTGTGTATGTGGCACATGACCTCTGAACCTATATTGTGGGCACCACTGACCCACATCTGCCTCCGTGGATGCTCAGGGATACATTCAAGTAAGGCTGGCAAAGCTGAGCCAAGCCAGGGTGGGAAGACTAGGGAGGTCCAGGTAGGGCACCCTGAGGACACCCCACCCTGGGCCCTGGGAGACAGGGCTCAGCCCAGCCCAGAAGATGCCAGGCAAGAAGCCTTGACATCAGGACCGGCTGTGAAGACCCAGGGAGGTTCTGCATATGTTACTTTTCCTGTTGCACAAAATGTCCACCCTCCCCTGCCCACAATGTTCAGGTGGGGATGGAGGCTGGGCACTGCCTATCATGTGGCCACAGGGCAGGACGGTGGGGAGCAGCCAGCCAGAAACACCCACATTGCAGTGGGTGCCTGGCAAGAGAGCCATGCCATACCCTGGCACCTGTCAGGCTCCTCCTGCTCCCCCACAACGTGGCACCTACAGCAAAGCTCAGCCCACACACCTAGAGCAATTCCTCAAACACCTAAAATTCTCGCCTTTGAACAATGAAAAAGAAAGAACTGCAGAAAAATAAGACACATTTTAGGAGTAAAGTGTGAAAGAGGACATCTGTTCTGTGTTTGGGAAACTCAGTGCTTCACACTGTCCCTAAGAGCCTTTCAGCCCACGGACAGAGTCTCCTACAGGGCAGTGGTTCCTCTTCCTCCCAGGACCACACCAAGGGCTGGGGAGGCCGTGCACACACACGCTGGCGGGTCTCCTCGTGTGTATACACCTATGTGCGTATCCAGAGCTCCAGGGTGTCCATGCGTGTCCACACATGTTCACATGCTCCCCACAGAGCAGGAGAGGGTTCTCGCAGTCTGCACCGTCTACACAGCTCTCCAGGCAGTCAGCATAAAGTGCACAGGTGGCCACAGAACTGGGTGGGTGGTTTCAGAGGGACAGTTCCTATAGAGAAGGGCAGAGAACCAAGAATGCACCCTTGTTCCTGGGCAAGCGACTGGGCAGTGAGCCCTGAGGAAGAGCTTGCTTTGGCATGGACACAGCAATGCTGTCTCAGGGCCGCACCTGTCCTCATGGCTGCCCCGGCTTTGGAGGGTGGCAGGTACCACAAACACCACCTGCTACCACTGGGAGCCTGTGCCTGCCATGGGAGGCAGCCACAGGGGACCCATTTGGAAATCCTGCAGAGGGAGGGAACTGTCCCTGGCACCCTGAAATCCACCTCTGGCAAAGACCAGCAGCCTCTGAAGCAGGAGACACACCACATGGTGGGGCTTGAACAACATGGCTCCACTTAATGGCCCTCCCAGGGGCCTGCGGCGCAGACTCAGCACCATCAATCAGCCTTGGCTGGCAGGCCTGTCCTGACAGTCTGGCCAGCACGTGGACCCACCCCACAGGGTTCACAGAGAGGGTCCAGCCCCTCCAGCACAGCACACCAGGCAGTGGGTCAGGCCCAGATGCCAGTTAACAAGGCCGAGAGCCTTCTCTCAATGCCCAGCTTGCACTTGGCCACACTCTCAATGTCTGCCTGGTCCCTGAGTATGCACTGCAGTCCCTCCAGCAGCAGCAACGCCTTGTGGTAGCAAGGTACATAGCCCTCCTGGTGCTGGAAGAACTCATCCAGAGCGGCCAACTGCACCATCTGCACAGCGTGACTGAGGATGAGTCTCTCAGCGGTGACACCATGGATGCCATCCAGAAGCCGCTGCTTTTCCAGGAAGAAGTGCTGCAGCCGCAGGCTCAGGCCCTGACAGGACACCACCACCACGCTGGCCTTGTACAGCTCCTTGAGCCTGCGGACCACCTGCTTCACGGTAGATGAGAAGCAGAGCTTGCCGGCCCAGATCTGGTCAATGGCGGTCTGCAGGCCCGAGGACAGGAGCTCAGCCAGGTTCAAGTACAGCACCAGCTGCTCTGCGAAGCCCCACTCACGGCTCAGTAGGCTGATCTGGTCGGCCACCATGCTCTCCTGAAGCTGGCACTCAGGGCCCTCGGCCCCCTAGCTGGCACTGCCCTTGAGGGCAGTGATCTCCAGGACAAGCTGGAGGAAGGCAAGTGTGAAGCACAGGCTGTGCAGGATCTCCATGTGCTCCTGCTCCATGAACATCTCCTCTGCGAGATCAGGGGCCTCAAAGGTCACAGCCCCATCCAGGTTGACAGAGAGTGGGTCAGCAAAGCTGCAGCAGTGGCCTGGGGCAGGGAGCTCAGGGACAGGCTCATGAAGGCCCCGGGCAGCAGTTGACGGGCAGAGGAGCCAGCAGAGCCCACTGAGAACATTCTTGTGCGGGGTCCTTGGGGCGGTGTGGTCCCACTCAGGGGAGAATCCACAGTGAAGACCACTGGGGAGGGGCTGCTGGCTCCCCTACCCCGGGCTCCTGGGTGCAGCTTCCCTTCGAAGCCAGCAGAGGGTGCAATCTCCATGGGCTTCTCCTGCAGGCTGTCTGTGCTGACAGAGTGGGAGGCCTGGGTCCCAAATGGCAGCCTTGAGCAGCAGGTCGGTGAGGCGGCTGGTGCTGAAGGACTGGCCAAGGGGCCCCTGTTGTCCTCGGCAGGCCGCAGGCCAGAGCCCAGCTGCTGCCCCGGAAAGGGCCCCACCTCTGAGAGATAGGACAGCGTCTGATTCCATGTGTGTGTGTCGGGGGGTCATCAACACATTCTGCCGGGCCAGGAGAGCCAGCAGGTTCCTGAGAGCTGGGGGCCTTAGGAAAGTCTTAGGAGGGCAGGGCCTTGGTGGGAGAGCCCAGGATGGGAGGCAGGGAGTTGTGCTGCATGAAGTCAGGCAGCTTGGGCGAGCCATGCAGGGACCGGCAGGGCTGTGGCAAATGAACTGGCTGGGGAGGGCTGGCTTGTGGTGGGCTGAAAGATGCTCCCAGGAGGTTCGTAGGGGCCTTGGGGAGCTTGGGCCGAACAACGTGCAAGTCGGACAGGTTGGGGGCGGCGCTGTGCAGGTGGCAGCCAAGACCTGGGGCCCAAGGGGAGTGTTTGGGCATGGAGGAGCCTGGACGCAGGGACCTTCCAGGCCGCATCTCGGCTCCCTGTGGGGAGAGTGTCCTGCTCCAGCCCCACCTCTCAGGAATGGCTCCAACTTGAGGAGATGGCATGTAGGGCCAGCCTCCACCCAGGGACAGCTTCCTGGCCAGGACAGCTCCGTCAGGGTGGGATGGAGGAGATGGGCTAGCTCCGGCAAAACCCAGGGGGCTGGTGCTGCCCAACCTGCGGATGGCAGAAGACCAGGGCGTCTGGGGTAGAGTTGGAGAGTGCAGATTCTGCTCAATGCACTGGTAGTTGTGCACCTGGGTGGGGACCGGGATGGGCACCGAGGCTCCACACCGACTGCTAGAGAATGGGCCAGCCAGGCCAGAGGGGCTGGGGGAGCTGCTGCAGGTGGGAGAGGGAGAGGGAGATGGGGTCCGGCCGTGGCTCTCCAGGCCGGCAGAGGCCACCAGGGAACTCCCGCTACACAGCAGACTATCCGGTGGTGGCTTAGCACAGGCCACCTCAGCCACCAGGTCCCCTGGAAACTGGGCTGGGACCATGATGAAGTTGTCTGTGTCACAAGAGTCCTTGCTGCTGCCAGCAGAGTCCCAGGAGCCTTGCAGGAAGCCGGCCTTGTCCGCTGGGGAGGCGAGCGTCTTCTGCATGTGGGGCATCTCCCCTAGGGACGGCGGGAGACAAGATGAGAAGTGGAGCTACTCCTGGAGCTGCTGCCAGACCCTGAGGGCACAGGCACCGGTGGGGACTTAATGGAGGCACTGGCGTCCAAGAAAGGGTGACGAAAAAATTCCTCGAAGTCCATGCGGTCTTTGTGGTTGCTCTGCAGCAGAGCCAGGAGCAGCTGCCTTAGGGGTGCCGACATCTCCGGGGGGATGACAGGCACAAGAGTCTTGTTCTTCTCCTAGAACAGGCGCAGATCCTGAGGGCTGCTGGCCTGGAACGGGGCCTTGCCAGTCAGGCACTGGTACACGAAGGTGCCGCTGCTCCACAGGTCTGCCTTCCCATCGTAGTGCTGGGACATGATGACTTCAGGGGCCATGTACATGGGAGAGCCCCAGAGCGTGGCTGCCATCATGTTGCTCTGGAGGTACCGGGCAAACCCAAAGTCAGGGATCTTGACGCGGATGTGATTGGGATTCGCACGTTGCCCCCCAGGGTTGGACAGCAGGATGTTCTGGGGCTTGAGGTTAAGGTGGATGATGCCCTTGCTGTGCAGCAGCCACATGGCACCTGCAATCTGCTGCAGGAAGAGCCTGATGGTGTCTTCGCTCAAGGTCCCCATGGTGTGCAGGTAGTCAGCCAGGTCCTCACCATTACAGTACTCCATGAACAGGTAGACGGAATTGGCCATCTCCTGGAAGTTATACAAGGCCACAATGTTCTCATGCTTCAGTACCTTGAGTATTTTTATTTCCTTCCCCTGCAGTGTCTGGGACTTGGCCAGATTCTTCTTGTTATTACACTTGACTGCGACCTTCAGGTTGTGCTTGAAGACCACCGCGAAGGCGCTGTGGCCGATCAGGTCCTTGCGGGAGAACTCGAACCTGCCCATGATCTCCCTGCCGCCGCGGGTTCCGGGGAGCGGGCCCCCGGGGCCGGGGCGCTCGGGCTCAGGCAGAGGCGCGGGCTGCGGCCTGAACTCGTGCGCTGGGCTGGGGGCGCGGGCCCGGCGCTGGTGCATCGCCGGGATGCGCGCCCCATCGGGCAGGCAGGGCTGAGTCCCAGCGGGGACTATTACCGGTGCTGCGTGCTCCCTCGGCATCCGCTGTGGCGCCCTCGTGATGCTGGCAATCTAAACCCACTCGGACTCAGACGCGGGTCTGGCTCAGACTCGCGCCTCCACCGCTCTCTGGCGTAGACTAATATTGCTATTTTCAACTTAAAAATCTGCGACCTATTTCGCATTCTCTTCTAGGTAGATGTCAGAATTATTTTGTCAAATTCCAGTATTTCTGTTGATTTTGTAAATTGTATAGCTTTATAGAGGAAATGACATTTATTCTACACTGTGAAACTAGTTTGCAGTTATGTGCAAAACTTTCTAATTGTTCAAATGTGGACTTTCTTCTTTTTAAAAGTTTTCATCTTAGTGGTAACCTTGAGACAATTGACATTCATGACTATTACCAATGTCAAACATGAATTCAGAATCACTGATAATATAACCCACTTCAAACTGCCAATTTAATTAAAAATCAAAAAATAAATATGTACCTTCATAATTTTTCATAGACATTGAACCAAGTATTCTAACATAGCCCACAGAAAATCATAGATGTTCTAACACAATGAATAACATTTTCAAAGTAAATCAAACTTCAGGCCATTACAAATTGTCTTGATAGAATAGAATAAACAGATTACTGACTAAAATGGATAATATTACCTCATTATAGGTTGAAAGTAGCCCAGTGTTTAAACCTTTGGAAGAAAGGAGTGATTGTTACAGTTCTTTCTGTTAGCCATCCCAATTTTGCTTATTCACAAACCTAAATAGGACCAATATGGTGACATGTGTCTAGTTTCAGTGATTCAGAAGGGTGAGGCAGAAATATTTTAAGTTCAGAGCCAGCCTCAGCTACTCAGTGAGAAACTTAGTGAGACCCTGTGTCAATATAAAACAGGGCTGTGCTGAATATGGTGACACATTACTTTAATCCCAGCAACTTCAGAGGCTGAGGCAGGAGCCTCATGAGTTCAAAGCCAGCCTCAGCAAAATTGTAGCCTTAAGCAACTCAGGTAGGCCCTTTCTCTAAATAAAAGACATAATACAGCTGAGGATGTGGCTCAGTGGTCAACTACCCCTGAATTCAATTGGAAGTATAAAAAATAAAGTAAAAAAAATGGGGCTAGAGGTTTAACTTTGTGCTTAAGTGTCCCTTGGTCTAATCCCTGGTTAAATTTTTTTTTAAAAAAAAGTAGTTGTGAGACTTTGCAAATGTTCTTTTACACTGAGTGTCTATTTTAATTTTATCTATTATCTAAAGAAAAATGATACTGAGTGCCATCATGTCAGCAATTCTTTAGTCTTATGTCTATTCAGAAAGTAGACAATGTGCTTTTACTCCCACTCTAGCCAAATGTTGAATGTGATTCCCAAACTTTGGATCTGATCTCTTCTTATTTTTTATGGATTATGTAATAATTTGGTTATGAAAGAATATTAGTCAGGCACTTAGATGGGAAACATTTTGAAGCCTTTTACTTTTGCTTTTATAACACTGTCTTCTCCATGAGAACAAGCCCAAATTATTTTATTTGATTATGACCTCATAGTCGTCCTAGGGAGGAGTATATTAGGGTGCTTTTGTTGGCAGCCAGATTACCCTCTAAAGCTCAGTAAACTTATCTACCATCACATGCAGCACAGATCACAGATGAACCTAGAATAAATTGATGACCAGCTGAAACATGAACTAATAAGATTTAGAGTGAGTTGTTATATAGTGACAGATAACTAATCCACTCACTATAGCCTGGATGCCATAACTCAATCACCTGTTTAACTGAAGTCACATGGAAAACAGCAGTCATCTTAAAGGTAGTGATTTATTTTTTTTCTTCCTTTAATTTAATATTTACTCACTTGATGAGATTCATTGATGTATAAAAAAAATGTGTAGACATATATGCCTTTGATTTGTGCTGATATTCTCATAGCACACCATACCAAAGAAGAAAACAGATATCACAACCCTGCCATTAGGCACAAGGCAAAATTTTGCAATAAATTATCTTTTAATGTGTTCATATCTAAAATCTAAGCTACTGACAGATCTGAAGACCTGACACCCTTCATCTTCTGAGACACAAATTATTTTTGTTTACAGTGTGATATCTGAAATGGGGATGGGTCTGTGCCCAGAATCTAGTTGAGAAACATTGTCCATATTTGTACATTCTGTGTTGGAGATGTTTGCTCTCCCAAAGCACACTGTCTTCCCTGTTGTTTTGCCCTGATGAGAAAATTTTCCAGGAAGTGTACTCCATCACCTAAGACATAAAATGAGTGGTTCAGGCATTTCACCTTACTGAGGTCAAGAAATTCATAGCTCTCAATCGTGGACTTTAGATATGGTGAACAGAGATGTGCCTGAGATTTCAAGTAGAGAAGAAATTTTAAAATTTATTTCAAAAATACATATATTCATTAGTAAATTCATATTGTCAAGCCATAATAATATTCTGGATATAGTGCTTTAAGTTGTTATAATTTATTAAGCTGTTGTTGTTGTTGTTTAATTTAGAGATAGGTTGCTTAGCACCTTGCTTTTTCTGAGGCTGGATTTAAACTTGTGATCCTCTTAATTCAGTTTGAGCCACTGGGATTTCAAGTTTGCATCACCATATCTGACTTTTTTCCATTTTTAATTGAATACTAGAAACTTTGAAATTATATTTTGAGTCACTATTTGGTTGAGAAGCATGAAGACATTGCTGTCTCAGTGAATTGTTTATGAGTTTAAACTTAAACTATTTTCTTATAAGAATAAAAACCAGAAAAGCTAAATAAAATTTTTAAAGTAATTGTGATATAATTTCTGTTTATATGTAGGTATAAATACATACACACACATATTCACAAATGGATTTTACCTTATATACAGTGATAAATGTAAATGTAGTTTTGTTTGGGGTAGATCCAACTATTTGGAGTAAACTCTACCTTAAAAAAACTCCATCCTGAGAAACTTAATACAGTTCACAAAACTAAAAAATAATAAATAAATAAATAAATAAATAATTTAATTCATGGCTGTGGAGTATGCATGGTTGTGAAGCATGCTCATAATACCAGTTACTTGAAGCCTTTGTAGAAGAACATTGAAGTGGTTATAGAGCTCTGTAGTGAAGATGTATTAATCTGATATACATCATTATCTTAATCTTTTTGTTTGTTTATTTGTTTTTAAACCCATGGCCTTATGCATGTAATATGAGTAGCCTACTGACTTAGCTATCTCCCCAGCACTGACCTTAATATTCTAACAACAAATATGGTGCTCCATTCTTGCCAGCAGCCAAGAACCTGGCATTCCGATCTTATTTGGTTCTGGGTTTGATGCATTTTTTTCCTGTTACCCAAACAGCAGACCCACTAGGCTCAATTGATAGGTGGTGCCTGAAGCCTTGTCCAATAACTTTCTTAGGTGAGAACTGTCCAATCCACACCCAGCCAGTGATCAGAGGAGGAGCTTCTACAATCTTCTGTTCCCTTTGTGCCTGGAGCCTGCCTTTGTTTGAATATTTTTCTATGCTTTTTCTCCTAGATCAGGAGCCCCAGATTTCTATGATAACAAGTGCCAAAAAAAACATTAGGAAAAGCATGGAGAACTCTGAAAGCAAGGAAAATGGTAAGTGTGTCTATCTTGAGATTGGGCAGAGAGGCTGTTTGAAGCTAGCAGAACTAGCAATGGCAGGAACTGAAAGGGTGACTTGAGACTCCTCATGATCCTCTCCAGACACTGGTGGCCAGAGGACCTCTCTGTTGCAGCTAAACTTTCAGACCCCTCTGACTATTCTAGTGGAGCTTAAATCAGCAATTGAGACCCCAGTATTCTGTCCCATCACTGTATGGTAGTTTTTTTTTTTTTAAAGAGAGAGTGAGAGAGTGAGTGAGAGAGGGGGGGAGAGAGAGAGAGAGAGAGAGAGAGAGAGAGAGAGAGAGAGAATTTCTTTTTAATATTTATTTTTTAGTCCTCGGCAGACACAACATCTTTGTTTGTATGTGGTGCTGAGGATCGAACCTGGGCCGCACGCATGGCAGGTGAGCACGCTACTGCTTGAGCCACATCCCCAGCCCCACTGTATGGTTTTATCAGCCCCTTCCTGATACCACACATTTTTTACACTACTTTGTATAATAAAAATGTGTGGTAAAATTATCTGTTGTTCAGTGATGGACTTCATGTAACTGTAACATTTAGCTCAAGCATTTGGAAATAACAAAATCTAGGTGTCAGTATTCACTATAAAAAAAGTCTTGTAGAGTGCATTTCTTGCACTATATATACCCATCATTAAATGGGGCACATTTTTTACAGATGCATATATATTACAATTATATATATTTAACATATAATTACTACATCTCTAATTTACCATATCTATTTCAATTTAATCTGTCTTTTGAAAGCACCAATACATGACACTCTGTATATGTATATTTTGCATGTCTTGGAATTTTTCACTTTTAGTTAGGATGTTTTTTTTCTTTACTCTTTTTTTTATGAAATGATCTTTTCCAAATTATTGAGATGAATGAATTTTAGAACTTCTAGTTTAGCTAGTGAAGTCTGTAGAATTAATTTATTTTTTAAAATATTTTGTAGTTGTCAATATTTTTTTATTTACTTATATGCCATGATGAAAATCAAATCCAGTGCCTCACACATGCTAGGTAAGCCCTCTACCACTGAGCCACAAACCTAGCCCTGTATGTTTCTTTTTTAAGCTCAATTTTAGATGCTTTCCCCTTTTTACAGGTTTGTTATAGTATAAATTACTTATAATAACTTGCATATATTTAAGGTAAGCACTTTGATCTTTTGACATCTGTACACTTTTTGAAGCAGTTTAATTATCAACATATTTACTATATGCATTACTTGGTGAGGGGTCATCTTAATTGTTTTCAGAATATGGTTGTCTCCCATTACCAAATGGGTTTATGCTAAGTGTTTTGAAAATTTTGATTCTAAGTATTTCATCCAACCCCCACATTTCCAAGACTATTGAAAGCAAAGAAACAACAATATTCATAACCAATGTATCCCATCCAATGGAAACATAATCTCAGTGTCCAACCTGAAATGAAACCCAGATGCTTCAGTAGTAAGGTGGTGTCAGAACCACCAATTAGATTTTTGGTACCCTATAAAAGCACTATGAACAACTCTGAATCTTTTACTTTCTTTTTAAATAAAATTTCTGAAGCTTCCTTATAAATTAAAGCACTATGTATGAGAAAGGTGAATGAAAATTAAGTCCTATGGAGGCACTGAGGTTGATCATTAATTCTAGTAAATAATTAGTCAAGTCAGGGGTTGGGGGCTTGAAATTTTTTCATCTTTCCCAACTATTTAAATAGAACATTTAGATGTACTGACCTGAAATGACAAAAATGCATTTCAGGGAGGTGACATCACAGAAAATTTCAGGCCAAACATTGAAAATGTGGGAAAAATACATGCACATACATATACAATATAGAGAAAATGATAAATGACAAGTGCATAAATATGAGGGTAAATTTAGTGTGCCACATGCATTGTAGGTGGAAAATGATAAAAACATTCAAAAGATAAAGATAGTAGTAATTGAGGTGCTCCAGGATTCTATAATTGTAGAAAACATTAATATGATTTAGAAAAAAAACTACATTTAATCCCTTTGGTTATGCTTTTTTCCTCTGTTTTTATTCAAATTTGATTCCCTCAAATGAGCTTATTTGGATATGGTGTCCTCTGATTTTAGTTGTTGTTGTTGTTGTAGTTGTTTGTTTTATTTTGATTTCAGAATTTCATGACCTGTGTCCTGCAATGCCCTATCCCAAACTCACTATTGTGACTCTTTTTTGACATATTCTGGTTTGCAGAGGAAGACATCCACTTAACTTATTCTGTTGAAAGAACTGAATATTGTCTATGTTTGCAAACAATGTCCTAAAGAACAAGACTATTGGGGGTCTTTTATATCATATAAAATGGTACCCAGACCTTGTGGGGTTTGAGGATTACTCTCTGCTGGTTTACCACCATCTTCCCTATGAGAGGGGCTTATCTGTCTTTGTCTGAGGGCTCCATTAACATATATGTGAAGCATTTGCAGTCACAAGCTAAGGATTACCAGAGATTTGAGAAAATGCAAGGGATAATTCTCTTGTAGAGCCTGTGTGCATTGTATGATCTTTGCATCACTTTGATGAGTCCATTTATAGTCACTCACACTGAAAGTCTTCTATTAAAGTTATCCATAATGGTAAGAGAATAATTTATGGTTATTTTATTCCAATAAGTGTCTAATATTTTTAGGTGTATTAGAAATCAGACATTATTGCAAATTAAACATGTGATCAAATTTTCATCATGATAATGTTATCAGTATTAAGTAGTAATTATCAGTACATTGGAAAAAGCTTCTCAAAAACATGATAGAAACCTTGCTGACTTTTCTGATTGTCAGAAACAACTTGATCAGAAAGCTAGTAATTTCTAAATTATATGTAAGTGTATTTGTGATTCTTTTATTAGTACCAGTTTCCTTGTGACGTAAATTATTGATTTTCCTTGGGAAACTATTCTGTTCATGTTAGACATAAAGATGTTCCCTTTGCTTTCAGTTATTTCTGATAACTTCTACCTTAAAAATTATGTCATTTTGAACCTAATGGAGATACATTTTATTATTTGTAACTAAGAATACTGATTTTCACAAAAGGAGGTTTTCTACTATTATAGATTTCCTGATCACTCCTGTTTTACATTTTGGAGATTGGCTGTTGTTGTTTCAGCTCTTAAACCTAGTTTAAACCTGGTCAATTTGATTGCTGTTTTTCTATCATCTATTGTATTGAGTAAATGTAATTTGGTAAATTTTGGTGTCCTATTCTCTATTTTTTTTTTTTTGCTCATTGTTATTGGTGCCTTCAAAGTCTGAATTTTTTGATGAGGGTAACTGGGGATTAACTCAAGGGTATTGGACTACTGAGTCTCATCCCCAGCCCTATTTTTATTTTATTCAGAGACAGGGTCTCATTAAATTACTTAGTGCCTTGTGTTTTTTAGGCTTACTTTGAACGTGCAATCCTCCATCCTCCACCTCCCAAGCTGCTGGAATTATAGGTGTGTGCCAACTTGTCCAGCTATATATTGCATCTTTTAATTTGATATTATGGATAACTTGCACATAAAACCATATTGTACTTACAGAAATATATTTTCTTTCAGTGCATCTACTAATGTGTCAGCAAAATTTCTGTGTAATGTGTTTCTCTGATTTTTCAGTATTACCTTCTAAATTAAATATATGACATATCATTATGTTAGAGTCATGTTGTTGATAGTGTTTTAAAAAAATTAGTATTTCTGTACCTATGCTGTAACAAAAAAATAAATAAGCTTATTTCTCCAATCTTATGTGACCCCAATTTAGTTTCTTTTACACACAGTTTTCAGTATTTGTACTCATACTTGTCATTTTATGATGAGGAAAATAATTACAAAGGTTGAATTCCCAAAAAAATTCAATTTCATTTATCCAGCTCATGAATCACTCTGACAAGCCTATAAAGAACAATGTAGTGTGACTTTGTAAGTTGTTTCAGTTCAGTGCTGCTTAGTAGTTTGTGTGTTACTTCAGTGTGTCTATTATAAGCATAGCTCATAATTCATTCAGTATACATTCATTAAACATATCAATTTTTGAGTGAATCTTAGCATGACAGGAAAAGAAATCCATGAAAGTTCAGCCCAGCAAAATTAATGAACAGAAAAACAATACCAACATAATTCCTTCTATTTATACCTTCTGGTCCCGAAATATAGAGCGAGAAAATGAAAAAGTAATGGTAAAAACAAAATTATAAAAGGCTATAGAAATACACATTTTTCTTCTTTCCTAATGGATATTTAATGTAACATATAAAACTGCATATGTGGGCTATATATCCTTAGTACCAGAAAAATAAAAAGCCCTCACATCATGTTGAAACGATTCTCAGGATTCTTCCTGATCTTCTTTGACAGGTATTTTGGGGTTTCTGAAGAAATCTGTGTAAAAGAATAGGGACTGTGTGCAGACGGAAGTTTATAATATTTTAATTCATCACCCACACACAACAAACATTTGTCTTGGTTCAAAAATTCTGACTTCATTTTACCCAATTTACACTTTTTTTTATAAAAATCAAAAGCTTCAGAATGTGTCTCTTGCAGGTCACATTTACCAGTCGAAATCAGTTCTTTTATGGGCTGAAGAAAAAGTATTAGTCATTTTCATTTTATTTAACTTTTTCTTGTTGAATGTGTAGGAGTAACTCTCACTTGTAAATTCTGTGTATCTACCAACTAAATTAAGGAACTAATTTAAAAAAAAATTATTGTAAACATGACGTTAGTAAATTAATAGTTCTCTCCCTACTCTAGATAGATTATCTTATATATTTTCCATGGTTTTATGTCTTTATCTCCATTACAAAACAATTTTTATTTTCTTCTTCTTCTTCTTGTTCTTCTGAGTACTGGGATTAAAATCTAGAAGTGTTCTATAATTGCACAATATTATCTCTGCCTAAGTTGCCCAGTTGGATTTGTACTTTGATTAGTACCAGGGATTAAACCGAGTAGCCCTAACCACCAAGTCACATCCAAACCATTTTTTGTTGTTGCTGTTAATTTATTTTTTTGTACCAGGTACTGAAACAACATGTGCTGCATATCAACTAAGCCACATCCCCAGGTTTTTTATGTTTTAATTTGAGATAGGGTCTCACAAGGTTTTTATATCTTTTCTAAATTGCTGATGTTGGATTTGAACATAAAATCTTCATGGCTCAATCTCCTAAACCACTGAAATTATAGTCATGCACCACCATGCAGTTTATTATTCATTTTTGTGACAGGGAATGGCTAAGTTGCTTAAGCACTTACTAAATTGCTGGGGTTGCCTTTAAACTTGCGAATTTTCTGCCTTACCTTCTGAGCTGCTGGAATTATAAAAATTTACCCTCATGATCAGGGGTCTTCGTTGGACACACCATTCTAACTTACAAAAATTATAGATATACACCATCATGCATTGTCCTTGCTGAGCATGTGTAAGGTACTGAGTTCGATTCTCAGCACCACATATACATATATAAATAAAAATAAAGGTTCACACGAACCTAATACATATATGTTATAAGGAGACTGTTCAGAAAACACTCAAAGACCAAATTTGAAGCAAATTAGAGAGTTTTATTACCTGGCCAAGGGATGCTTCTCTTATGCCCCAATGGCTTTCTGACAGAACTACACCAGGCTGTTCATGGTTTCAATACTTAAGGAATAAAACTACATCCTATGGGATCTGCCAATTGCAAGCAAGCAGAGTATAGGGGCTGAAAAAAGAAGTTATCAGACCATAGACAAACAACCACATCCTGAGTCGGAGCACAGTTGTGGTTTTATATCCTGGGTTCAAGTACATTTTCAGATGTATGAGGCACAGTAACTTTATAATATATATTTATATATATATATATATATATATATATATATATATATATATATATATTTCTTAAAAGCACCTTATATATCAGTTTCACATGGGAAACATAAAGATGAAGTCACTTTGGCTATACTTACTATTTTATTAATTAATATTTTAAAATCTATTAAAATCTATATTCTATAACTTATTAATTGTATTGATTAATTCAGACCATAATATTACATGTGAGTGTATATATATATATATATATATATATATATATATATATATATATATTATATATTTATATATTTATATATATATATTTATATTTATATATATATATCTGAAGCAATATACATACTTCAAATTTGTTACTTATTTTACTAGCAAATTAACATTTGTTAATAACACTTATTCACATTTATTAATAACACTTGTTATGACCCCCATGTTATTATAATTAGGCTGTATGAAACTAGATAATAAACTAAAAGAAATGTGTATGTTCTGGTCTCAGGGGAGTATAATTCTCCCATTATTTACAATATATACCATATACCTGTGATTTGCAACTTTAAGTTATTACCTTCAAACAGAAACTAAATGTAAGGCTAATAAAGAAGTAGGTCAGATTTTTCACCTAAGAATTGAGTGCCGATTATTTAATTTAAAGTACAATTAGACAATTCATTAATTTATTTTTAGTAAATTGCAGGTATTAGATTTTTCTGGGTTTTGGTGATTGAACCCATTGACACTTTACCAATGAGTCACAGCCTGAATCCTTTTAATTTAAAAAGGATCTCCCTAAACTGCTTAGTGCCTTGCTAAGTTGCTGAAATTGAACTCCAGCTTGCAATCTTCCTGCCTCAGTCTCCAACATTGTTGTGATTGCAGAAATGTGCCACTGCACCCCTAGAGATAATAGATTTTAAGAGATCTCAGTTGGGAATACAGTGACCTTGTATAGATGGCTTTGTATTTGTAATCCTCTTGTCTCAGCCTCCAAAATTGCCAGTATTGCAGATATATGATAAATTGTGTAATTTGGATTTTTGTAAAGTATTCATATAACCATTGTGTAAATAACATATCATGGATTTTTATGCTCAGGATCTTATTTCTCAGGTTTCTTTTTGTCTTTTACTAAATACTATGTGCCTCTATTTTCATACATCTGACTGTTCTTTGCATAATTTCTTCTGTTTGAAAATTGGCTTTGAGATGAAGATAGATTTTTTTTCTTTAACAAAGACTTTTGCCTTGCTATGTTAGAGTAAGAACCAGGACCTATTCACTAGCATAGGTAAGAGAGATTGCCAATATTGCCGGAGGAAGAAAAAGCAGGAGTGAGGACATTGAGGTGTCCAGAGAATTGAGGAGTGTGTGAGACTGAGCATACTCAAAAGCAGGGAGATCAAGTTTATATTTTGTATAAAATAAATAGGCAATACAAGAAGGCACAAATGTGAAGTAGTACAAGACTGTGATTAATCATGTGGAGTTTTCATTCATTCATAAAATAGCAACTACAATCCAAAAATAGTAACAGAATGTTAATTAGAATATGCTAGAAGTTCATTTTAACAATAAGAATTATATATATATATATATATATATATATATATATATATATATATATATATAGAGAGAGAGAGAGAGAGAGAGAGAGAGAGATAGATAGATAGATAGATATAGATATAGATATAGATATATAGATATAGATATATAGATATATACATTAAACTTTTAAAACTTGGCATTAGCTATACTTTAAAATAGAGATAAATAGACAGATTTGTTGGGACATGTCTGTAATACCAGGATTGGGGAATGGGTGAAACAGGAGGATTATAAATTAGAGGACAGCATAATAAACTTTGAAAGACCCTGTGTCATAATTTAAAAAAATAGAACTAGGAATATAGCTTAGGGGTAAGATTTCCCTGGGTGCTATCTGTGTTCCAAATATACAAAAGAGAGAGAATGAGAGTTATGGAAAGAGAGAGAAAAAGAGAGAGAGAGAAAAAGAAGGGAGAGAGAGAGAGAGAGAGAGAGAGAGAGAGAGAGAGAGAGAGAGAGACACCAAGACTAGAAATGAACATTTGTTCTTGGGTTGTGGCAAGAGAATAAAAAATGTGCTGTGCTTGTGCAAGATCTTGGGTTGGATCGCAAGCACTGCATGGACATACACACTCACAAAATATGCATATTTATTTATATAACTATATTAAAAACTTGACAACTTTACAATAGTGGTTGATGTACATATTTTTCTTATGTATTTTTTACAAATTATAAATAATCAAAAAAAAACCAAACAGTTCTGGGGTTGTGGTTCAGCAGTAGTACACTTGCCTAGAATGCGTGAGGCCCTGGGTTCGATCCTCAGCACCATGAAAAAATAAATAAACTAGTGGTTTCGTGTGAAAAACAAGAAAAACAAAAATTATATTTGTATACACATAGCCACAGTATATTCACATAAATGTAAGTGGATCTCATAATAAAAAAAAAATACAGTGTTTGTTTTGAACAGTCATAAGTTACATTTTGATTTGCCTGTTTTACTGGCTGGAATTTTTGTCTGCTTTATGCATTGCAAAATATATCTATTCATTTTTGCAAAGTACATGTAAACTTAAAATTAACTTTGTAAATATTTTCATTTGGTATATTCACATGTGAACCATTTCCAATATTTAGTTCCAAAAATTATTTGAGATGGAAAGCAAATAGTGCCCACTAGCAGTTTTTGTTTGTTTGTTTTTCTTTCACACAGCTCTTGGCAGTGGCTAATTTGTTTTAGCTTCATAAATTTACTTGTTCAGAAAATTAGATATAATATTAATTGTAAAATACTTGACTGTTTTTCAATTTTTTTTAGTTAGCTTTTCATGTACATCTTGATTGTAACATTTAATGCCTTCATGAAACATACTTACTCAAAATGGCTGGGATTATAGCTCAGAAGTAGAGTGCTTGCCTACATGTGTGAGTCCCAGAGTTCAATTCCTAGCAATGCACATAATATTGCTGAGTAATATTCTACTGTGGAGACACACATGTTCTCATTTATCTGTTTATCTTGAATTGATTTTACATTGTGGTTTTTATGAGTAGCTCAGCTATAAATATTCTTATGTGAATTACAATTTAAGCACATTTCTAGTTATTTTTGGTATTTTTTTATAGGCAAGTGATTGTTCATCTAGTAATTCTTTATTTTACTAAGAAACCCAAAATAATTTTATTTTTGTATCAAAGAGGCAAAACTTTTTTGATTTTCTGCATATTTGACAATTTTTTCTTTTCCTTTTCATTCATTTAGGGTTTTTTTCCAAAAGTTAGTAATTTTTGTTTATATAGTATAAAATAGTTTCATTTAGATAGGCAAAAGGAACAAAAGAGTAATGCCAAAAATTAAATTCCTAGTGATTTATTCAAAGGCATAACAAAAAAATAGAACTGTCTAGGGCAATTTGTACATTTCAAGTTGTATGAAGTCATATAAATTTTAGGGCTTATCATTGACTTAAGTGCTTGAACAATTTGCGGGTCTCTACAATGTATAGAATTTTTCTAATGTTTAGTTCCTTATTGTGGGGTGATTATGGAAGGTTTATTGTGGCACTAAAGCACGAGAGCCTAAAAAGAGAATTGTCTGGGCTGTGGACTCAATCAGCTTCTTAAGAAGAAGGATTGACTGCTGGGTAGGTAAAATCTAGATCAAGATAGGTCTTTGAAAACAAGAAGAAAACCCTTACATTTTTGTCTTCACTTTCATGACAAGGTTTTTTGTTTGTTTGTTTAGAAGTTTTTTTTAAAATTTTTTAAGTCCAATTTATTATTTTTTATTTCTACATTGGAAGCATAATTAAGACTCCACACCTAAATCTAACTCATAAATATGTAATTGTTTTCATCTTAATTTTTATACTATTAGCTCTTATACATGAATATGCAATTGTGTTAATCTTGCTTATGGAAGAGACTACTTATTCTCCATTTAATTTTTCTGACAAAATTGTCATAATTAAATTGACCACAGCTGTGAAGTTTACTTCCAGATATTAAATTTTCTTCCATTGTTATGCTGTCAGATCTTATTCTCGTATATACAACGTGAATATTCAAGTAATTATCATGCTTAAGGTGATAGGGTATATCAGTGTCACTAAGATACACTATACAACAATAAAAATTGCTTAATTATATGAGACAAGAACAAGAACAACTAGTGAGAAAAATTCAAACAACATTTTTAATAAAAATATATATTTTTGCATTATTATTATTATTATTATTATTATTATTATTATTATTATTATTATTTTGGTACCTGGGATTGAACCCAGGGACAATTCCCCTCTGAGCTCATTCCCAGACATTTTTATATTTGTTTAGAGACAGAATCCCTCAAAGTTGCTTACAGCCTCATTAAGTTTCTGATGCTGTCTTTGAACTTATTATTTTTCTACCTCAGCCCCTTGGGCCACTGGAATTTTAGGTTTGTGCCAGCATGCTTAATTAGTTTAAATATTTTTTAAGATAAAAGATATTGTTCACCTGCTTTATTGGAAAATATTCTTGCTTATTAACAGAAGTGATAGTAATTAGTAAAGTTTAGGATAAATGTGGCTTGTTCAGTTGATAGCTGGAACTAAATTTTCATCTCTACACCAGTGACCATTCTTGTAACAGGTGTGACTTACATCAGTTTTTTCTTAGAATTGATTTTTCTTTAATTTATTAGTTGTTTTCCATTCATTTTTATTCATCTTTTTTTAATATAACTAATATTTGGATTTCTCTCTATTAAATACTTAGAATAATTCTTGCAACTAAATTTGAGATGGTGCCCTATCAATGCATATATATCTTAATCATGGAATGTAATTTTCATTTGAATAAATATTAGAAATCCTTTTTTTATTGACACAAGTTCTGAATAGCTTCATGTTGTTTTATAGATAGGCCCAGATGATAGTCTCATCAGGGAGTTCTAGTGAATTCTTCAGTATCTTGTTTAAAATTGATGTGCTCTCCTACACTATCATTTATGGGTTTTCAAACATTCCATGTTTAGAACTAGGGGGACACAGGTGAAGTGTTCTCTTTCTAAAGTTTTTATAGAATATTTTATCACCATGCCTTTAGAATGCATTGTATTATTTTCATATTTCTCATATGGTAAGAAATTAAAAATGTATTGTTGATTATTAATTTTCTAAATTCATACATCAGCCATTAGTTAAATTTTTTCAAATCTTTCTAGAAGCTTCATAAGCATACTCTTGAGGATATTATTCTCACTAGTGATGTGCACAAAATAGACACAGATTCTGCCTTTTGGTATGTCTTTATCTAAAACCTCAGAGAATAAGAAAAGTTGCATGTAGTATGTGGTTGAATGAAGCTATTGAGATTTGGTGTCATGCAGAGTTGATTCTATATTCCACCTGGTATTCTTAATATCTGTGGGGCTTTGTACATGTTTCTTTCCTTCTAAACAGTATATAAGCTTTATGTATAAAAAAAGGTAGAATGATATGAAGTTCCAAGATGCCAGCAATTCTTTCTTTTTCCCTGTATTTATAAACTAAGTACTATTTCTAAGTCCTTATATCTATTTCTTTTTTCTTTTCATTATTGAGGAGTGGGGGAACCAGGGATTGAACTCAGGGGCACTAGGCTACCAAGCAACAGACCCAGCACTATTTTATATTTTATTATAGACAGGGTCTCACTGAGTTTATTAGTGCTTCAACATTTCTGAGGCTGTTTTTTATCTCAAATCCTTCTGCCTTAGTGTCCTTAGACTC
Source organism: Callospermophilus lateralis (assembly GCF_048772815.1). Classification (NCBI taxonomy): domain Eukaryota; kingdom Metazoa; phylum Chordata; class Mammalia; order Rodentia; family Sciuridae; genus Callospermophilus; species Callospermophilus lateralis. Next base: position 125,269 of record NW_027511969.1, on the reverse strand, counting down.
TTGGATTACAAGCGACACAACTGCACCTGGCATTTCTTTATTTTCTTTGACTCATAGGCATCTGTAACAATGAATGTGCATACTCTGTTATTCACATGCAAAAGATCTTGATTTTTTTTGCTTTTGCTTTCCAAATCCTGTTGTGTCCAAAATAATGAGCCCACATTAGACATAGAGTTATCAAAACAGAGAATCAAGGTGTCATGTGTGAAGGATGATAGGTAACCTTTTGAAGTTCAGCAGTCATCAGCTAACACCTTCCTTCTGAGAAACCCAGACAAGTCCAGAATGAATTGATAAACCAGCCCAATAGTGATTTAATAAGCTTTATCTAGAGGGAGTCATTCACCAATTATATAAGTGGAAACCAGGATTCTGTCATATGTTGTGACAAAATTCTCTAGAAAAAAAGCAGTTGTCTTATTGGTACAGATTTTCTTCTAACTTAAATCTGGACTATTATTGAGATTGTGTTGACTTATGCCGACATGTGTACATTGGATTGGTGCTAAAACTTTAACATACCTCATATCAAGTGAAGAAATAGACATCATAGCCTAGGCATTAGGTCAAAGGCTAAGTTGCAAAATAAGATGTTTGCCTTTAATGGATTTAAGTTCTAGAGTCAAGGTTGTGGAAAGATATACTGAAATGGGACCTCCAAATCCTGGGGGTAAGTACTTGACACAGTAACCATTTCTTTAAACTTGGGCTGGCTGGAGTTTAGTTGCCATCACTTGTCACTCAGAGAGCTGACTAATACAGAGCTCAGTGGATCAGGTAGGCTGTTGTTGCCACCAGGCCCCATTTTCTGCCCTGGCCACATTTCAGATCTGGCTTGTGCCTTTCAGATGTCACCGCGGAGGTGGGTCCAGGCCTTGAGCCCTGAATATCCCTCTCCCATTGTGGAACCCCAGACTCCATCTCCCACCTGCCACGTTTTCTAATACACAAGTCCTCCAGTGGCTCCACAGGGTCTGCAGATCTGATGCAAGTTCCTGGAACACAGCTTACATATCACCCTGAGGGCCTGTGTTCTCACAAAGCCTCTAGTTCAGGTGTAGGAATCTATGAGCATTCCCTGACAGCACAGAGGTCCTTCCATCTCCTGACATGGGGACATGCATGTCACCAGAGAGGAGCAGTGTTTTCATCATCCCAGGTAGCACTAAGAGCACTTTGGAGACAAGAGCGACCCCCTCACGTTCTACTTCTGGTCCACACGGGTCAAAGCCCCACTCCTTGGCTCCTCCTTGCCGGGATGTGTTAAGAGTCTATAAACAAGTCTAGATGGCACCTGGCAAAATGCCAGAGGGAATGATTTATGAAGTAAGGCCAGCGAGCCATTAAATATGAAAATTCCTCATTGGTTGACTGCTGTATCTAATTTATGTTAATTAGATCAGCTGTGTGGAATGTATATATACACCTCCAGTCCTACAATAAACGACTTCCATTCTTGCTGTATCAGTCTACACAAGTTGTCCGTCACCCCACCCCCCTCCCGGCTAATTTGCTGCAGCCGGACTGCGGCAGGGGTGAAGGGGGAAAGGACCTCTGAAACAGCTCCTGCCCCTCCAGGATTCTCAGGGCCTTTCCAACACCCACCGCCCACAGACAGAGGCTCTGAGCTAAATTGGCCTCTGTTGCGTCAGTTAAAGTGAGGGGTATTCTGTTTTAAGTGAAATTCAACCCAGTGTCCACAAATAAAATTTCTTCTGACACTGAGCAGATTTCGACACCTGCAATGTGTGGAGAGTTACTTCCAAAACCAGGCCTCAGAGTTCTGGTAAAACCTTTCGATTTCACAGAGGAAGAGACTGACATTCCAAGAAGTGAGACCCCTCTCCTGCAGCTGGGGACAGAGAGACCAGGACAGCTGGCAGGTTCTCAGCCTTTCTGGCTAACCTTTACAAACACCTCTGTCTTCATTTCGCTCCTTTCAATCACAACCCTAACACACTCACTCAAAAACGCAAGCCACGGACAAGCTCTCTATGTACTTCCCACTCGGCTCTGTGTTGCAGGGTCTCTGAAGATGGGGTCTGGTGAGTCACTGGCAGGATGACTGGGGCCTTCCAGGCCTTAATCTCAGGTGGCTTTGCCCCTCTGCACCAGAGGTAAGCACTGCCAACATCAGCAGCACAGTCAGCAGCAGCGGGTGGGTAACGAAAAGTGTCTCCACGTCCCGGGTGGACCTGGCAGTGGCAGGTCTTTGGAGAAATGTCTACACTCTGCCAGACCCTGCGAGTTGGCATGAGGATGCTCGTTCCCTGCTCAGTGTTGCTTTATCTCACAGTCACCCAGGGAAAGGCCTCCTGCAAGGCAGACTCTGGGAGCAGCTTGGAGTTTGGACTTGGGGCTGCTCCTTCGCTCACCGCACGGCAGGAATGGAAAGACAGCGAGCCGGTGGCCATCACTGCACCAGTGAGTAGCTGGGCCCTGGGGGATATCTCCAACTAGTGGAGGGTGTCACTACCATTTTTGAAGATAAGGAATCGAAGGCTCAGGAGAGCCAGGAACTCCTACACAGTGGAACATGATGCAACAATAAAAAGGATCAAAGTACAATATGCAGGAACCACAGAAATACTGTGCTGAGTTAGAAGAAGCCAGGCCCGAGAGCAAACATCGTGAGTCCATTTATAGGAAATGCCCCAAAGGCAAAGCCATGGAAAAACTTATGGAAGCAAAAAGACAACTAGTGGTTACCTGGGGGAGAGGGGTAGGAACAGGAATCAACTATACATGGACATAGAGGGTCCTACTGGGGTGATGAAAATATTCCAAAACCATATATAATCAGGCTACATTGGGAGTTCAAAGTTAGCCCCCGCAACTTAGCAAGGCCCTAAGCAACTTATAGCTAGACCCTGTTTCAAAATAAAAAAATGAAAGGGAGGGCTGGATATGTGGCTCAGTGGTTAAGTGCCCCTGGGTTCAATCCTTGGCACCAAAAAAAAAAAAAAGGTAACCAAAAATCACTGAATTATACACTTGAAACAGGCAGATTTTGTGATGTGCAAAATGTATCTTGCAATAATTTCCTATGTTGCTTCTGCAGCTAAATATCACAAACTTAGCAGCTTAAAACAGTCCACGTTATAATTCAGAGGTCAGCAGGATGGGCTTCATGAGCTGCCGCAGAGATGTGACGTCAGAACCAAGCTCCAGTGGGCCACAGAGCCCAGGCAGCACCCAACCCCTTACCTTGTACAGCTTCTAGTGGCAGCCAGCATCCTGGCTGGTGGCTCCTTCCTCCACATTCAAAGCCAACAGGTCAGCAGCCTCAGCTCCATCCCGAGCTTCTGTGTGTCTCGCTGTCTGCTCTGTCCCAACCCTTCCGCCTCCCTCCTCCAGGGACCGAATAACTGCAGAGGGCCTATCAGATAGCCCATCTCAAGACACACATTTAGTCCTCTTTACAAAGTCCCTTTGCTGTGTACCATATTCACTGGCTCTGGGGATTGGAGCATGGACATCTTTGGGGGGCCATCATCCCCTCTGCCATCAATCTTCATAAGACTGTTATAAAAGCAAAGAGCCAGTGTAGGGTGCAGCCCACACGGAGGGCCCTGCAGGGTCTTGTCTAGAATCCCCACCACTCACACAGCCCCTGGGGCCGCTCTTGGTGCACCACTCACAGCATAATGACCTGGAAGGGTCCTCCTCTTTTTGGCTCATAAGCCAAGGGGAGAATGGGACCAGAATGACAATCCTGGCAGGGGAGCTAGGGAATAGATCCAGGGGTAAGTGAGGGAGGGGAGGAGGGCCGAGTGGGAGAAATGCCTTCAGTTGCCACTGACTTGACACCCCCACAACACACACACACACACACACACACACACACACACATACACACACACACATACACACACACACACACACACACACACACTATTGTCAGTTCTAAGGAAAAAGAGAATTTTAGGTCTACTCGGATCTAAGTCTCCTGGTGTTCTGAAATTTCCATCTCATTGATTATTTTAAAAGAACCCAAATTAAGTGAGTCCCTAGACGATCTGATTTTGGCAAGCACCTAAATCAATACATAAGGAGCCACCCCGCCTCGCTCCCTCGGCAGGGACAGGGTGGGCGGGCACCGTGCCAGACTCCCGATCCATGCAGCGGAAACAAGCAACCAGAACTCACTCGCTCTCCCCCAAAAGCCTGAGCCTCCTCTCAGCTCACACCAAGTCTTTTGGAGGTGGTGATGCTATCGCAGGCAAGGACCAGCTCTCAGCCTCATCCTAATGGATTTCAGTGCACTGCCCACACCACACTGACTGCATTTCCTTCTCCACCTTTTCCACCGGACTGTGCTCTCCTACTGCCAGCACAGTATGGGCACCAAGCTGGTGTTTCACAGACCCTGGACGTATAGACTGCATGTGCTGAATATGCGTGCTTTATATGTAAGTGCTTATGTGAAGCATGTAATTGGTGTTCCAAAAATGCATGCTTTATATACCCATGGCACATAGTGAGTGTTCAGTTAATGTTCTGTATAACATTTAGATAGATTGATACATAGAAATAGGTATGCATGCATGAATTGGTACAGAAGACAACACAGTTTAAAGGCAGAACAGGTTGAGAAGCTGAAATGGAAACTCCAGATGTTGTGACTCCTTTGTTCTACGCTATATACCTAGGTCCTAGCACCACCTAGCACTTAGTCTGTGCTCCATAGATATCGCTTGATCGAAAAGATGAACCACCAGCCTAGTTTCACACAACAAACAGCTACTGAGCAAATATTTACCAAGTGCCAGGCCTCGTGCCAGGCTCTGGGTGCTACACTGAAGGAGCAGGGAACGTGGCCCCTACCTTGGGTGATAGGGAGATCTAACAAACAGGCGTGCAAACCACACAGATGGGGAAGAGGTGTGACCTACAAGAAAGGCTGTCAGAGGAGAGACAAACTGAGGGAGAAAGAGCCACTTTGCAAAGACCCAGGAACACAATGTGGGGCAGAGGGAACAGCATGTTTTCCAGGGAACAGAATGAAGCCCGTTCAGAAGAGCACAGGAGAAGGGGACTCCGAGGAAGATGGCTGAAGCTTCAGGGCCTTGCATTTTGTTTAGTTTTTAAATGACAACAGGAAGCTGTCGAGGGTTTAAAGCAGAGGGGTGGTCTGACCGTCACTTTTGAAAAGTCTCACAAGAGCCAACTTGAGGAGGGGAAATATCCCCCTCTGCATCTTGCCCACTTATCAGCGCACAAGAAACACCTCCTAACTCTCTGCACAGCACTCAGGTGACCAGGATTCTGCCGTCATGAACAACTCCATTCTCCAGCTACCTAATGAGTACCTCATATGTGCCTGGCTCTGGAGAAATGCTGGAGATGCTGCACTGAAGGACATCAGGTCCTGTCCTTCTGGAGCCCCGAATCCCACGGTCCAGGATCAGCCAGCCTCACCCAGTGCTCAAGGCCAGCTCAGGCAACATGGCAAGACCCTGTCTCAAAATAAAATGAAGGGCTGGGGCTGTAGCTCAGGGCTAGAGCACTTGCCTCACACATGTGAGGCCCTGGGTTTGATCCTCAGCACCACATTAAAACAAATAAATAAAATAAAGACATTGTGACCATGTATAACTAAAAACATATTTGAAAAGATAAAATAAAAAATAAAATGAAGAGGGCTGGGGCTATAGCTCAGGGTTAGAGCGCTTACCTCACATGTGTGAGGCAAGGTTTGATCCTCAGCACCACACAATATAAATAAAGGTAAAAAATAAAAAATTAAACGAAGAGGGTGGGAGATGTAGTTCTTTGGTAGAGCACCCCTGGTTCAAAGCCAGTGACAAATTTTTCCCCTCCCTGATCTCCAAAGTTCTGCTGGCTACGGAGAGGACGATAAAAGAGGAAGCATCTTTTGGGGGATGGCAACAGTACTGGGGGGTGGCTAGAGGTCAGTGGTGTGATCTATGCTTCAGACCTTTTAAGTTTTTACTGAAGGTCACCCTAGTGAGTGACTTCCTGAGCAGTCACCAGCCCTGAGACCATGGTCCAGATGACTAGGGCTGGGTATCCAAATCTGGATCCTCTTAGGAAACGCTGCTCGTTACCAAAAACTCTGTCCCCAGTGGGAGGAACCGAGGCAGAGGCTGGCCTGTCACCCACAAGCCTTGCTTCAGGGCAGATCCCAGCTCTTGGTAGCAGCTAGAGCTCGGGAAGCTGGAGATGCAGCTTGTCTTAGGTGACTCAGCTCCACCCTCCACAAATAACATCCACGCCACCATAGCACTGCACTTTCCAGTTTATAAGACACTTTGACATAGTTACCTGTCATCGGTCACTTACTGACCACTCATATGTGAGGCACTTGCTTAAAGCTAGGAATCCAAGTTCAGGAAAAAACAGCTCTTACCCTTGGGTGCGCTTCCCCTGGGAAGCCCTCCTTGACTTCTCTGGTCAGGTTCAGGCCCACCCTCCATGGACCCACAGCAACCCAGGCCTCCCTCTGCCACAGCACCCTGTACTGTCACCATACCACCACCGAAAAATGGCTTCTCTGCCTTGCCATCCCCAGGGCACACAGTGGGAAGAGAGCTACATCATGAGAAACAGAAACCAAGTAGGGACGGGTGGGTGAGGACTCTTCAGGGAAGAACCTGGCATTACCTTTCTCTCCCCCATTTACGGGGGAGAAATCTGTCTCAAAGCTTGAGTGACTTGCCTACTAGTAAAACCAGCTCCAATTTCCAAACCAACTCCATACCGATTTCCAAACCAACTCCATACCACAGCCAGCTTTTAGAGTCCCTCTCCCCGGGGACTTTAGGGTTCCATCTGCCTTCCTGTGACTAACTACTCATTGGGGACCTAATGCATTCTGTTACCCAGCCTCCAGGGTTATTTTTGAAAGATACCCTAAAGCTTGTGATTAAAAAAAAATATATGAACTCCTACCAATGGAACGCCTGTACCCCCTTATTCATTACGCAGATGCTCCCTGAGCCCCGTGACACTGTAGACACAGATGCAGAAGTGAACACTGGCAAAAAGCACGGCCTCTAAGGTCAATCATGGAATGTGGTGGGAAGACCGTCCTTTTGCTCAATGAATGACTGACACACAAGGACATGTGAAGTGATTCATTCAAGATGTATTCAAGCCGGTTCAGCACATGGTCCTGGGGGTAGGGGGCAACCCCAAACTACTGGATCATCCACCAGGGGACTCCTTGTCTTGTTTCCTCCCCTTCCAATATTCGTGGCACAACAGAACAGAAGGAGCCTCCTCTTCTAGACACTGCTGGCTTCCTAATTAAAGTCAAGGATTTGCATTTACTCAAGGTCGATAAACACAGACCCGAAAAAAAGTGTTTAAATAAAGCAGATGAAATGTGGATAAGGCCTAGCTAATAGAAGCAGGGAAGCGCTGTGGGCTTTCAATCAAGACTGCGATAAAACCCAACTTGCAAGAGGATGTTCCGAGGGCCCAGGCACTTATGCACAGTGCTGGAGTTTCCAGGGTAAAATGTAAACCATAACTTCCTACAGAAGTCATTGCTCCCCTGGCAGGAGATGCGTGCTAAGCGCCTCTGGACCGGGCCAGAGACTCACGATTCAGCTAATGGGGTTCCACATGTCAACACCGCACTTGAAAATCCCGTGGATTTGCATCTGGACAGGGACCACCTTCAGAAGACCTGTGCTCAGATGAGAAGAGGCTCGTGTCAGAAGCTGAGGATGCCCTTCGAGAACATTCACTGTCTTCTCATCTCTGAGGGCCTCAGTCTCCTCAGTTGGCCACTGTACTAGGTACCAGCTCAGGTCCCTTCCAAAGACAGCTTCCCACACCCTCAGTGCAGGAACTGGGGTGCAGAGGAGTACCTCCATTCTGAGATATGTGTGAAGAGTCCGGCCTGAATCTGGATGAGTGGCAAAGATGTGGAGGTGCTGGGGAGGCCTAGGGACTCCCCAAGGAAGTGGACAGTGTCTCAGAGATCAAAGGGGCAAGCAGGGGTGCTCCCAGGGCCTGCCCTAATGAAACCCTAATGAACAAGTTTCCACAATTAAAGACAACAATAGGAGAACCAGTGGGCCCAGAAAACAATCGATGTCTTTGATTAAGCGCTGATGAAACTCCTTATCAGTGTTTTCATCTGGCTCCCCTAGGAGCTTCCCCGTCTTTCCAGTGTTTTCAAAGAAAACCATCTTGAATATACATTATTCCCCAAGCCCCTAAGCAGGGAGCTTGGTCCTTGGCCTCCTCCCAACCCCGGCGCAGGCATCGGTTTTCCAGATGGTCTTTCATGTCACACAATGACAACCTCGAGAGTCTCAGAAGCTCATTTCTTTCTCACCAGCTTTTTTCTTTCTTTCTTTTTTGTACCAGGGATGGAACCCAGGGGTACTTTACCCTGAGATACATCCCCAGCCCTTTTTATTTTGAGACAGGGTCTCACTACGTTGCTGAGGCTGTCTCGCGAGCTTCTGCACTGGCCTAATACAAGTCCCTTCATGGGAGCCTCGGTTTACCGGTGGCTTTCTGCATCTGACAATGAAGCCAGTCTCCTTGGGGCTGGAACCCGTCTTTCACAATGGTGAGGCCCGATAAACCTTAAAGCACTATCAGGCAACTATTTGGATTTTAACACCACACTTGAGTCCATCCCAGGTTAGCCCTAAGCCAGCCTTGAATCTAAGCCATTCTGAGCATGAATGGTCAGGAGGAAGCCAGGCAGGTGAAGGTCTACTCCAAAGCTGGGATCAACCTGCCCCTTCACACCTGAAACTCCTGGAGTGCCCCCTGCCTGCCTGCGTTAGCACCTATCTGAAAATGCTGCTCCCAACCCTGGCCTTGGAAACTCAGTTCAAACTGTCACCTTCTCTATGAAGCCTGTCCCTCCCTCTAGGCAGAGTTCAGGTCAATAGTTCCTGAGTGACACAATCCTCCCCCTGGCTAGAAGGGTGGAAGAGAAACATCCATATCTGGCTAGAGAACTGACCAGGCGAGAATATCCAAATAACACCCGGCTTGCAACTCTATCTTAAAACTTTTACCACACAGAATTAAAGTATTTAAGATACAAATAATAATAAAACTACCTCCTGTATCCTCCACCAAGCTTAATGAAGGAAATAGTGTTTACAAAGTCTCCAGGTCTGCTGATGGTAACTCTCTCAACCCCAGAGCTAAACACTATCCTGAATTTGGCATTTATCATTTCTGTGCATTTCTTTAAACTTTGCTGTATGAGATGGTGCCCCCAAACAGCATGCAGCATTGCTTTGCATGTTTTTAATTTTTCAAAGTTTTGCGTATGACTACAATGACCTCTGTCCAGTCTGGGACCCTCTGGGGTGCAGCATCTGTCTCCTCTTCATCTGTGTCCTGGTACCTAATCCACAGCCTGGCACACAGTTCATGCTGCATGAGCACTTGGTGACAAGGGAAAAGGAGACTGCCCAAGGGCAGGTTTCACCCACAAGACCCAAAAGGAGAAGGGACAAGAGACAGAGGTGCAGAGGCTCTCTGTGTTGTGAGTCCACCTGTATTGTACCTTCAAAATGCCCCCTACCATCCTAGGAGTCTGAAGGTGCCAAATCCCAAGCATGGGACCACGAGGGTTGGCGGGAGGGAAGTGGTAGCATTTCCTGTGAGGATCCTGCAACACGGCACCCAGCACCCTAAAGGGGCTCTGCAAGACTCTGGTGGATGAGTGACCATCTCCATAGATAAAATGGAAAGAACGGGTGGCCATATGGCTGCCCCTGAGAAGACCCACTCGGGGCCACACAGCACAGAGCAGGAGGGCCCCTCTCAGTAAAGATGATGTCTTCTCTCCTTCAGCTCCAGCCCACCCTGACTTTCTTTCTTTCTTTCTTTTTTTTTAAAGAAAGAGTGAGAAAGAGAGGGAGAGAGAGAGAGAATTTTTTTAACATTTATTTTTTTTTAGTACTTGGCGGACACAACATCTTTGTTTGTATGTGGTGCTGAGGATCGAACCCGGGCCGCACACATGCCAGGGGAGCACGCAACCACTTGAGCCACATCCCCAGCCCCCACCCTGACTTTCAACTCACTAAACAATACAGTCCCGTGGGGCTTCTGGGATCTTTGGAGGAAATCCAGTGAGTGTCACACAAAGGAGAAAATGCTTAAACAGACAGGGTCGGGTGGGGAGGGAGAAGGTGGTTTACACGGCCACCACGAGATCAGGTGGGTTCTCAGAGTAACAAGGATACCACTAGACTTCAGAATAAAGGGGGGACTTAGCCTCAGTAAATGCGCCTTTCACAAATTGTGTCTTTTGACCTTTAAATTCTCCACCTGAAGTGCATATCTGCCAGCAAGTGGATAACTCAAGCCAGAGCTAAGAACATAAGTCTGCACTCTGGCCCTGACCCGCTGTGCAGCTATAGTCAAATCACTCAACTTCTCTGACCTTTGACTTTCTGAAAAACAAAAACAATCATGCACTCACTTTACATACACTCCTGGAGCAAGGCCCACTCTGAGCCTGGCCTGTAGATCTAAAACAGAAGAGGACAGCCCTTTGGTTGGCAGTGTAAGCATTAAATGCCAAGTGCTCCCCAATGCCCGGTGTTGTTAGCACTCTTTATTTTCTATCATACGAGCCCCTTTCTTTTTTTCTCTTCCTGCTTTTCTCCTCTTTTTTTAAAAGATGCAGGGCTTGGTGCTTGGTCAACGCTAAGAGGAAGAGAGAGCCAGGAAGCTCATCTTGAATTCAGCGCTGACAATACTCGGCTCAGCTCGAACTTGGCCAAACGCATCCTCCCAGCACCTCTATTCATAGACGTCTATCCCTAGAGCAGACTCTCAATTATTTGCCCTAACAGGAACTGTCCCCAGTACGGGAGGGGGGAAGAGTGGGAGGGGGAAGAGTGGGAGGGCAGGCACAGAAGACCCCACCTGGGGCACAGAGAGCAGTCACAGCCCTGCAGGCAGGGGGAGGTGACAGCACTGTCAGGCATGTCAGTGGAGCTGATGACCAGGGCCTCCTGTGGGGTCCCCACACTCCACCCTGTCCTCTAGGTTGGCAGGACACGTGCAGCCCCGGAGCAAACAGACAGCAGAGCTTTGGGAGGCAGAGGCAGAGGCACAGCCAGGACAGGTACATGGACCTTCAGGTAAGTGCAACCTGGAGCCGCTGCAGTTGCTATGAGCTGGGAGCTTTCCCACGCCACTTCGCACCTGACAGCTCCAACCAAGATGCTGTGAGCCCAGGGGAGGCCTCTGCCATCAGCATTTTCCTCCCGAAGAATGAAAAACACACATCCCTCAGCCAGGCAAGCCCAGGCCCCGCTCAGCAAGCAGCTGGAGGTGCCTGTCCTCACCACCCATCCACAGCAAGACAAGCGACTGCACTGAGGAGCGGGGAGCCCCCTGCCAGGTCACGAGATCACGGGCACAGGGACAGACGCGGGAGACAAAGGCAAAACCAGGCACTTTCTAGACACTCAACCAATGTCTACGTGACATGCTAAGATGCCCACTTGGTGTCTACTCTCAGAAACACGTATGTACACATATAAGATGGCAGATCTGCATGTGTGAGGCCCTGGGTTCCACCCCAAAACCGCAAAAAGGGGAAAACTTGTGGGGCGGGACATATGTATTTTTTAAGATGCCAATTTCAACTGTCTAACTGAAGCAGAAAATTAATGAATATATTCACATTCACCAAAAAAAAAAAAAACAAACAAACAAATCTGATACCTATGAACCTTTTTTTTTTTTTTAATTTCAGGGGGAACTGGGATTGAACCTAGCAGTGCTCAAACACTGAGCTACATCCCCAGCCCTTTTTCTTTTTTTTATTTTGAGACAGGGTCTCACGAAGTTGCCCAGGCTGGCCTCCAGTATACAATCCCCCAGCCTCAGCCTCAGTTGCTGGAATTACAGGCGTGTGCCAGCCTAGCCTCAATCTTGTGTGCCTCTCTTTCAAAAGCGCCTGAGGAATGTTGAATCCGATCACCTCCGAGATGCAGGCAGAGATGACAAGTGGGCAGCATAACAGACACGGAACTCCAGAGAGGATGGCATTTTAAATACCAGCGAGTCTTCCTAGAGACTTGCAATCCCATAAACGGTCACAGCTCTGCCACCCGCTGGGGCGTCTTCATCTGCCTGCTCTTTATGGGTTTCTCTATGGCAGACACATCCATCTCTCCTTGCTACCTGCACCCACCTCAGACCACAGGCAGAGGGTTCTGGAAGGCTGTTCCTGCCTCTGGGAGGTCAGGTGCACCCTCCCCTGGATGTGCCGCGTGCATATGTGCCATGCATAAATAACAGCCTTGGTAATTCTGGAAGGAATATTCGAGAGTGTAAGTCATCACCAGAGCTGTGTTGTGTGGAGAAGTATCTCTTTTCCTGAGGACAGACTCTGATTTGTCCTGGGGCTGGCTGGTGGCAAGGGGCTCCCAGTGGATGGCAGAGAGGCCCATCTGCAGGTCTCTGAAGCTCCCAGCTTACTACCAGGCAGTTGGTAACTTTCATCCAGCCACAGCAACTTTGCTTCTTGGTGAAAAAGGCTCCCATTCCACCTCTGCTGGAGATGAAAAAGAAAGGCCAGGTGCCTAGTCCTGCCACTGAGAGCTCAGAGCAGAGGAGGAATCCTAAAAAAGAACCGCCAGCTGGCGGCAGTGGTGCGTGCAGTGGTTCCCAATCCCAGTGACTGGGAGGCAGAGGCAGGAGGACTGCGAGCTCAGGGCTACAGTCTCCCTGGGCTCAATCCCAAGAGCCACTGGAAAAACCAAAGTTCAGCTTTTCAAGCTAGAAAACAAGTCTGGTTAATGTTCTTGAGGAACACATGGGTCCCTATAAAGTGAATGTAGGTATATAAAGTATGGTGGAATTTAGAAAGAAGGTCAACATGTGATATGAAAGTCTACACAGGAAACGTGTGATTTCTGATGGAATGTTACTTGTTATTCTCTTTGACAAATTGGAGGGTCCTGAAGGCCTTGGGGTGCCACCTTTAACCTGTCCAGGACATCTTTAGTATTTCTGTGCATAGGGGCCTGCACACCTGCACACACTCTTCCTGCCTTGCTTGTTTCCCCTGGGAGCTGATTTGTTAACATCAGTCTCCTCCTCTGTGAAGCCTTCTCTGCTTTCCCTCACAGAACACAGACACACTGTTTCTCAGCATTTCAACAGTGTTTGGTACATGAGTACCTGACAGTTAAGAACTGTTCACCCCTCGGTGTCCCTTACTGGGCCTTGGGCTCCATGAGCGTATGGACTGAGAAGGACCAAGCAGGTGTCCTAAATAACCCTGCTGTGTCAAAAATATTTCTCTACTATGATAATACACAGACATATTCAGGCATGCTGCACACCCTCACGCTCCCCTCTCTGTGGCATCTGGGCCAGATGGTGGTCGGGTGTGCCAACCTATTTAAGTGGATGGTACGACTTTCTCCAAATTCAAATACCTAGAACGCTTGAAGTAAGCTTTTAAGAAAGGCTTTAAAAGCATTAAAAGGACTTTCCTATTAGCTAGCAAAACAATTAAAATGCAAAAAAAAAAAAAGCGCCACAATGAAAGTCACTGGCAGGAAGAAGTAAGGTAGAGTAGCATGTTCATTCAGCAGCACCTGACCGCTGGTGGGCCAGGACCCTGCTGGGCAATGGGCCTACCCTATAACACAGGCAGGCTAGCAGGAAAGGATGGAATCTACCCTGCTGCTTCCTCCTCCTGTTCCCTCTTTGCCCATATTGCAGATCAAACCCAGGCCTTGTGCATGCTAGCAAGGGCTCCACCACTGAGCTACATTCCCAGCTCTGAAATTATGTTTCTTGTGGAAACATTTGCAATCAGTGTCACTCAACTGATTATACTTGCTGACTCTGAGTAGGGCTATTCATTTTCAAGAGATTGCTGGCTATCCGCTGTGTACCAGGCATGATTCCAGGCTACGCAGACACAGGTGAGAACAAGACAGACAAGGTCACTGCTCCTGTGGAGCACACATTCTAGTGGGGAGACAGACACGTGAATAGAGTATTTCTCTGCTATGATCAGGTGCTTGGGAAGAAATCTGCTCCTTCAGAGAGGAGAACCATGGAGACAAACATGAAAGCTGAGAACTCGGGGAGAAAAGAGCTGGGCTTTCAGGGAGCAGAACAGAGCTCCAGGGAGTGGAAGGGCCTTAAGGAGGGAAGACCAGAGTGCAGCCAGGATGTGGAGGGAGGCCAGTGGCAGAGCAGAGGTGAGAGCCCCAGCATGCAGGGCCCTGGAGGCCTTGGTGCAAGGAGTCCAACTTTATTAGAAGCTCAATAGGAAATCTTTACAGGTGTTAAGGAAAAGAGTGACCATGATCTGATTCACATTTTATAAAAAAAAAACATTCTGGCTCTTTTGAGGCAATGGACTCCTTTAATTTTCTGGCCCTTTACTTCCTCTTCTGTAAGTGAGATTAATAACACCTACACCACACGGTCATTGTTATGACTGAATGATAGTTTGGATATGCTTGGCACTTTATTACTATCACGGTTGGTCCTCTGCATCTGCAGTAATGCTCCCTGGATTCAAGCAAACAACTGTGGACCAAAAATATCGAGGAAAAACCTGAGTGTTCTGAACATGTCCAGAACTTTTTTTTTAATTAAAATTACATTGTATTAGATACTATAAGTAATCTAGAAGTGATTTAAAGTATATACGCTTAGTGATATTCAAATACTATGCCATTTTATATAAGCAACATGAGCATCTGCAGATTTTGGTATCCCTGGGGGAGGGAGGTGTGTCCAGGAACCAAAATCCCAGTGATAGTAAGGAACAACTATACTGACTGCTATTAGCAGTATTTAAGGGCCCCCAAAATTTTCAAAGTGTTTCTCGGCCATTAGAGGCAGGAATAATCCCACATATCCAAGCCCGCATCCAGTACGTGGCCCACTTTCTAAATGCGCTATCCATTGCCAGGGGAGCCCCACGCTCTGCCTGGCCCTGGGCGGCTTTGGTCCTAACTTCAGGAGAACTTACCCCAAGGAGCTGCGCCTTTGTTTGGGGGCCCGTGAGATAGTGGGCTGGGAGGGTCAGACAGGGTTCTCTTGTGTCCGGGTGGTGGGGGAGGAAGCCTCTTCTTGGAAAGGGTGGAGCTGCCACTAGAGGTCTGGGTGCTTAAAGGGAGTGTTGAAGGTGGGCCAGTTGGACCTAGAAAGGAAATTGAATGGGGGCAGGAAGGTTAATCCCAGGCTCACAGACACAGGACACCAGTATGCAATCATTCCCACACATCCAAATGTGGTGCGACACACAAAGACAAGCAAAACGCTGATCTGACCATGTTTGTCAGTCCAACATCTTTAAATCCAACTTCAAAACAGGACTTAAAAGAAATTGTTGGTTAAAAAAAAAAGAAAATTACAACAGAGGAGAGAGTGTGCTTTTAAGGAACAAAACGCTAGTCAACACAGACGCTAAGGGGTTTAGATCATTATTTAGGTACAATGGGAAAAATAAAACACACATTTTAAACCAACAACTCACTGGAATTATCACGAAATCTACGTAGGAGGAAGGCACACAGCACTACCAGCAAAATCAACAGGGGAAGAGCAGAGTAGTGGATCAACTAAACCCTTGGCCTTTTCTAAATGAAAAGTTGTAAAGTTACCTGGCAAAGATTGAAAACCCAAAACTCCTTTTTATTTTTTGCTGCAATTCTGAATTGTTTTAGAAATCATAAACCATTTATTACATTGGAAGCCCGAACAACAGGTAGTGGATTTCATTTTTAAATGTAGTTGTGGGGGGAGTACATATGTCCTGAATTTTGTTTGTTCAGAGTGACACTGAAGAGGCTGCTGTGTGTCAGCATTTCCTGCCGGGCACTTCGACAAATTCTCTTTTCTTTTTACACAATATTACCAGGTGAATGGTTTAACCATGTCCATGGACAACTGCTTCTGCAAACATTCAGGGAAAGAAAGAAAGAAAAGGAATAAAAGAAAAAGCTAGGAACACTGCCACATCAAACGTTTAGCATAGGGTAGTAGATACCTGGTGATTCAGAAAGGCTCTGAAAGAGCTTTTTACATTCTGTGCATTCAAAAAAAGCTTAATTACTTCTGGCCTCCCTCCTGGGTAAATTTAGATAATTTCCCATTATTGATTCCTAGTCAGTACTAACACTGACCTAAATTACTGACTCACAGGAAGACAGTCTAGTCTTAGAAGTAAATACTGCTATCTCAATAAAATGATGATCTGCATTAGGATTAAATACCCATACTATGTAATTCATTCTCTGTCTTACTGGTCTAATACAAGATGGAAGGCTTATGGTTGCCCTAAATCAATGCCCTACTATGGCATCAAGTTATTGAAACTTTCTTTTTGGTACTGGGGATTGAAACTTTCTTTTTGGCACTTTACCACTGAGCTATGACTACAATTCTTTTCACTTTTATTTTGATATAGGCTCTCTATAAGTTGCCCAAGCTGACTTTGAACTTGTAATCCTCCTGTCTCAGCCTGCAGAATTACCAGGATAACAGGGGTGCACCACCACACTCAGCCGGGTTATTTTAATTTTACAACCCTAAAATAACTGTCACTAAGGTTGTGCTCTGTAGTTTTCAAAATGCTTGTTTTTCCTTTTAATTTTCATAATAACCCTGTGAGGTAAGTGGATCCAGTACTGTTCCTATTTTGCAGCTAAGAAAATGGGGGCTTGGCATGAGGGTTGGAACTGGGACAACACAGGTGTTTGGAACTGGTGAGGTGCTTACCCCATCCTGCTGTCAGTTCCCGAAAGCCAGGGCAGCATTTCTGCACTTGGCACACGAGGAAAACAACAACAACAAGTGTTCAGTATCAGGAAGTGTAACTCTCCTCTTGGGAAAAAAATGCATAATAGATAATAGACAATGGTGAGATTCTAGAGTAATCTCAACTTGAGCGCCACCTAGGGACTTTGAAAAGCAATGCATCTGAAAAGTCACTCATCAGATTTCAAATCTTGGCTGGGAAAAAACTGCCAGACAAATTACTAATGCAGCTGTGTACGTGACTTTAGGAGGTATTCACGCCCCAGAGTTGTCCAGTCGCCACAAGCCAAGCAGAACCCAGCCTCAGAGAGTCTAGAAACTTAGACACAGTAAGTTCCAGGTAGAACCCTGCTCTGTTGGATTCAAGGTGAGTGCTCAGCCTTGAGGACAGCCCGCCAGTTCCTCTCTGAATGGCGCCATGCCCTCTCTGGCTAGAACACTCAGACATAACTACACTCTCTCTTCACTGCTTATCCTCATCTTTTAATGGTCAGCTCAGATGTGACCCTATCTAGGGTCTTTCTTTAATCCACCCAACCCCTAGAGCACTTCTATCTCTGAACTTCCCCAAGCCTTAAAGACACTAGATTTTCTCTGCCTAACACTGGAGATCATTTCCCTTCTGTCTGTCTCCCCATCTCCCAGTGATTGCACCTGGCACACGCTGGGCACAACTCACATCTCTGGAAATATTCAAGTGCAAGTGAGCAGGATGCTATTCCAACATCTTGTGCGTCCAGTTCTCAGTAAGGCAGAGAACCCTGAGGCCTTCCACACCGGGAGGCCAAATAAAGTGTGTCTTTAAAATTTCTAAGAGAAAAGTCAACACTAGAAGACAGCTTGAAAAATCATCTTGACAGTTCTTCAAAAACTTGTCTGTAGAAGTATGATTTACATATTTTAGCATGCCACACAAAGAGGGGTGATGATAGAAGTTACATCTATACAACTCAGGGTAACGTGAATAAAAATTTTATCATCTTTTCTAATGGTTTTATTTTAACTGACAAATAAATATTATATTTTTTGTGTACAATAAACTGGTGGGAAATATGTGTACAGTGTGGAATGGCTAAATTGAACTAATTTACATGTGTGAACTCACATGCTCATCATTTCTTTGTGGTGAGAACCAACTCTCCCAGCAATTCTCAAGAAAGAAATACGTGGGCTGGGGTTGTGGCTCAGTGATAGAGAGCTCACCTACCACGTGCAAGGCCCTGGGTTCGATCCTCAGCACCACATAAAAATGAATAAACAAAATACAGGTATTGTGTACAACTACAACTAAAAAAATACATAAAAAAGAATGCAATGTTATTGTTAATCACACTGTACGACAGATCTGTTGAACTTATTCCTCCAACTATAAAGGCTTTCATAGTATGGAGTTTAAAAGAGCTTAAAATTTATGTTCAATACTTTATAAAGTAGATAAAGACAGAGTACTGTGCATTTGTGGAGAGAAGGACTATGTAGAACATGTGGTTAGCATGTTCATGTTCAGATGGGGAAGTGGGCACGGCAAGGTGAGTGCTGGGACATGTCAGTAAGTCAGTGACAGGGCCAGCCAGTTCCAGCATGGCAGAGGGATGCCTGTGCCTGAGAGCACACCACTGCTGGCCCATCTCTACACAGAAAACAGCACCAGTACTCATTTGTTTTTCAGTCTCCGTCTATGATGGACTGACAACCGGAGCTGACCGACAGGCCACCAAGAGGCAACACAATGCCTGACTCCAGTGATAAGAGAAAGTCTCAGATTCCAGGGGCCTTGGGTGGGTTCTTTTAATAATTGCTCACACATTCCTAAAGGCAAGCACAACAGGATTTCCTCTGCATCCCCTACATACCCTGGTGGTCAGGAGACTCAGAAGGCCTGAGTCAGTGGCCACTGCTGAGGGCAAAAGTCACAATGTTCTCAGCTGGGGCAAGGTCACTAGTGTGCAATAGTTTAGAAAGGATGGGGTAACTGACAAGGGCCAAGACAAAAGCAAAACAACCCCAAACACAAATCCAATATGACTCCAAGCCGACGGCCCATGGGCAGCAGTAAGGAGATTAAAATTCCCAGGAAACTGTGGAGTCACCACCACGGGACTGATGCTCCTAATGGACACTTCCCAAATGCCTCTGCATTCCCAGGGCTGTACACTCCTCATGGTGGGCCCCTGCAGGGAGCTGAGGCATGTGCCTGCTCCACTGGCCCTGACCTCTGAAACTGCTGCTATAAACTCTGAGAAAAGTGGGAGAAGCACTGTGGGAATCCCAGCCCAGCTGTTGGGCACAGCTGCTGCAGCCATTTCACACCCAGGCTTTCAGCAAGGTGACTCTCTGGGACAGAAAGCTTAGCTTCTCCTTGCTCTGGCCACCTACTTTTGGGACGTGCCTTCACTGATTCTTCGTTATTCATGCTTTAAACATGGACATGGATGGCAACTGCTCTGTGCATTCTGCATGTGAAGGCAGCAGCCTGTGGCCTGTCATTGACGAGCTATGTCTCCTCACCTGGACAGTGCATGAAGACTTCCTTGCACCTCTTCAGAACTGCAAGCAGTAACCCCTACTGGCCCGATGGCATATTCCATGGGTTTTTCTCCCCTGGAGTGCCAGCTTCTGCACTCCTCTAATGTTCTGGCCCCTGGAATGAACACTTGAGGCGAGAAAGATAAAACTCCCATTTATTGAGTGCTCAGCGTGCTCTCTGCAGTGTCCCTGCAGGCTGGACACCCAATCCTTATTTTTCAGATGAACACTGACTCTCAGCAGGATCTCTCAGGTTAGATGAGACACACAGAGGCAGGACTGCCCTGGTGGACAAGGATCAGTCTTTTTTTTTGTGGGGCAAGGGACAGGCAGCTTTTTGGAAGAAGAGAAGAGGAAGTCTGAAGGCTTCTCACACGTTCACAGCTGCCTAGGCAGTGTGTCCGGCTTGACATGGACTGAGATGCCTCAGAGGTTTGTTTATCTCTCGATTCTTTTACTATGATGCCGGGCACCATGCCAGATGGTCTGCTGGCTTTTCAGACCGAGGCTAGAGCCCGCTTGAGGCAGAAAACATGTGAGCAATTCAGGGCTGGCTGTCAGGGCTGACTGACAGGCCACACCAGAGGCAACACAGAGCCTGACTCCAGGAGTGGTTGTCAGCCGACAGGCGGGAACTGTAATTCGCACATCAGTTGTTCCCCTCTCCACAGCTTGAAAGGTTAATCCTTTAAAGTACGTTATGTTTCTTGGGATCAGATTTTTTCATTTTCTTAAAAAATCCTTTCTTGGAGGGGAAGTGCCTACACAGTGTGGGTCTCACTATTTGGAGCACCTGTGAGGATTTCCTGCTAATAGCTGTGGCATTGCAGAGGTACCAGTGCCAGCAGTGGAAGCCCTCTGGGAGCCCAGGTGCCACGCACTGAGCTACATGTTTCATACATGTCTCGTCTCATCTCCACTGGATCTAGAGTGGGGCGGAGGGTTCCGTGTGCTACACAAAAGGCACCAACTTGAACTGCCATAGAAAGTCACAGTTCAAAAGCTTAATGTTATTAAAAACAGGTAAACCCAACCAACAAATCAACCAAACATATGCAGGCAATATGTATCTCCAAGTCCCTGGTGTGCAGATGGGTTCTGTGGCACTGTGCTGTCCCCGACGTCCTTCCACACCAGGTACCTCTACTGCCACAGCCCAACAATCCGAATATAAGTTTTCCCAGAGCAGTGCAGGGTTATGCTTTTTTTTGTGTGTGTGCTTGGGATTGAACCCCAGGGCCTTGTGCATGTGAAGCAAGCACTCTATCTACTGAGCTGTATCCCCAGGCCCTTGGGATTTAAATTTTTTTTCAGTTATAGATGGACACAATACCTTTATTTTATTTATTTTTATATGCTGCTGAGGATTGAACCCAGTGCCTGACATGTGCTAGACCAGTGCTCTACCACTGAGCTACGACTCCAGCCCTGTCTAATTGGAGTCTGATGACAACCCTGTGAAGCAGGTAAGACAAAGATGGACCATGTTCCTCAACACAGGAAAGGAGAAACTGCAAGATCTGGTCTGACAGATCCAGTTAAATTTTCTATCCTATCCAGCCTCCATGTGACCTGAGGTGAATTCCTTAACCATTCCAGGGCTCAGTTTCCTTATCTAATAGGATGCCGACTGTGTAAATCTTTAGGCATTCTTGTAGCTCTAAAAAAAAATCTAAATTCCACACATAATTTTAATTTAAGGATTGTTTTTAAACATAAGGCATGGGGCAGGAGAGAGCTGCTCACCAGGAGCAGGAGACACCTGTGCACACCATTCTGTAGCTTTCCTCTACTCTCTCTGGACCTCACCTGTGAAAGGGATTAGGCAGCAAAACTCTGCTGCAGGTGGCTTAAGGAAGGTGATTTGGGGGTCCTGAATGGCTGAGTTCTTCTGAGACTTATGGGAGCATGCTCAAGCACAAGGGGCCTTTGCCTGGTGGTAGTTTAGGTCAAACTTCTCTGAATTTTGAGGCAGCTGGAATTTCTTGAAAATATTCCTGACCTGGGTTCAGGAGAATTCTTTCTACTGCTCCCCTATGTACTTCCCTCATTTGTGGGGACTGTGTCACGAGTGTCTGTTTCTGTTTCACCGGAAACTGTTACCCCTCCGATCCCTAAGTTCACAGGGAGGTGACCTGTGCTGCAGAGGACCACAGCTTCCTTGCCATGGAGAGTGAGCAGCCTGAACAACAGTCCAAGACAGCCTCGTCAGTGCTTCCATCAGTGAGCAGGACGAGGCGAAGGACACATCGGGGCCGCAAAACAGAACCATGTGCGCACAGAGCACCATCTGGTCTTTACCCACATCTCCTAGGAACTCCACTCTAGACACGACCAGTTTCCTAGCCACAGGAGAGCCATGCTTCAGGTCCTCATAGAAGACATGAGAAAGCTGCACTCCTCACGAATTACCAGCAGACAGCCCAAACCTCATGTCCTGCTACCCACAGCCAAGAGGAACGTGCTCCGAACAGCAGGAAGGGGTTCCACATTCAGTCGTGGGCCTTTTTTGGAGGGAGAGGGATGAGCAGTCTGTCCTTAGCTGACCACGGTTGCTATGGCCAAGTCTCTAAGCTCTTGTTTCAGCAGCTGAATCACTAAATAAATTTAGTCTTTGTCTTCTGGGTTGCTGGTAGAGGGCTTGTTAGAATTTATTCAAGGCAGGCAAGAGATGCTTGGCACTAAGCCAGAGAGTGTATTTTATGGATTTCTCTGTGCCCTTGAGACAAAATTACAGAAGGGAGTGGGAGAAGGTGGGGGAGTCTATGGGCCCCCAGGACTCTGGTGTCAGTTTGTTCTGTAGCCCAGATTCCAGATTCTCAGTGACCTAGATGCTGTGTGAGTAGGTACAGGTCCCACCTGTCCAGATAGGCCATCATGCCATCAGCAACCACAACTAGGGGATGTGAATTGTGTCAGACTCACTTCCCCCATCATTTTATTTGGTTTGGAGGTTTTCACAGTGTCCTCTGGGTTGCAGAGAGGGAGTCTCTGCTATGGTCAGATGGTACCCTGATGGGGCACATCATTACCCAAGGGAGGCAGTGGCAGGGCACTCGCCCTACACACCTGCAGCTGGATGCGGGGGTGTAAGGCTGTGTTCCAGCACAGTGTACACATTGCGGGGAACTCTGTCCCCTGCGTATTTGGCTTACATGTGCTACTACTGCTGCGGCTACTGGTCCTCTTTGATGAGAAGTATTCATTCCAAAGCCTTATTTTAACTTTTCTCCATTATTTTATGATCTATGAGGCCATTTGGGGTCTCCCTAGGAACACAGCTCTCATTTATAATACTCTTTCAAGGAAGAATAAGCTCTGAAAACAGTTTTGAATAAAGCTCACATTTCCCAGAAAACAGCCTCTGTGTGATTCAAATAGGCAGGGCATTGTGTACCGAGAGCCCTCAAAACCTGTGCTAGCACAGGCTGAGTGCAGGGAGAATCCTGCATTTGGTGGTTTTGGCAGAGGTCAAACTGGGAATTGCAGCTCTGGGTACCTCTCAACAATTCCCTTGGCTCGGGTGACTCTTTGTTGGCATTTCTGTGCCTCAACTTGTCCCTATGCAGGTGGGCACATTGACTTTCTGAACAGGGAACACTCCATGGTCAGATAATACAGGATGAGAACTCCGTTGTTACAGAGTAGGACACTGGACCATTAGCCCAAGATGCCAGTCCTGTGAGTACTTGATAAGGAGTACAAAAACACTGTTCCAGGGAAGATTCCTTTCCAGGTAGCACCCCGGGGGAAAACATCCTCTTCAGAGTGTACAGGAATATAGGTTTTGGTCGCACAGAACCTGGGTTAGAATCCAAGTAGCTGAGAACCTCAGAACAGTTGCTCAGCATTTCTGAACCTCAGCACCCTTGTCTGCACAATGTCAGTGTCTACAGTGCCTATCTTGAGACCATGGGACAAGGCACGTGTGGCTGAGAGCTTTTCAAAGAAAAGTGCATCCTGTTAACCAGCACTATTACTAATACATTAGAGTAGCATCTTCCACACAGAACAAGCTCAGTGCAGAGAGAAGTATCAAGCAAACCAAAATTTCATCCCATGTTACAAACAGCCCAGGTTTTTAGGACATGCAGATCTCAGACTGAATCTCAATCTTACCACTTAACTGGCTGTGTCACCCTAACCCTAAGACTCAGTCACTCTAGCTCTTTGAGCTATATTTCCCTCTTCTGTAAAAGAGGCACAAAAGCACATACTTCACAGGACTCTTGTGAGGCTAACCTCAGACAATGTGTGTACAGTCCCACCACTCTGCCTGTCCTGCTGACGGTGTTGGGCAGATGGCAAGGTGCGTACTTCAAGCTGTCTTTCACAACACATTCGTCCTTGGCCCCTTACGTGTACCTTGAATTCTTACCAAAGTGGGGCAGACTACCAGCTCTGAGGATGGAGCCACAAAGCCCTCTCAAGCCGTACCTTTACCAGCATTCCTAGGAGGCAGAGGTGGAGCTTCTGCAGTTGGTGACGTGGGTGAGTCTGTGCTCGTGGAGGCAAAAATCTGGTTGGTGAAGGCCCCATAGGAGAGCCGCTGCTTGTCCCGCGGGGTGCTGAAACCTGGCAGTGACAGCTTGTCCTGTGGGGAGATGCTGGAGGAGTGGCAGAAGCTCTGAGGTCTGGGCAAGCGCTCTTTCTTGATGGGGCTCGGCTGGTAGATGAAACAATAGTGGGTGAGATGATAAACAAGGGCTGTCCTTAAGGCTCAGGGAGGACCTCTTCAGGTGGTCACCAGGTTCCTGTGCTCTAAGACAGCCTCACAACAATGAGTAAATGAATAAACATGTTTCAGAATTTCCCCAAACTCTCATTAAAAGTTGTCACATTGTGTAATAACTGATCTCCCCTTGAAGTGGTGAATGGCTTTAGGATCTCTCTTTGATATTCCTTGTATCCTGCCTGGCACAGAGGGAGTGCCCAGCATATGTCTGATGAATAAACATAGGAATGAACTTTCTGAGCTGGTTAAGAACTACCCACGAGGGCCCAGGGAACTGGTTTCATCCTGAGACCATATTCGTGAGTTATAAGACTTCAGACAAGGTGCTCAGTTTTCTTTGTGAACAGTGTTCTCTTCTGTAAAATGGAGACAACAACAATATACATACTTAACATAGCCTAGGCTCATTTAAGTATTTCATAAATGACAACTGTTAGTACACACCCATTAGCTGTTTTGAAGGTTAATTTGATGTGTCACCTTGGCTAGGCTATGGTATCCCAATGTTTGGTCAAACACCAGTCTAGATGTTGCTGTGTAGGTAAGTTTTTAGATGTGTTTATGCCAACAGGTTTTGGACTACCCTCCAGAATGCAAGTGGGCCTCAACCAGTGACTTGAGGGGTAAAGTCAAGACTGGTCCCTGAAGAACAAGGAATTCTGCCTCCCAACTGCCTTCAGCCTCAATGCTGCTGCATCAAATCCCTCTGGGGTCTCCTGCCTGCTTCCCTGCCAGCTCCCACAATCATGTGAACCCCTTCCTTGAAGCACATCTCTCTCTCCATCTTACTGGCTGTTTCCCAGCAGGACCCTGACTGATTATAGCTGTTAAGTGGTGCCCAACCAACGGGGATCCAAGACCAAGAAACATCTGGTACATCAGGTCTTAAGACCAAAATTAACAAAATTAACTCACAAAAAAAGGTCACTGTCAGTCAGGGTCAAAATCCAGGGGAAGGTGGGGCTCAGGGAACACCCTCGACACTTACTTTGTCATCCAGATAGTCATCACTTTCATCGATCTCCTCCTGTCGAAGGTTCCATTCGTACTCTACATGGACGTGTGGGTTGAACTTTCCAGATTTAGCCTGGGAAAGCTGGAAGTAACAGCAAGTGTACACCATTTCAATTGAAAGGCCAAAACACGCTAACGTCACACAAACACTGGGCAAACCACACCATATTCCTGGCTTCGAATAAATTAGGGGTAGCTGCACTGTAGGCACGACTCTGATAGGACAGGCTGGACTGGACGTGACGGGCTTGGGGGATTGCAGAGAACTGAAGGCAGAGCTTTTCTCCAAAACTAAAAGCATTTTTAACATTATTAAAATAAACCTCAGAACTGCAAATTCCTGGCTGGAAAACAAAATCAGGAGTCTGTCAAATTTAAGAGATAGGCCTTTACAAAGTCCCAGCCCAGGGTCTTTATTTATTTTTGGTACTGGGGACTGAACCCAGTCAAGTGCTCTGCCATGAGCTACATCACAGTTCTTTTTAAATATTCAGATGGGGTCTAAGTTACCCAGGTTGGCCTTAAACTTGCAACCCTGCTGCCTCAGTGTCCAGAGTAACTGGGATTATTGGCATGCCATTTCTTATTTATAAAATGTGGGTAAGGATAACTGTCTTAAAGGGTCCTTTTAAGAATAAAAAAAATACAACTGTGAGGCCTGGAACCTGGCACTCAGCAGAAAATTTGAGGGAATATGCCTTCTTCTTTCCTCTTTCTCCCTTTCCCATGAGCTATGGTGTGAATACAGTTTGTCCCCTCTGGAACTCATGCTAGAATCCAATCCACATGGTGAGGTATTAAGTGGGTGGAGACTGAATCCAATCATAATGTTTAGAGGTGGGGGACTCCAGGAGGTGACTGGGATTAAGATGCTCACCGAGGTGGAGCCCTAAGACTGAATACTGATGGCTTTGGAAGAAGAGGGAGATGACACACGTGCTCTTAGTCTCTCATGTAATGTGTTATACCAGCAAAAAGGCCACCATATGATGTGGCCCCTGGACCTGAACCAGATCCAAGAGCTGAAAAAAAATCTATTTTCTTTGTAACTACCAAGTCTGTGGTACTGTGTTGTTAGCAACAGAGACACAGACTGAGTCACTATGGTCAGGAGTGCATGCTGACATGAAGGCCCAGGGTATTAAGCAAGAGCTAGTGGGGTCCAAAGGTGAGCATGCACTGTGGGTTGGGGAGCTGGGAGAGCTGTGTGCTCAGCGCTTGAAACCAGCACACTGGGCTTTACTTGCCAGCTTTGAAAGTGGCTTCCCTACAATTCTTTACTGTTAGCTGCAGAGCAAGCCTAATGGACACGGCCTGATCCTCAACCCTAGCTGGCATCGACACCTCTCCAAAGCCTCTCACTCCCACGTCACGACTATATTCAAAAGACATGCAGATGACAAGTTTGTCATTTTACCACTTTTTCAAATGCAGCTTAGTGCTTATCTGAATTTCTTTAGCAAATGTTTAAAGGAATGAATCTGCTTCCTTTATCTCCAATTCCACTTTCTCAAAATGACACTTTCAAGGCTGCTGATGTCTAAAAAAATCTCCCATTCCATTTTTTGCTCACCGGATCTTCACACTGGGAAGCTTTGAGTCTCTTTGCTATGTCCAAGGCAGTTTCTCCAGCTTGGTTAACTGAAATACGGGGAAAAACAAATTACATGATCATCTAGGACACATCTTGAAAGTCAAGGAACAATAACTGAAGTACAATGTAAGTCTCAGTCCTGCTGGAGAAATGTTCAGAGAATGGTTACCAAGAGACACGGAGGCAGGCTTACCGATGACTACAGTGGGCTTGCTCCTCAGCAGCAGCTTCAGGCACTCAGGCTTGCCGTACATGCTGCAATAGTGCAGAACCGTATTTCCCAGGGACGTCTGCTTATCCAGGTTCCCACTGAAAAATTACAACATTGTTGGAAGAACTGACTTCCTCTACAACTTAAACCATGTGCGACGGTAGTTCCTCCCTCTTTTGCGGGAGAGATGTACCTGCATTTCAGGAATTCTGGAGATTCCTGAACTACAAAATGTACTAAACCCTATAAAGACTGTGTTTTTTTCCATATATACACATGCCTGTGGATAAAGTGTAATTTATAAATCAGGCACAGAAAGAGATTAACAACAATAGACTGTAATGAAAGTTACTGAAAACTTATGAATTATTTATTTTTAGAATTTTCAGACCATGGATGACCATGGGTAACTGACAACTCAGAAAGCAAAACTGCAGATTAAGGGGAAACTAATACTGTAATTACTCATTTCTGTGGTTTTTTTTTTAAATACAGAGCCAAACTATGTTGTTTATGTTGTGCAGGCTGGCCTGGTACTTGTGATTTTCCAACCTTAGACTCTCGAGCAGTTGGGACAAGAGGCATACGCCACCAGGCTTAGCCTTATAATTACTTATTTCTGTGTTAATAACTGACTCAAATATGAGCCCTTATTGTTCACAGGGAAAATCATATTCCTAACATTACACCTAACTTTGTCCACAACATACTGATAGGAATGGTGGGCACTTACTGAGTGCCTCCTGTGGGACAGACACTCTCTTAGCTTTTCTAGGTATGGCACATGTAATCTTCATACCCACTTGATGAGTACTATTCATAGCTTCTATTGCACAGATGAAAAACCAAGGTGCACAGATGAAAAAACCAAGGTATATACAGAGGCTACGTGCTTATTTTCACGACTACCAAGACAGGGACAGGCAAGTGGGGACGTGGACAGGAGGACTTGTCTGGAGACCACGTTCTCTGCCACTGCTCAGAGTTCTCTGCTACTTCTGAGGAGGAAGCCTGGGCATTTACGCCATTTGGCTCCTTCCACGCACCATTCTTCCCATTCGATGACTCCCTCTGGATAAGCTCCAGCTCCTCCTCTCATCTGCTGCTTACAGAGCAGTGCAATAAAGAATTTAGCAGATACCAACCTCCTGTGTTTGGTCTTACATTCCTACCAGTGTGTTCCTAATTTGAATGAACCATGATCCAGCCACATACACTGCTGCCTTACGCTGAGCTTAGGAACAATGAAAACTCACAAAACATGGCTGGCCTTGCTGTTACGCCTTCTTTTGACTTGTCCTAGTGCAGCAGGTTTCTGGACACAGAGATGGGATTTTACATTTATCGAGGCCAGCGGTTGGCAAACTATAGCCTGTGGAACATATCTGGCCCATCCCCAGTTTTTGTAAATGAAATTTTCCTGGAACACAGCCACGCTCGCTCATTTACATGCTGTCTCTAGCTGCTTTCAATCCACAATGGCTGAAGTGAACAGCTGCAATAGAGACCTCATGGCTTGCAAAGCCTCAAATTTTTATTATCTGACTTTTTAGGAAAAAGCTTGCTCAGTCCTGATCCAGGCCACTAACAGGACCCATTTGTGCTACTGTGTAAGTCATATAAATTCAACAGAGAAAGCAAAAGCCATACCAGTTTTGTACAAGGAAGTCAACTAAATGAAGAGATGTCTGGTCTGCAGTTCGGACGGCAAGATGAAGAGCGGTCTCCCCGAGCTCCTGAGAAGGGAAGGGTAAGGATGGCAGGACGAGAACAGGCCCACTTGCCTCCAGCAGCTTCAGCTGCATCCATGCACTAAGCAATTATTAAGAGAACCGCTTTCACTTTGAATTCTCGCTGTTTAGACATGTCCAATCAAGGTATCAGGATCCATCATCTTGCGCTACAGTAACATAACATCATCTGAGCAGCTGTGACGTTCTGCCCTGGGATTTTAACAGGCCCTACCTGTCCAGGTTCCAGCAGTGGTTCCAGGAGCTCCACCCCCTCTGCATAGACTTGAATGAGTGCAAGTAGATCCCTGTATTTGATGGCCTCCAGCAACTCACTCAGCTTAGCTGACGAGGAGGAGCAGGTCTTCCTTGAGAACCTGTGGTCGACGTACTTCGCAGTGATGCACTCTTTTCATACAGTCCTACAACAGAACAAAACAAAATGACCCAAGAACTTGATTTTTCAATAGCTAAAGGTTCACACATTGTTCTGACAGATGTTCCTCTTTGAGAAGAGCTTTTAAGAGCCATTAAAATATGGTTCTTTTCAATATTCAAACAAACCAGGTTTTAGATCAAGTTATTACAAGAGAGACAAAAGAAAGAAATTGATATATATTTACTAGTATATGCAGGTAATGTGCAGTTACAAAATTAATGGCTTATAGACCATAACTGATTTTTCCCCATCATGAGATCATAAGAAATTTATTAATATTTCAAACTCAAATCCATGTAAGTATTTATAGAAGTTGAAAAATCAAAAAAGTTAAAACTCCTTAAAGACCAATTAAAAGTTTTCAGAGCTTTGAGAAAAGGATTTTAGTCTTCAGATACAATACCCCATTTTATAGTTGATGTTACTGAGCCTCAGAAAAGCTGTCTTCAGTAACCCCCAAAGGATGACAATGACTCTCTTCCCTGCACAGGTTTCAGGCTGGCAGCAGTAGCCTACTGTGGACAACCAGCCCAAGGTCTGAGTGGGTGTGACATTTCTTGAATAGTCACCCTTGCTACTTCAGTTCACTTGCTCCTGGTGTGACCAAACCCACCTCCTGGCCACTGGAAAATACAACCTAAGGGCTGGGGTTGTGATTCAGTGGTAGTGTGCTTGCCTAGCATGTGTGAGGCACTGGGTTTGATTCTTAGCACCACATACATATAAATAAAATAAAGGTCCATCAACCACTAAAAAAAAAAGGAAAGAAAAAGAAAATACAACCTAAGTGGCACAATGGTCATCTTTGCCACCTTTGGGATAATTCTGAAACAGAAGTCAGCTCAGAGGAAAGGAGACAAGAGATAGGGAGACAGAGCTGGGGTCAGAAGATCATGTCTGCCATTCCAGATCCAGCTGTACCTGAACAGATACCAACCTCCTGTGTTTGGTGTTACATTCCTACCAGTGTGTCCCTAATTTGAATGAACCATTTTCCTGGTTCCACGAGCCAGTTAATAAAAAGACAGCAAACAGAGTCTGAGTTCATATCCTAGTTCTGCAGCATGCTAGCTGTGTGCCCTTACTTCATCTTTATGAGCTTCTGCTTTTTCATCTAAAAATGGTGAACAATACTCCTTAGCACATTTTGAATTCAAGAAAGTACAGCAGGGCTGGGGATGTGGCTCAAGCGGTAGCGCGCTCGCCTGGCATGCATGCGGCCCGGATTCAATCCTTAGCACCACATACAAACAAAGATGTTGTGTCCACTGAAAACTAATTAATAAATATTAAAAATATTCTCTTTCAAAAAAAAAGAAAGAAAGTACAGCACCTAACAGATGCTTTCTTTCTTCAGAGATGGCTCTCTCACACCTGCGGTAACTGTTGCTGGCCCCTGCGTTCTACACAATTCAGAACTGTACAGTTCTCTCATTCTGGGTTGACGGTCAAAAGAGCTAAGCTGGGTGAGGACAGCACACAGTTATTGGCCCTTCCTCAACTTTGTGCAGCGTCTGCTAAGTAGCCAAGATCTAGCACACATGGGTGTCTTTATACTTAGGTCAAGTCCTTTTTGGATGGCCACAGTCTGATGTGCTAGAAGACTGCTAAAGAGGGCTAGGGTAGCTCAGTGGTAGAGTGCTTGCCCAGCATGTGTGAGAATGTGGATTCCATCCCAAGTGCGCGCATGCGCACGCACACACACACAAACTGGAAACAAACAAACAAAAACTTTCACTAAGGTGAAAGAATGGGCTAAGCCTGGCTTCTGAGTCCCCTCGTGACTTACATGAAGTGTGAAGGCAGCTACTGTGTTGAGCACCAGGCTGAAGAACTGAACAGCTTGCTTTAATCTGATACCACTTGATAGACCAAGTTCTGGATGTGCCTGTTCTCTTATCTGTAAAATACGACTAACGCCCCCTGCCTTATGTACCCTCCCAGGGATGCGAGAGTAGGTACAGAACAGAGTGATGCATGGGTTAAAGCCTCATTTTGAAAGCTGTCTTCCTTTTGCTACCAGAAGGCAGAACTAGGACCAACGATGGAGAGCTGTGGGAGGGATTCCTCTGGTGTTTTAACTAACCTTCAGCAAGTTCTGCAGGTTGCATCCAGGTGCTGGAAGGAACACACCAACACCAGTGACCATCTGGCAGAAATGATGCAGAGGACACTCGGGTGTCGTACCACCTGGGCCACCCTGAAGATCTCCACCCTTGGGTCACCCGATCTGTGGCCACAGGAAGTGTGTGGCCTCTCACTAGACAGGATATGTTCAATTCTTCCAGGGCTCTTGGTTTGTAGTCCCCTGGCAATCACAGGTTTTGTGACACTGGGGTTCTGGGGAGGGAAAAGGTCAGTTGTCTAAAGCTCTAGACACCAGAGCTCCCCTCCTAGGGCTGGAAAAGACAGCTCCCCCTAAACCTGGCCCTGCTCATCAACCATATTCCGATCAGTGGTCCCTGTATGTACCTGGGGGCTTGGGCAAAAGCCCACGGGTTACCTTCTCAGGGAGCTCTTCAAACGCCCCACACTTAGACCCACCAGCAAGGCCTTAGCCACCAGCAACTCCCCTCAGAGCACACTGAAGTCCAACTATTCTGCTTCGTCCCCCTGCTGCCACCTCTAGCTGAACTGCTTCCATTCTGCAGTGGATCTGGCAGACCAGATTCTCCCTGGCTGTGCTTCCATCTGGCCCACCATCTATCCTTCACAATCACCTATAGCAGGACTTCTAACCTCAGGATGATTGGCCTCTGCCCACTGGTGCCAGTGACACCTGCCCAGGTCTGGACACCGCTTAGTGTCCTCTGGTGGCCAAGGACGGTCACCCCTAGTTGAGAACTGCTGTGCTAAAATGACACATTAAAAACAGAACTTAGATCATCAAGCTTCTCTGTTTAAAACCTCTCAGTCACACTTAGGGTAAAACCCCAAACATCACACATCCTACAGGCCACCTGTGATGTGGCCCCACCTCACATACCATCTCCTACACTCTGCCTCCTGTTGTCCCTGCAGTCACACCTGCCTTTGTCTTACAGCTTAGAATGGCTGCGCCTGTCCTGCACCCACACCACTGTCCATCAGCCTGGCCCACTCTCAGGCCCACCTACTGCAGCTCTCCACTCCAACGACCCCCTCCTACTACTCATCTTCTCGTATTCCCTTTATAACACCTAATTCTAGGAGAAATTATACTATCTAGTTTTTAATTCTCTGTTTTCCTCACCATGGTCAGAATGTAAGGACAGGAATTCTGTGTTGTTACTGTATCTTTGGCACTTAACACAATACCCAGAGCATAGAGGTGGCCTAATAAGAATTTACTGAATGAACAGGGCAGGTGGCACATGCCTGAAATCCCAGCTATTTGGGAGACTGGGACAGGAGGATTGCAAATTCAAGGCCAGTCTGAAAGAGCTTAGACTGTCTCAAAAAAAAGTTGTTTGCTGAATGACTAAATTATGAACTGCATATTACAGAAGGTTCACTTTATTTCTCTGGGTAGCTGTCCAAATAATGAAATAATACTTATACAGAGTGCTGTCCCCAGTCATTTTTTAATTCAAGTCCCTTAAGCCTTAGCATAACCCCAAGAGGTAGACACAGTCTTCAGATGAGGAAACTGAGGCTCAAGCCTAGCCTAAGGTCACACAGCTCAAGTCACAGAGGGCAGGGATCTGAAGTGCAGCAGCCTAGTTATACTCTCTCCTAGCCAGGTCTGAATTCTGGGTGTGCAGAGACTCTGGAAGCACTGGCGTGGGCAGGACGGCTCTCTGTGTGCTCAAGCCCTTGCTGCCAGAAGGCTGGTGAGGGGACTCAGAATTTCTTTGTTTACTGCAGCTTTATGATCCAGCTGATTTCCCAAGTTGACCGCTCAGGGTGAACTGCTCTTACTAGTGTGGAAAAGACATCGGCAGTTTTGTGACAATATACTTGGAGACCAAGCAAGATGGTCTCCATGTTAGGTGGGGGAGCTATCCAAGCCCCCTGCACCCCAAACTCTCACTCCCTGGGTCACACCTATGCTACCCTCCAGACCCCAGGCATCATGGCTGATAGGCTCTGCATGCAGTTTGTCTCCTGCTGTTTCCCCAGCAGACAGGAAGCACACAGCAGGCATTTGCAGAATCCAAGAAAAGACCACTGCTAAGAGGCTTCTGTGAGACTTGATCTCACATTTCAGACTGAATGTGCCCACTAATAATTTGAGTAGTTTCTCAAATCCGGTGTCCAAGGAAGAGAGGTGTCCTGCTTCCAGCCTTCCTCCTCCAAGGCCTTCCCTGACCACCGGGGCAGTCAGTCTCTATCCTACTCTACACAGCACTGAGAACACTTGAATTGTGGGGGCTGAGGGCATAGCTTGGTGATAGAGCGTGATTGCCATGTGTAAGATCCTGGGTTTAATTCAATTAAAACATTTTGAATAGATTAATAGAGTTACATGGCTCAAACATAAAAGTGGTATCAAAGAATACTTAGAAGTCTCACACCCACTCCTGCCCAAAGCATGCAATTTTATTGATTTCCTGTGTGCTTTCAAGTGTTCCCTCAAGTAAATTTTGGTTCATAAACATCTACCTTTATGCATCTTTTACTATCAGAATCTAAGACCTAGGCAGTGGGTAGTGAGAGATCAACAAATTGAGTCAAATTTCAGTTCCCAAGTTTGAACATGAGTCTGGATTGAAGGGACAGGTGTACTTTACTGACTCCCTGGCACCCTTCCTTTCCCCAGGGCAGTCCATTTTGTTTGGTGCTCTGTGTCTTGCTTTCTTTTATGTAACAATGATCTACACGGTGCTCAACTGTGTGACTGTACCCTAACATTCATTCAGAGGCCTATAAGTGGATACTTGCTTTGTTTCTACTCTTGCTACTACAGAAGAGGAATAACTTCACAGAAGTGGGACAGTTGAATCAAACGGTAAATAGACTTATAGCTTTGGTAAATATAGGTAATCTTTTTAAAAAAATTTTTATTGTATTTGGACACAACACCTTTATTTTATTTATTTTTATGTGGTGCTCAGGATTGAACCCAGTGCCTCGCACATGCCAGGCAAGCACTCTACAGCTGAGCCACAATCCCAATCTCACTAATTTGTTTTTTATAATGTGCCATCTTGTATTTCCACCAGCAATATATTAGTAGAATGTCTGCTTTCCCAGACTTACTGAGTGAAAGCATTGGGGTGGAAAGCATTGGGAGTTTTGCCAGTCTGACAGGAATCTCCTATGGTCCTTTTCTTCTCTCTTTTTTTTTGGTACCAGGGATGATTGAACCCAATAACATTCTACCACTGAGCTACAACCCCCATTCTTTTGCTTTTTGAACAGGGTCTTGCTGAGCTGTCCACGCTGGCTTTGAACTTGTGATCCTCCTGCCTCCCGAGTCTCTGGGATTATAGGTGAGCACCACAGTGCCCAGCTCCAGTAGTCTTTGTAGGTCTTTCATGTGTCACAACGTGCTCCAAGTGTAGAAAACTATCCTCATCCTCATGAAGTTCTATGCTCCACAGAGCAGGTGCTCAGCTGCACCTACCTAGGGGAAACTGATGGTGGAAAGAATCTGTGGATTCCAAAAATACATTTTGCTGTGCTTTGCCCCAGTAATGGGAAAACTTAACAACTAAGAAGATTTTGGGGGAGGATAGAAAAACAATTATAGAACAGTGAACAATTTAATATATTAGAGATACTTACATATCACTTGAAGGGGTAGGTTTTGGTGAGGGGCTGGGTAAATTTGCTTCCATAATATCATTAAAGCTATTGTTTCCTACATTCTTGGCCAGCTTCAACATAAACAAAACACAATACAGTGAGCTCTTTACTATTAGTTAAAAGCTTCCTATTATTTGCTTTTGCGATTTCTGAATGTATATTTTCCTTCATTTGACTCAGAATATAAACCATTCATTCAACTGGTCAACAAAAATTTACTGAGCATCTACTTACTACATGCCAGGCACTGAACTCTGAATGAGAGAAATGGGCAGATCATGCTCTCTTTTCCCTAGTGAGACTGACAAGAAAATCAATCACATCTACTATATCAAGTGATAATGCCAGAATAGAATAGGATCTGGTCCGACACACTGATAAACCCTTTGAGATCAGAGAGAGAAAGCTCCATCCGTGAGTTTAGGCTGAATTCCTAGTGGGCAGAAAAAGATTTTTCAACCCCAGCCCATCTCCTCTTTATGATGACATTTACTCCTAGTGGGCAGAAAAGTAGGATTACTTTTTATATTTGGGTACAGATTAAGATGCTACAGGTAACTGAGGACCTACGGAACATATTGTTTCTGGATTCAAGATATTTCCAAGAAAATTTATCCCGGAGGGCCTTTGGTTATTCACATAATTTTGAGGGCAAGGTGAAGTTGAAGAAGTACTCATCCTTCAGTAGACAAGGCCTGGGCTTACTGCACATCAAGTGTTTAGGACTGGGCTTTCCTATTTCTAAGTGTTAGACTGGGTTTCATTTCCACAAGTCAAGGAGATGCACTTTATTCAGTAGCACCAACTGTGCACTAAAGGAAAAAGTGCTTAGGTATCAGATCTGAGCTTTTCTCTGCAATCCCGAGGGAAACGGGGAGCCCATTGTCAGCACGATCTCCTATTTTCTGAATGAAGAGGCACACACAGCACAAGGAGGGTCATCACTGCACAGTGGACCCTCAGCTGGGGCAGGCTGCTGGCTGGGACTGGCTGCCCTGAGCTTTTGGTACTTTTCTCCAGACAAGGCTAGTGACAAGCGAGATCATCAGCTTATCCTCAGCTCGTGTTCACTCAGGAGCTGCTCCAGGGAGACCCTTCTGAGTTCTATTTTACTTAAACATTTTCACTTTACATACAAAGACTTGCTCTTAGTGCACCAGCGTTAAACTTGTCAAGACAAGGCTCAGGGCCTCCAGGCATCATGCCAATGCCACCTGGGCCTTCTGTTTCCTTTCTTGACATATTTATGGCAGCACCAATTTAACTTGGATCTGATGAGGGCTCAATATTCAGGTGAATCATGATGGGAGGAGCAGTGGTTAAAGAAAAATTTAACTGTTCATAACACTTTTTTCCACATTACAAAGCTAAGGAACACAAGTTCACACTGTTTATTCTGTTATGAGGTAAAGAAGTTATGAATTAAGGAGTAACTGGTTTTGTGACAGTGATTGTGACTTAGTAATTCTAAGTCATATGTACTTTTACAAACAGAAACAGTACAAATAAAATCAAGAACTTTTTAGTCATTATTTTTAATAACATAAGTCATTAGGTAATGTGAACATGTGATTTTAACTTATTATAAAAATGAATCCCTAGCCAGGTGAGGTGGTGTACACCTGTAATCACAGTGGCTTGGGAGGCTGAGGCAGAAGGACTGCAAGTTCAAAGCCAGCCTCAGCAACAGCGAGGTGCTAAGCCACTCAGTGAGACCCTGTCTCTAAAATACAAAATAGGTCTGGGGATGTGGCTCAGTAGTTAAATGCCCCTGGGTTAAATCCCCAGCATCAAAAAAAAAGTTGTTTCCTAAAACTCATAAAAAATTCAGGAAATTAGAATTCTTTGTACCTAGCAGAGACAAAAATTCCAAAACATTAAATATATTCATAAAAATAAATTTTAAGTTCTCTTTCAAAGTAGAGGTTATTACTTACCAAGAGTTCAGAAGTTCCTAATTTGTCTAATTCCAAAGATTGAATGCGAGAAATATGAACCCCCATTTCCCTATGGATGCCAGAACATTCTATACAGGTCAAAATACCCAAGTTGGTTGAAAGCCAGGTGGGTTCTGTGGAAACAATTTAATGAAACAAACAAGATATCTAATTTAGCATGCAATTACAGAGAAAGCTAAAATAGTATAAACTTGCTTTGATGCTCCTTGGTTTCTTTTTTTTAATCATTTAAAAAAATCGTTCTTTTATATATACATAACAGTAGAGTGAATTTTGCCATATTATACATACATGGAGTATAATTTATTCTAACTAGGATCCCATTCTTGTGGTTGGATGGAACCGGAGATTATCATGCTAGATGAAATGAGCCAATCCCCTCTCCAAAAGACCAACAGCTGAATGTTCCCTCTGATATGTGAATACTGCCTCACAATAAGTGTGGGGTGGGGGTTTGGGGGTCACCAGATTGGACAGGAGCAGTGGGGAGAGGGGAATGGGAAAGACAGTAGAGTGAATCGGGCATAACTTTCCTCCTATATGAACACACGACCAGTGAAACTCCACATCATGCACAACCACAAGAGTCGGTTATTTCTTTTTGATCAGTCAGCACCTGAGCAGTTACTCTTCATTCTGCCACTTCCTCACACTGTGAGTCACTATCACACACACCTGAAAAGGGCAGGAAACCTGACTCCTCTCTGAGGTGCTTGTGGCATCCTGTGAAGTCCAGTGTGACAAGCAGAACAATAAGTAGATCACCAGGTTTGGCTCCCTGTTCTCACCTCTACTGTCTTGGTGACATAACGCAAATCACCTTGTCTGAGACCCAGTATCCTCATCTATCAAATGGGGACATCAGCATTTTCTCACAGAGCTTCTCTGAAGCTTCAGTGTGATAATTTAAGTAAAACCCCAAGCACAATCCTCAGTACAGGGAAGCACTCTGCCATTGCTAGCTGTTGCCAACACCTTGGCAACACAGTGCTACCTGGAAGCAGAAGTTTGTGGGAGGGTGACATCGTGTGAAGCAGAGGCTGGGAAGTTTCAATGGGCAGGCAGGAAGGAAGGTCAGGTACTATGTGTCAGCCGATTTCACACACACAGTTATTAATGCCTTATAATGGGGTGTGTTATCCTGACTGCAGGATGAGGAAGCTGCAGATCAGAATGGTAAAGGGACTTGACCTGACATCACCCAGGCCCTGAGGGCAGACTTGTGATCTATAATGGGACACCCTTTCTGTGCTCTTCCCTTAAGGTCCCTGGTGCTTACTGAACTGATCCTCATAGGAAAGGGAGCACGGTGGCCATCAAGGAGAACAGGTGGGCGCTTTCCAGGCAGAGCAAAGGGTGTAGGTAGGAGCAACTAAAGGGTGGGATGTTCATGGTGGGAACACATGTTGTGCGTGCGTGTGCAATGGTGTCCACAGGAGGCAAGGCTTTTAAGTAATGAGCTTATTCTATATTCTACATCTAGAGTGGATGCTTAGCAGGTCAGTTCAAGCATGGGGGCAAATACCTGACGAGCCACAGTCACAGCACACGTCATTCCCAGGGAGCCGCTGGACCTCTTCAATGATGGCTTTCGTCAGATCTTCCAAGCTGTTCTCCCCCGTGCTCTGCTCGCTCCGGAAGGCCATGGTCAGGGCCTCCTCTTTGCTGTTGGTCAGCACCGATATCCACCTGCGGTCAGAACAGCAGAGGCAGGAGGCCTTTGAGGGTTGGCCGTGGCTTTCTCCCTGCACTGCAAACAGTCCTCTTTCATTAAGAGCTTCCAAAAGAGACCCCCCCACCCCAAGTATCTATAAAATGAGGGAAAGGAGAGAAAGGAAACGCGAAGGAAAGACTTAAAGAGGGGAAAGCCACACAGGAGAAGACAGAGAAGTAGAAACCTGTGCAGCTAAGGACCGGCAGGAACACACGTGGTGCCTTGTTTCTATGCAGGCAGAATCAAGGGGATGCCAGGGGGCAGGGGCCCAGTGAGGGATCACTGGAGAAGGGGAGGGAATGGGACAGAGCTCAGCGGAGGCATTGCTGTGGAAGCCCGTCTGTGAGGACGCTTACAGGTGAAAATGAAGGAATATCATGTTAGCAGCCATAACATTTATGCTTATGAAAAAGGAACATCAAACAGTGACATTTACAATGAATGATGGAGCGTGAAGGCTCCCTGATAACATATGCTGTAGGACCGTCACCTATACCCAGTAACCCCCTGCCTCCAGTCCAAGTGTAAAACCACCCAGAAGCCCAAAGACAGGGTGCTGCTTAATAAAGCATGAAATAACCACGAAGGGGAATGTGAACAAGCAAGTTCTCAGGCACATCCTGTGATTCCAGCAACTCAGGAGGCCGAGGCAGGAGGATGACAAGTTCTAGGCCAGTCTCAGTAACCTAGTGAGACCCTGTCTTGAAATAAAAAACAAAAAGGACTGGATGTAGCACAGGGGTAGAGCCATTCTAGAGTTCAATTTTGGGAGAAAACAAAGCAAAATGTGGGAAACTTGGTGGGATCTGGAGTGGTCTGGTGGCAGCTGCCCCTTTTGGAAGGGGCATGAAATATTATTTTGCCACAGTCCCCAGTGGTCTCCTTCATTAGTTGATGATATTGGACCCTTCTGACTTTTGAAGTTGAGACTCAGGAAGTAAATTAACTGTGATTAAGGATGTGGAGAACAAGCAAGGCTCTGACCTGGGGGAGCTGGAAGATCTCTCGTGAAACAGCAGAACCCTAATCAATTAAATCATAGTCTATTCACAGAAAGCCCGAGGGAACACAGGAGACACAAACTGACAATGTCCCCTACCTTACAAACATTTTGCAAGTAATTTCATTTACCTTGAGCAGTTCAGAGAACTTGTAAAAACATAACTATGTAATTACCTAAAAACTTCGATTTTTTTAAATGGTGGCAACAAAATATCACGTGATAATAAATATATAAGATTGCATTTATCAATTTATTTTCTTCCTTTTATCAGTGTATCATAATTGTACATAGTGGAATTTGTTCCACATTTATACATGCACACAATATAAAACATAACTTGGCCAATATTTAGTCCCCAGCATTTCTCCTCTTCCCTCCCTGGGTCCCTGTGCTCTACTTTACTGATCTCCCTTTGATTTTTTAAAGATGGACACAATATCTTTACCTTTTATTATTTTTATGTGGTGCCTTCGAACCCAATGCCCAATATGTGTGAGGCAAGCACTCTCCCGCAAGCTACGACCCCAGCCCCCTCCCTTTGATTTTTATGAGACCCCCTCCCCTTCTTCCTCTCCAGCTCCCACATGAGAGAAAACATACAACCCTATGTTTTAAGTCTGGCTCATTTCACTTAACATAATGGTCTCAAGCTCCATCCATTTTCCTGAAAATGACAATTTCATTATTTTTTTATGGCTGAATAAAACTCCATTGTGCATATAAACCATATCTTCTGTATCTATTCATCTGTTGATGGACACCTAGGCTGGTTCCACAGTTTGGCTATTGTGAACTGGGCTGCTATAAACATGGGTATGCATAGACTGGTAGAGTATAACTTTAATTCTTTAAATACAATAAATACAAGGGAGTGGTACAGCTGGGTCAAATGGTGGTTCCCTTCCTAGTCTCCTGAGGAACCTCCATACTGATTTCCATGGGGGTTTTGCTAATTACAATCCCACCAATGATGTAAAAGTTATAATGAAAAACATTGCCAGCCACTGTCTTCAAAATGTCATATGGAGGTTTAGAACTGAGTATGTTGGGTATGTATTTTTTCCTCCACATCCTCTCTAGCATTATTATTTGTGTTCTTGATGGCTGCCATAACTTATGTGAGATGAAATCTTCTCAGTTTTGATTCCCTAACTGCTAATGATGTTGAACATTTTTTTTCATGTATTTGTCAATTGCTTGTATTTCTTCTTTTGAGAAGAGTCTGTTTAGTTCATGTGTCCATTTATTATTTTCTTTGAATTCTTTATATATTCTGGTTATTAATCCTGTTATAGAATAGTTAGCAAAGATTTTCTCCCATTCTATAGGTTCTCTCTTCACATTCTTGCTTCCTGTGCTGTGATTTTTAACTTGAGGTCATCCCATTTATTAACTCTTGGCATTATTTCCTGAGCTTTAGGGGTCCTAGCTGTGCCTACATGCTGGAGTGTTGACCCTATGTTTTCTTCTAGGAGTTGCATAGTTTCTGGCTTAATTTCCAAGTCTTTGATTCATTTTGAGTTGAAGTTGAGTTTTGTACAGGGTGAAAGATAGGGGTCTAGTCTCATTCTTGTGCGTGTGGATAACCAGTTTTTCCAGCACCATTTGTTAAAAAGGCTCTTTTCCCCACAGTCTATGTTTTTGGCATCCCTGTCAAGAATCAGAATACTGTACATGCATGGGCTTGTCTCTGTGTCTTCTATTCTGTACCATTTGTATGTGTCTGTTATTATGCCAGTTTCTGCTACTACAGCTTTGCTGTATAATTTGAAGCCAGGTATTGTAATGACTAAAAAGGACGGATTTCACCAAAATGCTAAC
This sequence comes from Callospermophilus lateralis, assembly GCF_048772815.1. Lineage (NCBI taxonomy): Eukaryota > Metazoa > Chordata > Mammalia > Rodentia > Sciuridae > Callospermophilus > Callospermophilus lateralis. Next base: position 84,024 of record NW_027511969.1, on the reverse strand, counting down.
ACTGGTTGTCTCTGAGTGATTTTCTTTAGGAAAAAACTGATTAGAAATAGCTTGTCTCTGCTTTTATGTAATTTTCCTAATCTAAAATAAGTTTGTATTACTTTAATAAATGAGAAAGAAAAAGCCAAAGTTTAAAAAAGATAATGAAAAACAATGCCAGCCACTGGCTTCAAAATAAAAGCTTATCTTCAAAACGCCATATGGAGGTTTAGAACTGAGTATGCTGGGTATTTTTTTGTTATTTTGTTCTATATATTGTAGGATGAAGCTGATATAAAGCAAAGCACCATCTACAAAATGTTTGACTAAGTAATAGCGAAATTTGAGAATTAAAACTATCTGCTTGAGCACTGGCTTGCACCTCACACTGTTGACTCTAGGTGGCGCTCACCTTCAGGACATCATGACACACCTGAATAGCTTCCCTTTTCTACTGCGATGCAGAAAACACCACTTCAGAACCAATGTCTAGGAATGGGCAGGGCACTCGATACATTTTAAATTAAACAGTATCTTTAATTATTTAGTCTCAAGTTAGAAAACAAACTGTTTTCTTAAAAAAAAATTCAAGAAACTGGTATGACAGGACTAGCTACTGTGCAACTGGCTGGCTGGACTCCTGTTACTGGTCTCCCTGCTGATCGCAGACATTTCCAGTTTGCTTTCCTCAGGCACCATGACGTTCGGCTCCTTAATATGGACCAGTCTCTACCATGGGCCAAGGACTTATAATTTTGAAACAAAATTCCCCGAGAGCCTGTAGGCTGGGCTTTAAAAAACCTTAAAAATGAGGCAACAGAAGCCAGAACAGTTATGTGAATTTCCCAGGGCCCTGCAGCTGGACTGGGAAGGCTGGGAGGAAAGCCATTTTGTTGGCCCCCTTTCAAAATTTCTCCCATTATGCCACATTGTCTCTTCACCCCAAGGCTCAGGATAAAAAAAAAAAAAAGAAGTTTATCAGGATAATCAGAAAAAAATAGATTTAAAGGACAATTAAGTCTCCAGGGAAGTAATTCAGATTTGATGGAATTGGAGTGGCTATATTTCAAAAGGGTCAAGAGTCAAAGTAACTACTTCTGACAATATGTAACTTTTAAATTATTTTAAAGTAACAGACATAAAAAAGTCTAAGCAGCAATACATAATTGTATTTTAATACCTTAAAAATAACTTTGAGTTTTACAAGATAAAAAAAATAAATTGCCACCCTGTGAGGAGCTTCACACATTTCGTCCTCACTCGCAAAATCCTCATTCTCCTCAGCTTACTGAAGAGATGGCCGTGGCCCCATAACTTAGGGGAAAGGCGCTGGTGAGCAGAACCTGCAGCAAAGGCCACTGCTGCTTGACACCACCCCCTTCCTTGGTCAGAAAGAATTTTTTTCATTTAGTTCCACTGGACACTTTTTTTGCACTGGGTCGGAACCCAATGATTCAGTGAAACTGCCTCTATGTGAACCTGGAGGTAAAAAAGAACTGAGGCTTCCCTCTGGGCACGTGATTTCTTTGTGCAGTTACCTCCTACATCACTCAAAATGAAGCCTCCCGCCTCTACCTGAAGAGGCTGAAGTGCAAAATGTGTGGCAATTTCACGATGGACAAAGCAACATTTTTACTGAAGAGTGCTGAGTCCCACGGGCAGGAAACCAGTCATCTAACAAAATGGGGCTGAACTGCCTCTAAGCCCTGAGAATCAGTAAGACACTGGAGGCCTGGGTTTAGACAGAAGGCCACAAAGATGAGGTGGATCCCTCCCGACCTCACATGAATTTCTCATTTGTTTTCCAGTTAGAGCTCTGAGGAGGGGGAGAGAAGAAAGAGAGGAATCAGAGAAGTTCAGGAAGCAATATTCCCCTGTGGGTTTGGAATTCTGTCTGGATTGAAATCCTGGTTTACCAGGACCCTGGCCACAGGCACACTGTGCCTGTTTCCTCATCTGCAAACTAGGGATCAAAGTTCCTCCTTCCTGGGATTGTGGCCTACCAAGCACAATAACCTCAATAAACACCAGCTTCTGAATCTGTGGGTGGAAGGCAGCCCTCCTGACAGGGCCCCTTCTCATCTGGTTCCTGAGTCACACTTCTCCTCTGCCAACTCTGTGCTCGGAACATCAAGCCCAGGGGCCTCTCCCCGCTCTGCCTGTTGCTTCTTGCCGTCAGGACCATGCCTGCAGGGCAGAGTGCTTACACCCTTCCGTGCCTGCCAGAGCCAGCACAGCTTATCTTCCTCTAGAATGTCACTTCCGCAAGAACCTCAGAAGGTGAGCACCCCGGGTCTGCTTCCCCCCAGTAGCCCTTGTGCTTAGCGCCTGCTCCAATGTCACATGGCTCATCTCCTTCGGGGCAGGGCTCCGCTACATTTCTTGTTGTGTTCTCAGTGCTTTGCACTGTTCTTGGTATCTCAGTGGCATTTAATAAGTATTCAGGTGGATGAGTGGGTACACAGAGATGGCTCTTCCTTCTCTGTCTCCCTAACCTGCCTTTCCACTTTATTCTCTTTGGCTGTATTTCCCAACTCCACATGCCTTTTACCCATTCCTAGTCTCTTTCTGATCCCTTTACCATTTCCCCTCTGCCAAAGGGAAAGAGAAAAATGTTGCACCCAGTTCACTAAACAATGTCAGAGACTGGTCTTTGGGAGGTAGGCAGCCCTCCACAAGATGCCTCAGAGTGGACAGAAAACGGCAAAAACTTCCCAAAAATATTTTGGTAACCAAGATGTCAATTTGTATTTCCTATTAATTATATCCATTATATACATAAATAAATGAGAATAATGAGAATAATGCTGCAGAGAAGCATGTGTGAAAGTGAATGAAAGAGAAGAGGTGTGTGAGGCACACTGGGTGTAAAGGGCACCTGTGGCCCTCTGGGAGGAATCAGAAAAGGAAAATGACAATACTGATTGCCATGGATGGGACAGAACTTTGAGAGTTTGTGAAACTCAGCCCACATTACCCCGGGACTTGCCAGAAATGAGAAAAATCTGAACAGCATAAAGGTCAACTGCCCTCGTTAGCACCAGGGCTGTGAGCAGCTGAGAACATCATAGCCGTAGACCACCTTCCGAAGCCCAGGGCAGCCACAGGAAGGTGGCTCGGGACTGCTCCCAGTAGCATGTGACCACAAACCTGGCTCTTCCCAATGCAGTGACCCAGGGAAAGGGCACATGCCAGTGTTCTTCCTCAAGGACAGACTCCCCTGCCCTCTCGTAGGCACAGTCAAGCATCCAGGCACACTGGCTCATGCATTTGGCCAAACACTGAGCAAGGCCTTTCTAAGTGTGGGTGAAATAATTAAAAGACAAGTAAGGTGCAGCCCTTGTCCTCAGGAAGCTCTTGGTCTCCAGAGGGCCATGGGTGAGCACCAGAGGACAACAGTGGTGGGAAGCAGCCAAGGGCACAGAGGAGGGAACAATGACCCCAGAGGCAGAGAGGCCTGGGCCCAAAATGGCAGGAGGTGTCAATGTTTTCTGAGCAGATAGGACTGAGAACTCTAGATGCAAGAAGGAGCAAAGTGTGGGAAAGGAGTTTGGAGAGCCAGGAGTGGTTCCTACAACTCTACAGACTACTTATGCCACATAATCCTGCTCATCTTCTGCCTGAAAATGATATGTCCTATTATCTAAAAGAAAAGAAAAAGAAAGTGAAACCTCAGAAAGCATCATTATTCAGGTGTAATGCAGCTCTTTAAAGTTCTAGGGGAAAAAAAACCCCATCCAGCAAGAGTCGGAATCTAAGATTATTTTTTACACCATGCTTTGCCAGATGCACAGTTTGCTCTGTCAATATTATTGTTCTCAAGTACCAGAGGAATATAATAACACAAATACCATGCAAACATTAGCCACCTCTTCTGAAACAAAAGTGAGAAGGGAAGAGGTCCCATCTGGCCAGATGGGCTTTGGGGACAAAGCTCAGAGTGTGGCATCTTCTTTGCAGCAAGGATTCACCAGCCACTTCTCCATGGCTTAAAAGCAGGGTGGCTGCTGCCCACTTTGCCCCAGGTGTTGGGCTGCCTCCTGCTTTCTTCTCCAGGAAGAAAGGCTCAACTTTGCCACTCAGGAAAGGGAGGATGAGGTGTAAATTGGCTATTTGGGACAGATGTCCATGAGAGAAGTGCTTTCTTAAAACCCAAGATTTGCAAGATGCTTTAAGACACTCAAGGTGAAATAACATTTACTGAGCACTTTCTTACATGACTGCTCTGGGCTGGGTGCCCTTGTCCTTCACGATAAAGACAATGTGTATGTTCAAGTACACACATGGGTAGGAGCGCTTCATGGCCCTGGCCAAATACCCTACCTTATGGCTGTGTGACCTCATCCGATTCTCTGAACCTCTCCTAAGCTTAGTTTTTTCTCTTCTGTAAAATGGAAAACTGATAAGGCTTCTGTGAGAGTTAGCCATAATGTATTAAAAGTATCTGGCACATTTAGATGCTCAATAACTGACAACTATTATTAATAATCTATAGGTTCTCATATCTAGGGGTTCTTGGCTTTTTGAAACCATATAATTTCAACTTTTCCTATTTCCTTCTCATTAATAACCCAAGAAATTTCCAAGTCATGAAAATCATGGGAATCTAAACTTTACATGATGCTGTAGAAACCAGCTCTACACTTGAAGAGCCTCATGACAGACAAACTCCTAGATCGGACTGTTTTTGAGTCTGCATTCACGGAACTGCAGGGCAGGAAGGTATGTTTGTGCTTCCACACAATCATGCACTTCAGCTCCTGGCCTGCTCTGTTGGGCTCTGACAGAGGAGGGACAATACCTAAGGCTGGCCCTGCAGGATTTCGGGACAGTGGTGAGTCACTTCATTGGCCTTGCTGGCCTCTCCCCCTGCAGAAGGAGGTGTCCGCTCAGCTGCAATGTGGCCAGCAGGTGCTCCCACAGGAGCTAACTTAGCAGAACAGCACTCCCCAGCTGCTACTCACCGTGACAGCACAGGCTACAGGGTGTGTGTGGGGGAGGATATTATGCTGTCACCTCAAGGGAAAAGTAAACTCTGAACCATATGGCATAAGGAAGTGAGGGGATACAGTGACAGTAATTCATGAAGTTTGAAGGCCATCCTGCTTGGAAGCAAGACGACTTTTCCTCGAAGAGTCTGATTTTGCAGGGATATAACTCCAGTCAAATTAGCTGTATGGTATAGTGCTACACATGTATTCCCAAGTCTACATCAGAGCTTCTTGACCCCCAGGTGCACTTTAAAAATCACAGAAGGCTTTAAAACCCCTATGTCTGGACCTCACACCAAAGAATCTTTGAAATCCAGAGAAATGGGAACATACTTGGAAACAACCCTCTGAGAAGATCCAGCTGTGGACTCAATGCACCAGGACAACATATAAATGCATACTCTTCATATTCCTAAACACAGTCACATCTGACACTGCTATGCCTTCCCAACTGTAAGTGCAAATTAAGTGACCTGAGAAAGCCAGGTACAGTGGCACATGTTCTGTAGGCCAGCTACTTGGGGGCTGAGGCAGGAGGACTGCTGGAGCCTAGGAATTCAAGGCCAGCTTGGGCAACAGAGCAAGACTCCATCTAAAGCTGCAGGTGCAGGAATAACCAGAAGCTCCCCCATGGTGACCTTGGATCCCTGATTGGAAAAATTGCTTCAGGATCCAGATGATGGACATCTGCAGGTGTCAGAACCCACAACAACCTACCAAAAGTGTTCTAAAGGACTCATGTGAAATCAGGTCAAAAGACTTCTTGTCCTCGGCGTTTGGTTTCACCTGGCAGGTAAGAAGGTTCAACTTGGCTGGCTGTGTATTGGACTGGAGAAAAGAAAGCAGAGATGTTATGTGCAGCACTGCCCTTTCACCTGCGGACTGTGCCTGCAGCACAGCATGCAGTTCACAGGGCCTGTTCAGTGATGCAAGACACATTTTTAGCAAGGAAGAATAGAAACCTGGGTACTGCTGAGTGTACTGCAAGTTTCTGTCCTCAAATATAAGTGGGTAGGTAAAGTCTTGATTTCCTGCATTAGAGCTCTGAATCTCATCAAGAAGGAAAATATTTAGGTGCCCAAATAAATGTCTGTTAACTGCACACAGGGATCCTGGTGATTCATCTTACGGGAACCAGGAATGATTGATTCATTTCACTTCCAGTGAAGACTGGGCAGAGTCTCTAGAAATGCACCTTCTAGAACCTATACATATTCAAAACCCACAGCTGGCAGTATCAAGATGGTACCTAACAGTGACATGTAGGGGAGCCGCAGTGCATTTACTGATTCAGAATGACCTCAGTAATCAAACATCCCAAACCTGATGTCCCAGGAATCCACATTACATTACTTCTCTCAAAAGTATGGGAGTGAGTCCCACCTGGGAGTCACTGCTTAATCAGTCCCATATCTGCAGAGAGAACTCTGAGGATTTCTCTTCACTCATGAGCACACCTCTCGGCCACACATATAAAACAGACCTGACATTAGCCAACATGCTACCTAGGAGTCTCAACACACAGACATTCCAGCTCTCCTGCCTACAATTGTGCATGGTCACCTGCTGGCCAATGCTGACTTAAGGACGCTGCTTCCTGCAGGGGCTGAAGAATAAGTCACCTGAGTGCCTGAGTTGGGCTATGCTTGGATACAGAAGCTTGTGGGAGCAAGCAATGGAGCTGTCTGCTCTGACCTGCTGCCTGCTCTGGCTGAGCGCCAAAAATCCCCATGTTTCCACCCAAGGAATGCCAAGTATTCAGGCAGACAGAGGGGAAGAGGGACAGAGAGGTCCAAAAAACCCCAAACAACAGAGATGGAACAAAGTCAAGACAATCAGCGATATTCCGCATCTCTCCTAAACAACAGCCCTCAACGATTGTGTTGACCTTCCTGTACTCTCGGACCAAATTCAAGATCCTCCCCCTCTGTGATTTCAATGACACTAGACACAGAAAACCATGTCCTTATCCCCTTTTGGTTCCAAAGCAAACCATCTCAGAAGAGGAGGTGAGAGAGATCCCATGGAATTTCATGATCACTGCATGTACCCTTGATTTAGAAATGGAACTTGGAGTGCAGTATGGGTGATTCCTCCCTAGGAGGGCACAGTGCTTGGGAAATGGTTCCTGTGCTCCAGAACTGGCTGCTGAACTCAGGCAGGAGGGGAGGGGACACGGGCCTGCACCCTGTCTTAGAAGAGAACTGGAGTTTAGCTTGCTAAGGGTCTCAGACTCCAAAGCTGGTATCTGTAGCCACAGACCAAGCCCAGCCCAAGGCAAAAGAAACTGCTAGTCCTAAATCTCATCTCTGGATGTTGATAAAATTGCCAGGTTTCCCATATGAATGACAGCAATGTACAATGATCTGAAAAGGAAGTGACCCAGTTAATGGTGCAAATCTTGTTCCACTTTGAAACCCACATTTAAAGAAGGATGTAGAAAAGCTTAGGGAGATGGAGAGACGATTAAAGGAATAGGAAGTGGAAACTCTGAAGATGGGTTGAAGGCACTGCTTAGTCCAAAGGAAGGTGGCTGGGGGTGACTTAATAACCACCTACAAGTTCACAAAAGTTGTTACTGGAAGGCTGGGCAGCTGTTTTCCATTTGCAGAAATGAAAATAAATGTACTTAAAAAAATTGTAGAAAATTTGAGCCAGGCATGCTAAAGAACTTCTCAAGCTTTAAGTGACAAAGTACAACAAGAGTTTTTAGAATTCTTAAGTAGAGAAATTTGTCTTGGAAAATTTTAAGAATTTTGACACATCTGAATGTGGCAGAGGGTTAACACAGTGATTTCTTATTCTTCCCAAATCTAGAGTTCTCTGGTGTGTGTGTGTGTGTCCCCCCCCATATACCAAACAACAGATACAATATCTTTTTTAAAGGAAAAACCCTTCAGCTCAATATTAATTGCATTCAAGCAGGTTAAAGAGTACCACCCACCTCTCACTCCTCGGCACTAGTTTTCTGGAAAGCTTTGGATGAAAGGGTCTGCTACGGTTGGAGTCATTCATGATTGAGCTATAACTTCAGTGGCAATGGAGTATCTCTCTTCCCTCAGAAGCACTTCAAGGCTACAGGACTGACATTTGCCCATTATTAGAACCGTATTTGACATGGACACAGCCTGTATCCAGGGTGTTTCCCAAGCTGGGCTGCCAGGGAAGAATCAGACAAGCGACTTATCACTTCAAATGTGATTTTTCAGGAGCAAAGAACACAATGTTTGACTGTCTTCAGCAGCTGACCCAGCAGTGCTGAGCCTGCCAACGCCAGCAAGGGAAGTGGAGGATCAACCAAATCCCAGGGACAAGGCGTTAGGCTTGGAGACCACTGTGGTAAAAATAGTCATTCCAGATGTTTGTCCAACTTCCCAAAATTCCAGAGAACTTTCTTGACATTTAGTACTAAATTATAGGTGTACTGATTAAAGAAGATGTAATCTTCTCTGGGGTTTCAGCATAGAGTAAAATCAAAGTAAAACTAAATGACTTGCTCTGGGCTACATCAGGGTGGGATAGTTTAGGAAATACTTTCATATTTTTTAAGTATAGGCAGGAAAAAAAGAAAAACACACAGACAGTTCAGTGCATGGAGTCCCTTGCTGTTGAGCATTCTTGCCCCACTCTGAATACAAACCAATCTGTACCCTGACTTCCAGGTGCCACAAGATGCCCCTTCGACTGACTTCAGCTCCTACCATGGTGGAGGGCCTGGCCCTTCCTGTTGTCCAAGTCAGCCCACATGCCCTCAACTCCTGCCTCCCTCCCTTCAGGGCTCACCAATCAGCATGTCCACAGGGGACTGTTCCTGGGCCCCTCTTCCCATGGCGGTCCTTCTTACCCTAGGGTATTTCTTCCTGCCTCTTATCTCCCCTTTTTGCTTCTTGTCTTTCTTCCCATCAAGGGTACACTCCCCCCACCCCCTACTAAAATGTGCCGGGCATACAGCAGGTATTCAAAGTTATCAAATGAAAAGACTAATTCAGGTGCCTAAGTACATTTTCCCTGGGAGGGAAGTCTTATAGGTATCTTTTACTAGACAAAGAAATTAAGGCACACAGAAGCAACATTCCTAAGATCTCTCAGAAAGGAAGTGGTTTGAGTGGATCAGAGGCCCTGATGCTCTTCTGCTTCCTCTGTGGAGCACACCTGGAGACTCAGCAGTATGGCCTTCCCAGACCTAGAAATGCCGGGATGTCCCTGCACTAGAGCTCCTGAGAAGAGTAAAGCTTACAAGTCAACAGAGCATAAGTTCCAAGATTAACTTGTATCTTAATATTTTCTCAGGTTATTTGATTCTCACCCAAGGATTTACTTTCATAATTGATAAATTTTAGAACATGAAAGAACTACTCATTCATATGACAGATGTTAAGTTTCTACCACATACTTAGCACATCTGAAAAACATGAGGTCTGTATCCTCAAGAGGCTCTGAGAAACAGACCTGAATGTGTTCCAGAACATGCCTGGTGCCCAGGGAGTCCTGGAGCCCCAGCTCTTGGGTACACGCTAGAGGCATCCTGGACCTTCCAGTGAGGACCTCGGGGAGGAGGGAGTAGGACCAAGCCAGATGTGTGGGAAGAGTTTGGAGGTTCAGGTAGAAAGGCCAGGAGTGCAAGGAAGGACAAGCAGCCCCAGGTGATGCTGAGCAGAGAAGCAGGTGAGGCACTGCACAGGGTGCTGAGGGATTCCATTCCTAGAGCTGTGGCAACCTGCGGAAGGAAGCTGAGCAGGCAGTGACCAATCAGACCTGCCTTGCAGGATGTGGCTGTGGAGAAGGCCAATATCAACTCAGAGAGGAGGACAGAAGAGTGGCAAGAAGAGTCTGAATCAGAGCTAGAGCAGTGGTGCCCGAGGCTGGGGATGGCTAAACAGGATTTCAAATGAGTGACTCAAGAGTAACTGCGTCAGGGTGTGCAAATTACCCAGACCTGACAGCAAACAGGGGAAGGGCAGGTGCACCTGCAGGTGCTCCTGGGTAGCACCTCTTTCCAAGGTTCTGAGAACTTCTTCTCTAAACACAAGTGTCACACCTGTCAGTTGAAGATTTTATGGCTCTGTTCCAGGCTCTCTTCTGAGCCTATCCTTTGACAGATTTTAGTTTTCATTAAAATAATGCAGAGACACTGCAGAAAAATGAAGAGACAGATGGAGGAAAGAGGAAACTCAACATCACTTGTTAACACCACTTTTACACCCAATGATCCTCACAGTTATTACCCTGATGTTAACAAGTTGCATGCCAGGTGCCCGCCCTTTTTGCATCCATTGATTAAACCTGTATTTACTGTTTTATAAATGCTTGTTTTCTTAACACGCACAGATGTATTCTTTTCACATACATGAGTGGACTAAAAAGCAATCAAGGTCAGGAAAGTGGGGTAAACTGACACATGTACAAAAGAGGCAAAGCTGGGGTAGAACAAGTCTCTAGACACTCATCACACTGTTTCTCTGTCCAGGTAAGACGTGGAAAATTTGCCAAGTAGAAAATATTTTGTTCCTCCTTTCCTGGTTCTTCCTGCTCTTGACTGGCCAGTTCTTTCATTTCCCTCTGGATCACATAACAGGCCTGCCAGAAACCTGTTCCTGACAAGCTCCACATTCCAAAATTACTACTCTTGTGGCCAAACCAAAGTTCCCTATCCCTTTAGTGATCCTTCCTGCAGCTAAGGAGAGAAGCAGGTGATGATCTAACCAACATACTTCTCTACACTATGGAAGATAATGAAGGCCCTAACCCCCTAACCTTCCAATCACTTTAACCATGGGACTAATTTCCAGTTTTCAAGAAACTCTCTATCATTTCAGTAAGGAACTGTTACCTTTTTACCACCCCCCCCCCTTTTCAATTGGTGTGTTATAGCGGTACCTATGATAGGATTTGTTACGTATTTGTACCTGCTCACAATATAACAACACAATTTGGCCAGTATCACTCCCCAGCACTTCTTTTCTCCCTCACCTTATCCCACTCTCTAGTCCCCTTCCTCTAGCTGATTGATCTTCCTTTGCTTTTTATGAGATCACTCTCCATCTTTTTCTTTTTCCTCTCTAGCTTCCACATATTAGAGAAATCACGTGACACTTGACCTGCTAAGTTTGGCTTATTTCACGTAACATAATGCTCTCAATTCCATCCATTTTCCTGCAAATGACATTACTTCATTCTTCTTAATGGCTGAATAAAACTCCACTGGGTACAGGCACCACATTTTCTATATCCATTCATCTATTGGTGGACGCCTCGGCTGGTTTTATAGTCTGGCTATTGTGAATGGTGCTGCTATAAACATGGTATGTGCATATCACTATAATATCCTGGCTTTAATTCTTTAGGAGTGGTGTAGCTGGGTTACTCTACCTTTGAGAGAATGTAGTTCCTCTCAGGATCAGCATTAAACAGTGCTATATTATAAATAGGGGGAAAGAGTGGATCAGGGCTCTAGGTAAGAAGCTCTTGTGGGGCTGATGCTGTTATTGCATCTGAAAACTGTGCTCTTCATCCTTTAAAGCATTTCCACAAACATTTATTGAGGGCTTATTTGCCAGTATAGAGTTTGGGTCAGTAAAAGAAGAATTTTGAAATTCACATTTCCTAACTGTGGTAGCCTCTTTGATCCATGACTTGTTCTTTAATAGGAGTTAGACACCAAAAACCTCCTGACCTCCCATATTTATAAAAAAATGCAATGATAAAACATCTGAGCCCTGGTCTGTTTTTTTAAGGAACATATTCTCATTACATTTTGTCAATTGTGTTAGATTAATTTTCTGTGACCCAAATGCCTGACAATAAGAACTTGAAAGATTTTTCTGGCTCATATTTTCAGAGGACTTGGTCTATATTCGGCTGGCTCCAAGGGAAACGTCAGGATGAAAGGGCTTGGCAGAGAAGAGCTGCTCAATCTGGCAGCCAGGAAGCAGAGAGAGTAAGGGGCTGGGGAGAGCATGATTCCTGCATCACACTCCCAACAGCCTAGCTCCTCCAACCAGCTCTTGCCTCCAAGGAGTCCATCCAGCCACTAATGAGGGCAGAGCCTTCCAATCACTTCCTAAAAGCCCCACCTCTGAACCTCGCTGCATGTGAGAACCCGGCTTTCAATACACAAGCTTGGGGAGACATTCCAGATCCCAGATACACTGTCCACAGAGCAGGCAGTGAGTGGCTGAGAATGTCTACCAGACTCATCTCATCCTCACACGGCATCTGTCCTTCAGAGCAAGGGCACAGTCTCTTGACAGGTGTGTGGCGTTTACTGTGCCAAGGGTTTCACGTGTTCGTTTAATTAGCACAACAGCCCCATCAAATTGCCCCACATTTAACAGATGAGAAACCAAGGCACAGAGAGTTAACTAACTTCATGTTAAGGTCACAGCTAGCTCTAGCAGAGCATTTGATGAAGGCTGAGCGTTTTAAAATAACCTTACTTTTGTGTACCAGGGAGGGTGGGTGCAGGGCAGCATGAAAGGAGGCTGATTTCAGACAGCAAGGCTTTTGTTTTCTACCTTTGAAATTGTAAAATCAGGATTTTCTTTCTTCTTCTTATCCCTGAACAACCAACTGCATCTACTGTAACCAAATGGATATGCTTTCTTAATTTGTGGGCTCTACATTAATGAGGTTCTTCTCTACTGACTTTTCTACTAGAATTACAGAGCTGCACAGGAAGCACTAAGAATGACACGCTGTGTGTGGGACCTCCAAGGCAGGGCTTTGAGACCACAACCCTCACAAGCTGCGAGGCCTGAGGTTTTGATCTGAAGGCTCTTTTTTAATTTAAATCTTCAATTTCATCCTCCCTTCTTCATTTATGAAACAAGTTTCTTGCTGGAGTTTCCTCTAATCTCTGTTCAACATGAAAGCAGGAGAGACTTATCTGGCAGGTCCTTAAATCCTAGGAGGCATTAACTCTCTGACACCCTTGTTATTCCAGAGGTTTTGCCAAAAGAAGAAATCAAGGCTGCAATGCTTGATCTTCTCTGATGCCCACATGAGAGACTACTACACAATACCTAGCTTTAATGGAGTCACACATTGGGAACTGAGCTCCTGAAAGTTTGGTATGTCTGAAGCAAAGCAATGTTCTGTTAACTTAAAAAAGCAATTTATTCATATATTAAGGTACCGAGGAGAATGGAGGGAAAAAAAACCTCACATGGAGGCAATCAGACCTGGTGTTACAAATGGAGCCAGGAGCAAGCACCTTAGCCCCTCTGAGCTCTTTAGCATGGAGAGAGAAAATAAAGCTGTTTTTGCTGTGGCAATGAACTCAGGGATGCAGGACAAGTGTCCAATGCTCTGCTTCCTTGTGAGAGGTGGCCCAGGATCTGAAATTCAAATCTGGCTCCAGCACTTATTGGTTACGGGATGTTCAGACTTCTTCCATTTAAAATGGAGATGACCCATAAGAGTAGAAAAATGTATTGAATATTCACAAATAAGCTGAGATGATGATGATGATGAAAGCAAATGCAGAGATTCCTACTAAATTTGATTCCTACAGTGCTGTTACGTTGAATAGTAAATAAAAACACATCTTTGAATAAATACATGAAAAACAATGTATCTGTTGGTGAAATCTAGGAATGGGCTGTATGCAATTCTTTCAGGTGTACGTAAGAAAGTATTTCTCCATGGAATAGTTGAGTTGGGGAGATGAATCTCTCCCGGAGCAGGTATTACTCAAGTGGTCAAGTCAAAAGACACTGTGTGCCATTAATCTGAAGGTAGCCTGGTCGTCTCCTGAGTCACATTGTAGAAGAATCTGCAAAGGTGACATTCACTGGGGGGGGTGGGGGTGGGCGTGGCCTGCAAGCTGGAGGAATTTTCAGGGGTTAAGGGCTCCTGAATTAAGGCCTCAGGTTTTCTTACAATAAAAACTCTTCTCTAGCAGCAGAGGGAATGTGAGGAACTGGAAAAGGGTCTGGGGAGTTGACAGTGAGGAGAGCAGGGAGGCGAGAGAGCAGGTGTAGCAGTGGGGAGGGGTGATCAGCGCACGATGCCTGCATGTGTGGAGACAGCACAGTGAATCCCAGTAATCTGCACAATTAGGAAGTATTGATGATTATAAAGAACCAAAGGCTCTTTCCCTCACTTTTTTCAAAGTCACTACATCTTTTTGCTATCCCAGGAACTACTGGTCCTGATTTTCAAGCTAATCCTAAGTAAGCAATGGTGTCTGCAAAGTGGGGAAAACTGACTAGAGATCTTCCCATGGAGGCAGGAATGATTACAAGTGATGTAACTGGCAGCTAAAAAAGTGTCTTGAAGCCAATGGAAAGTGGGGAACAGGGAGGGAATCAGCAGTTGGGGAGGAGCCTGTTTGCCCTGGGCTGCTCCGGGGCAGGAGAGCTCCCAGTTTGTATCAGGAGGGGATTATCAACAGAGCTCAGACTCCCCAGTGACCTGTGAGGAGCTAACAGAACAGCGAGACTGGCCACTCTGGGCACACACAGCGGGCTGTCTCACTCGATACTCACATCGTCTTTGAGTTAAACACTTTTCTCAAGGTCATACAGTCAATGGCAGAGCTGGGATTCAGACTCCCATCTGATGGATGCCACAGTCCATTCTCTCAGCCATCAAACAATGTGGTCAGTGCGATACCTGTTGTTAATTAGAAAGAAAGCACATAAACTGTTGGCTTAGCCACAATAACGTCTTTTGGCAGAAAAGAAAAAGGGAGTGAGAGAGAACTCATTTATTTCCTATATTTAGCAATGTGCCCAAGGTCGTATAACTGTCAAGCAGTGCAGCTGATGCACTTCATCACTGGGCCATCTCCTGCCACACTGCTCTGTTTTCAACAGCAAGTTCACAAGAAAAGTAAACGGACAGAACAAGGTAAGGCCACATGTCGCTCTCAAATGCTTGCTGAGAGGGCCATAGCCAGGCAAATCCATGGGAAGAGTTCTCCAGCAGAAGGTCATGAAAATTAGGGGACACATTGTAAATCTGACCAAAAAAAAAAAAAAAAAACAAACAAAAACTCATGATCTAAATAGTCAAAATAGATCAGAAACTTTCACTCTAGTAAAAACTATATGGAATTAAAGATGAGAAGGTCCAAATTATCTATTTTCCATCATGTAACTTGATGCTTAGGCCAGCACATGGGTGAATGGAACTTAGTTAACAAATGCTAAATATATGAACAACTGCTAGACAGTCTCAATGGCAACCCCTAATGGGTCCAACTCTGCAGGCGGGATTTCTGCTATCGGATGGGTGGCTGGCTAGAATGGGCATGATGGTTAAAAATCTCAGCTGGGCTGTCGGCCAGAACTCACCACAGGGTTCTTCAGGGGTCAAGGGACAGAGAGGAGGGAAACTGCTCAAGTTTCATAGAGAACTACAATCCTTAGGAAGCATGCCATCCATCATGTACTAGGCCACAAGAGGTACCAATCATTTTCTGTGTATTTAGGTCTGAGTACCTGGCTAAAGATGGACAGAGAGCTGTAGAGAGCTCAGAGTGCAGAACAGCTGGGTTCTACAGGAAGAGAGACAATAGCAGGACCACATGGACTAATGCTGGATAGACCCAAGCTTGAATTTCTTATTCTACCAGTTACTAGCATTGTTCAGATCTAGGGTCTGGTTTCTTTATCTGTAAAAGGAAGGTTCTGATACCACAAGGGCTGAAGGTAAGTGGTACTTCCTTTCCTTGATAGAGAAATATAAACTCAGCTGTAATAAAAAATTGCCAATGCCATAAATGCCCATCCTTGTTTCTACTATTCTGTCAGCAACAGACTGCTTATCCTAACTCAAGGGCCCCACTCGGCACAGGCTACTGCAGTTCAATCATGAATTTGTCCCCCAAACTGACGTTACTGGGTTAAATGCCACGCACATTTTTAAACACACCTGGAATGAACTTTGCCATCCCCGGAGTGATACATTTTCCATTAGGACACTTGCATCTTTGAGAATTAAAAATAAGTTTTTTGCAGCCGGGCATGGTGGCACACAGCTGTAATACCAGTGACTCGGGAAGCTGAGACAGGAGGATCGTGAGTTCAAAGCCAGCCTCAGCAATGGCAAGGCACCAAGCAACTCAGTGAGACCCTGTCACTAAATAAAATACAAAAAAGGGCTGGTGAAGTGGCTCAGTGGCTGAGTGTCCCTGAGTTCAATCCCAGGTACAACCCCCCACCCCATTTTTTTTGCTAGTTAAAAAAAGGCAAAACAGAACTTGTTTCACTGTGCACTCTTGCGGCCAGCATGACTGAACATCTCTAAACACATTCCTACATTACTTTTATATGCAAAGAACATCCTCTATCAACTTTATAATGCAGGAACTAGGCTTTTTAGAGCAGCCGATGGTATTTCCAAAGATAAAATTATAAGATCAAACAATACCCAACTCAGGTTGAGGAAACCAAAAAAAAAAAAAAAAAAAGGTTTCTGGGGGTGACACAGAGGACATAGGCTACCACAGGACAAGATAATAAGAGAATATCCTAAATAATCTGACCCAAATCCACACATAACGACATGTGGGCAAAACCTCAGTGTGGTTACATCACCTCAGGAGCTTTCTGGTTCAGGAGGCTGAAAGTGTAAGAAACAGGCAGAAAAACCACAGACACACTTACAGTTGCGTGTGAGATGGTCAGAATTCCATTCTTGATGGTGCACTTCCTCCTTTGCCACACTTTCCAGATCCTAGGAAGCAAGCCCAACAGAACTGTAAATAGTGTCTGAGTCATCTGGGACATACAGTCATATGGTATGATGAACAAGAATTACAAAAAAACCCACTCCAATATTAAAAAATCCTGACCCCCCTTAAGTTACATAAATCAGAAAATTCTGATTGCCTTTTATACCCCAGCTAGAGGGTAATTCAGACAGGTAGACATAACAAAGATGCTCATTACAACACTGTTTTTGATGGTGAAATGAGAAATAGAAATTACAGAAATTTAATAGCAGGAGAATTAAAAATTAATTATAGTTACAATATAGGTAAAAATACTATTCTCTGGAAAGGGGGCCCAGACCTATATTAGGCATTATGTTAGTAATGCTTATAACTATATCTGTCAATCTTTTACCAAAAGGCTCTATTAATTGATTAATTCTACAATTAGATGAATTTTAAAAAAGTTATGAAGTCTGTCATGCAGGAGAAGAACAGGGGTGAGGCTGCCTTAGATGTAGGAAAACGAGCTGAGGGTCCAAGGCACAAGATGATCTAGTTTTGGTGACTCGTACACCTCCCCTTCAGGGGTCTTCCAGTGCTAAAATGATGCCAGAGCCCCTGGAAAGAGAACTGTTCCTGATTCATACAGGAGTCAACTGTGGTCAAACCATCTGAAGGAGTTGTGATACACATTTTGAAAAAAAAAATGATGATGGTGAAGATGGAAACCTCCAAAGAGAACTAATTTCAACTTGGAGTTTCCTGTGAAGCTCCAGGTGAGATTAAGAGGCTGAGTGTCAGGCAGAGCTGTGCACGTGCAGCAGGTGCAGCTTTGCTGCTTGGGACCACTTCCCCAGGAGAGGCAGAAATGGGCAGGGAATAGGATTCCCTGGCCTGGGAGAGGGTTGTGCAGGCCTTCTGTTGCCATGGAAACAAATGACACCAGAGAGGACCATTCTAACTTTCCCAGGTCTTTAAAATTGTAACTTGCATTTTCTTTTCCATCATAAATTAATACTCTAAGGAAATTTCCAAAACATAAATTGAAAACCAACACAGATAACACTGTCGTCTTATATATGTAACTACCAGAAGTATAGTTTGTTCCAGAGCTTGATAAGAATTTGACTCTATTTGACTAGATGTAAACTGAACACAATGCTCAAAATGCTAGTCTCCTCAGGAGATAGTTTAGAACCACCAATTGAGAACTATCCTCAAATCACAGCTAAATCACAAACTTTCTTTTGCAAGTACTAACTAGGATATTAGCGCTAATATCTATCAAATGAAAATGCCTGAATTTGGTTTATGGTTCCAGCTATCTATAAGTGGTTCTGATCTTGTTTTACTCTCACAGAAGCTTGTGAAGATGGGAGAAGCAGTCCCTATACATTAAGCCAAAGCCAGCACCATCCTTCCTAGGAACACATTTCAAAATACCAAACCACCAACTTGTCAAACTACTCAACCTTGGGTAAACTCTCCCTGCTCAGTTTAATCATTTTATTTAGTTAAGCTTTTATACATCAGTTTTTCTTATGTGTATTAAGGAATCATAAAATAAATATCCATATTCTCTTGCACAGCTAATGAAGCTGAGGAAAGTAACACAAAAGCACTGACCATTCTGGCCGAGAGACTGCTAATGAGGCATTGCAGATCGCCAGGAGGAGAGTATTAAGATATGCCCCTGCACAACTGAGAACAGCAGCTCCTGATCTTTGTAAATCTTCTACAGCTCTTTTCTATTAAAAAGTAGCCTTGCACGACTCACTGTGTATCAATGTTGGTGCTGGATCATTTGGGCTTTGGATCCCATGTCATTGGCTAGCATAATCCCAGCAAAGCTGTCACCTAACTCATGTTAATTCACCTCTTAGGGACTCATTTTCCTTGCCTGTATCATGAAGATTAATAATGCCCTCCTTTTGGGATTATGTTGAGAAAATATATGTAAAACAATTGCTCCCATGCCTCTTAATAAATGCCTCTAGACCATAAAGTTTTAAATTATTAGACATTTTAGATTGTTTTTCAAATTGTGTAACAATCCTTAAGAAACAAGAAACATTTTGAAATTGGGGTCAGAAATTACTAATGCAAATGACCCTTAGGAGAAAATCACAACGTATCAGTGGTTACTATTAGCAAATGTATTTGTTTTCAGGTATAGGCACTGCAGTATCTTCTTCCACAGAAGTAACCACAGAAGTAACTCTGGGTTATTGCGATTCACCTGGGCTGTTGGAGCAATTATTAGGAGTTCGGACCACTTGACTGCCAACCTCCCAACTCTAAGATGCAACAGCTCTTCCCAAATCTCTTGCCAACAGACTGTAGCAGGGTGAGAGTGAAAGCCATCTCTCACCTACCTTTTACCCCCCAGCACCAGCAGACTGCCTCACACACTAGAGTGCTTTCTGTATGCCTACGAAATGTATGAAGGTACGTGGAAGGGTGAGTAGGCTAGTTTGTTTTGGGTGTGCCAAGAGTGGTTGACAGCAGTAATGACCACTTTGAAATATGAAGGGGAGACTCCTGATGTGAAGTCAGATAGCAGGTTCAAATCTGCCCCTTATAATTGCTGTCTGTATGATCTCAATCACAGAGATGACTGCGGGTCTCTGGCAGTAGGGTAGGCAGGCACTCAGCAGATGCTCACAAAAGAGCATTTTAGGGTCTAGACTAAACAATGCTTATGAAAAGACTGATCTTCCTGGGACATGCAGATGTTAACCACTCAGAAATAGGCAACTCTAATTTCCAGAAAATCATGGTGATTTCAGGTGACAGTGCTTAAAAATTTGATTATTTTATACTTCTGCTTTGAAAGAAATGTAATAGTATATTGTTGCCTTTTTCTTTCTTTAGAATGTAAGGACTGTCTTTTGCTCAATGCTTTATATTTCAGGTTCCTTGAGTCTAGACACAGAGGATTCTCAAAAGATACTTGTTTAAAGCATGAATACAATGAGCATAAAGATAACAACACCAGAAATTTGTAAGAGAAATGGCTGCAATTTCAATAAACAAAACCAATAAAACACCTATAGCTTAGATAAGGCCAAGAACATATACCCACAAACAGAAAACAAGGAGCTTTCTTTTAAAAATGGATGCCAATTAGTAAAGGAAATTATTTAAGAGTCTAGTTAAGCACTTACTGCTAAATAGGATCATTTGTTCAAGCAACAAAGGCCAGTGTGGCAGGACCAGGGACAAAGTGGAACAAGGAGGCTGATGAGAAAGACCAGGCAAGACACTCTGTATGCAAAGGGAAGTCACTGGAGCAATGTAAGCGAATGAATGACATGGTGTGCTGGATGTGTAAAAGACCATTCTGGGCTAGGTGTGGTGGTGCACAACTCTAATATCAGTGACCTGGAAGGCTGAGGCAGGAGAGTGACGCATTTGAGGTCAGCCTCAGCAACTTAGTGAGACCCTGTCTCAAAAATAAGAAGGACTGGGGACATATCTCAGTGATAAACTGGCCCTGGGATAAATTCTTTGTACCAAAACCAACCAACCAAAAAAAAAAAAAAGATCAGACCAGACCACTCTGAGAGCTGTTAGAGGGGAGTTGGCAAGGGAGAAGACAGTGACAGAGTCCAGTTAGAAGGTGGCACCAACAGTCCAGGAGAGATGTTAGTGGACCATCTCTGGGCAGCAGAGACGGCTAGAGGTGCATTATATTTAGAGTTAGAATGGAAGGGCTTTTGTCAGATTGGCTGTAACAGAAAAGGTCAAGGTGACCCCCCAGGTTGGGATTTGAATGCCCAGGTTCACCTCCCAGGCAGAGAACAATGCAATAACTAAAAGTAGAGAGGAGGGCCTCTCACTTCTTGTCTTCCTAAAAGTACAGGTTACAGATGCCATTTGGAGGGGCCACAAAACTACTACTGCTTTTTTTTTTTTAAGACAGCAGGTTAAATCTCAGACTTATGTGAAGAAAGTCAGTGCATTAGAAAACATTTAAGTGTGTTTTCCAATTTGAGAGGCTAGAAAAAATTGCTAGTTAACAGCCCTTAGTAAATATGCCAATCACACCCTGGGACACCAGGCCCATACACACCTGTCGCTCTTCTTCAGCTGGTAACCCCTTCTTCTCACTGCCGTATTCCTTATTGTCCTGGAGCTGATGCATGCTGTACCCTCCTTGCCAGCTCTGGGAATCCTAGAAAAATAGAAGCCACTAATTAAGCTAAAGCTGGAGACAATTTTCAAATCCTCGACTCTATCCTGCCATTGAGTCTTTGCCCATTGGTCTAAGAATTATGAAGCTTTGAGAGTTATGAAGTCTTTGCCTTGGTTTTAGAGGAGGAAAAGGGCAGGAAAACATTTGCCAGTCACAAAGCCAGTCCGAGGAAGGACTGGGCCTGGGTCTCCTGTTTCTAGTTCAGAGCCCAGCTCTACTCTGAAGTGAGTTCAAACACACACAGGGTGTTGGTGGGCTACCAGACGACTCAACCCAGTTTACACAAACAGCAGAAGCAAGCACAGGAAGCAATGGAAAGACAGGTTGACCACAAAACAAACCCGTGCAACCCATGGGGGCATGCCATTGGTGCCTCACCCCAGTTTCTAAGGACTATGTGGCCAAGTGGCCACTACGTTGTGAAAGCCTAAGAAACAAGTGAACCATATTGGACTGTAGCATGACAACATGGGTGTCTAGACATGAAAGTAGGACAATACATTCTCACAGGAAGTATGGACTTACTTTCCTAGACTTCGATCAGATAGGGCAAAAGCAGAGAGAGAAAAGGCAGAATGTTGGAAAATACAGTTAATTTTGTTGAAAATGTTGACACTCATAACATTTCATATAATGCACAAAGAGAACATTGCTGTAAGAATAATACCAGAAAACATGAACGTGTACCTTTGGAATCATGATAATCCTTGGGTGATGGGACAGTAAATATCTTATACCTATAGGGTTCTGCTGGGCCATGTTGAGTGACAGCAGAAACATAGCAGAATGGAAGAACATGAGGTACAGGTTACCAAGATGCAGTGTTGACAAGCTTCAATACGTGTGGTCAGGGAATCAATAACTCAGTGAAACTCAAAATTATTTACTTAGTAAACTTCAGAAGAGCCATAGATTGTAAGAGTTCAAATAAAGAGAGCTGAGTGCATACGTCCAGTTTATAAGAGACACCTAAAATGTGGTGGTGCTGTGGGAAGCTCAACCAGCCACACTGGTTATCTCTTGATGGATGTGCACAACACACCTCAAGGCCAGGGTGGCTTCTTTCAGACATTCAGTCCTCTGGGTCAAACAGTGTGTGATCAGTGAGGCAAATTAGTGGGAGGAAAATTTCTATGACTGTGCACTTTTGTGAGGCTATTCCAGTTGTGATAAATTCTGTGTTCAAAACTAAAAGCCTGGACAGAGGTCTTGAGGGCCAACAGAGGATGCAGCCTGATGTGCAGGTGGACGCTCACACTCTGACCACATTGCTGTCCTGCTCTCTCATCAAGTAGCTAGAGCCAACTATATACACCAGGCAAGCTGACTGATGTTAAAGAGGTCACAGATTTAAGTCACTTTCTTACTCTTGAGTAATTTCTCTAACAATCCAGATTCCTTTCATGTAACTAGACAATTTTAACATGGGCAAGAGTGGGGCATGGAGTAAAATCTGGCAATCTCTTGTGAAACTCTCCTAAATGTTTACCTTTAAACAGGGTCAGAGCCTTGAATTGCATAGTAACTGAGCTCATGGACTCCTCCCTGGTAGGCATTCCCATGCTTTCTGGATGGAGACAGGACTGAGGGACTGGACTACATGCCAGACAGGCAGAGGAGAGACCCTGCCCTCCCAGTGTCTCCGGCTACAGTCCCTAGGAACAGTTGGGGCAATTTTCTCTTCTTTTTTAAAAATATATTTTTTTAGCGTTGATGGACCTTCATTTTATTCATTTATTTTTATGTGGTGCTGAGGATCAAACCCAATACCTCACACATGCTAGGTGAGTGCTCTACCACTGAGCCACAACCCCAGCCCTGGGACAATTTTCTTGAGGGAGGCATTATAACCTGACAAAGAAAAATTAGGACTGAAAATCAGCTCAGGTAGCAGGGAACTGAGGCCTGGGACAAAATAAGGGCAGGGATTAGTGAAATCCACAAAACTCTCTGCTTTACTCCAGTGAAATCACATGAGAATTACAACTACTGATTTAAAGTCAGGGACCTCCCCTGTCTCCCAGAAACATTAAAACAAAATCTAAAATCTCCTTGGATATCTTCCTAAAACCATCTCTAAACTTGACTCATTTGATAGCCTTTAAAATACAAGTCTAAGTTTTAAAAATAAAAGTACTCATACATTTTTCTAAACATGGATTCAGATGAATGATGTATGAAAATTATTATAATCTTTAAACTTGGTGTGAAAATATTCCTTACATATAATTTATTATTTGCCCACATAAACTTTAAATTCTAAATAACAAGTGCTTGAGTTGAATGGGTTTGCTGTACATCAGGCAAACATATTTCTAAGGGTAAACAAAATGCCTTATTATAGGCTTTGATTTTATTAAACTGAACAGAAAGAAGCAATATGTGGCAAAAGTCAAGCATCAGTAATACCAAAATGACTATTAGTGAGTTTCATGGCTTAACAAAGTTCTATCAATTATCATTTGTGCACGTGGAGAAATGATGGCCTTTCAGGTGGCTTAGCAGAGTACTATAAATAAATGAAAAGGATTTTCTCTTCTGAGAAAGTAGGTATTGGAAAATCATCAACACAATCATATAAAAACACAAATGAAGAAATAGAGCCCAAATTCATTCATAGCATAACAGAAGTTAAGTACGTGTTCAGAAAAGAGAAGTGCAAATGGAAAACTCATTTGGGCAAATATATGTAATATTAAAAATAAAAAATGAACTTAAATCCTTGGGGAAATTTCATGATGTGAGGCAGGAAATGTAAACTATAGAATGAAACTGCCCTATTATTTTTAGCTCAATTTCCTATCCTCTTATTAGTAGTGCAGACAAATCACTTTCTTATCTGAAACCGTATTAACATAAAATCTATTATTAAGGACTAAAATCTCAATCTCTTTAAACTGCAAGCAATTACACTATACTCACTGATTTAATGGGGGGTTATAAATGTTTCTGGTATTCAATTCAAAACCAAACTTCTACTGCTTCAATTTTCAATTAAGTGTGTGGATGGGTGGGCAAAGATCCCTTCTGTTTTGTCTTACTAAATGCTTATTAAGCAGTTCTGGGGTGCCCAGCAATGTGCCAGATACTGCAAAGTAGACAGAGAAGAGCAATGCATGGAATCCCCCAAATTTGCAAATCACACTGTGATGGCGATTCAGTGCCTATCAGTGACTCAAACAAAAGGCTGGAATTTTTGAAATGATTCAGTACACTCTGAATATGACTGACAGACATCACCACTGAAAATAGAATATTCATAACCCTAAAGATAGTTAGGGAACAAATAGTTCTTTTGGGAGGTTAGGCTATTCTATTGTAAGAGGTTAAGATAATTAATTTCATAGAACACCTGCCAAAAGACAATAAAGACTTAATTTGATTTTGACAAGGAAAAAAAGCCTTCCAAAAATCTGGGAATATTATTCACAATTAAAAATTTCAAAGTTTCCTTCAATGGAGCCATGTTAGAACATGGTAGGGGAGACAGGCTAAAAGATTTGTTGGGTGTTTTTAATTTCTCAGGTAACGTTTTATATTACTTTACACTGTTCAGAAAGTAGTGCAATGATGAGAACTCTCTGGTGGATACTCTCCTCTCACATTTAATCTAAGTTGTTAAAAATCATTAGCTTCTAAACATAGTTTGCAACAAGAGATAATAAAGAGCCATGTGAAAGGGACAGGTATGTTGTGAAAGATCAATTTTTCTTGTAAAACACTCTGGATATGCTGCTAATGGAAACTTACTTATTAATTTAGGGTAGAATTAAAACAAATCAAAACATCTGCTTTGCATCATGTACATATTCCTTTTGTTTGGAGAAAAACTTTTTCTTTATTAGCTTAAGCAGAATACATTAGTCTCTATGCAAAACAAAAAAGGGACTTTTTTTTTCAACAAAGTATCCATATATAGGAAGAGGTAATCCTGTTGAAAAAACAAAGATAGCAAGTGGTTAAGTGCATACCAGTAAGAATTCTCACTTTTCTCAAAGACACAATCTACCCAAGGCCTCCTTCCACTTGAGTCCTTCAACAGATTTCATACTGAGAAATCACTCAGGGAGGAGACATCTTCTCTAAGAAAGTGTGTGGTGGGAATGATTTTCAATCTGATGCTCAGGAAGGCCTCAGATCACAGGTGCAGGAAGTGCCTGAGACTGCTGAGTATAGATATTGCCTCAGAACACACGGATCTTCCTGGCCACCATGCCTTCACCACAGGTGAGCAGGTATTTTCACCTGAGAAAACCCCAAAGCATATAAAAACTGCATTGGAAAAGCAGAAGAACAGCAAGTTATATTCACTCAGCGAGGAAAACCTCCAGGGTTGCTGCATAGGCCCCGTGTGGCTGGTGCAGGGCTTCCCACATTTTAAGGATGGTTGCTTCATCTTTGTTCTGGACTCAGAAATTCCTTTCAGAAATTTTAGGAATTAGAAAATGTGAGAATGCTACTGTTGTGAGATAGCATGAGAAATTGACAATATAAAAAATGACTATTAATATTGCATTTGAATACTTAAATTCAATCCATAATAATCTCATAATATAAACAGGCACATTTGACTTTCTTCCATGTAACAAATGGTACTTATTTTTCAATTTTCCCTTATTATGAAATCCAACATTCAAGGTCCTTCATAATCAGAACTGAGTTTTTATCTCAGAAACCCACTGCTTATTCTTCCACCTACCCTGCCTCAAACTGTTTGCAGTCTCCTACCTCTGAGTTTCTCTCTGGCTGCAACCTACCTCCCAATAAATCCTGAATAGCACTGATACTGATTTAGATAATGAGTTCCTTGATGGAAGGGACTGCAGCTTAATACCTCAAACAGTGCTTGGTCCACAGTAGGTATTAATTGAATGGTTGAACAAATGATCTTTATAATTAAGGTTACTGCAGTCATCTAACATTTACCATGCAATGTATACTTTGTTTCAATATCCAAGGAACATTTTACCCAAATTTTTCTATTTATGGGGCAAAGCTTCTGTAGGATTCTGCCTCACAATATTTCCTTATTTCCCTGGCAAAATGAGACATGCCCCTTTGGCTGGATATAAGGTTTAGCAACATGGGGTGTACTGCCTTTCCTTCAAGGGCAGAATTAGAACTCTATGGAGTCACAGAATTATAGATCAGGGTATCTTTTTATATAATGGAAAGAAAATTAAAATAGAGTTTCTACACTGGGCATCACTGTAGGTGCACACTGGTCCCTCACATCTCTTTGTCCCCACAACCACCCTGGAAGGAAGCCATAAATGTGCCTGTTTTGCAGTGCAAGAAACAGAAAGGGTATCGGTAGCATAAGCAGCCTCACTTACACAGTTAGCCCTGCTGGGAACATATAAACCACCTACTTCTTTCTGATCAAGCTGAAGAGAGGATTTTATTAAATCTCGAAGTGCAGTGAGCTGTTTCTTTTCTTCATCCTGGGTCTGTTTTATCTATGAAAGAAAAAAATCACCTTCTGTTACTTATCATTTATACTTTTATGAGCAGAGTTTTATTTTATCCAAATATAGCACTCATCAAACAATTCAATGACACAGTAGATTTTCTTATTAGTCCTTCCTAAAGTCTTATTTTTGATATGAGAGGCATGGTCTTCTCATCCTAAGGCAGTACCAGTGAGTTCTGGAATTCATGAACAATGCACCATGCTGTCTTATTAAATAATACACCCAGGTGAGGCAAAACCCTGAAGCAGGAAAGTAAACTGATATAATGCTGAGATCATTGCTTCTAGCTTTTCAAAGTGTGGAGGTAGGAATACCACGATGGGATTAGATGGGCCAGAAGAGAAGCACACGGACAGCCAGGAATCCCATGGGCCAGTGTACAATGAAGGTTCATGCCATACCATGTGAGGACAAGAGACTCCTGCTTTTTAAAAACTCACTTGGAATTTAACTGTAATCTGAACCACATAAACTATTAAAAGAAAATAAATACTATGTGCTTTCAAAGTTATATTAAAAACATAGGTAGAAAATTCCTTATCTAAGACCAGAGTGTTTTTTTGTTTGTTTGTTTTTAGAATATTGGAATATATGCACAATATAATGAGATACTTTGAAGATGGGACACAAATATAAACATGAAATTCACTTTTATTTCACATATACCTTATAAACATAGGCTGAAGGTAATTTTCTACAGTATTTTTAGCACACCTACATTTTGACTGTGACCTGTCACAGGGTCATGTCAGTCAATGCCCCAAAAGTTTCAGATTTTGGATTCTGGATGTCTGGATGAGGGATGTTCAACCTATTTAAGGCATTATTTACAATGCCAAAATCTTATCCGAAGATATTTCCTCAGATTCATAAAATACATTCTTTTAATACTGCTTACAAAGAGCTTGTAATGAATTTGCCATTTATATGTTTATATTTAGCTTTTTTCCACAGAAAAGTTTTCCTTTTGGTTTAAGAAAGTGAAACACTGATATTTTGAAGGAAAAAAAAGCAAAATAAATCCATGACTCTGCTTACTCAGACAGTTATGTAATTTATATCCCTTCCATGGCCAAAAATTGTTCCTGAAGAACCGGCATTGAAATTTGAAGCTACGTAGTCCTGAACAGAGAACCATCTAGAACCAAAGGTTATATACTCCCCTTCCTGCTCCTCCTATGCATCCCAAAGATGCATAGGAGGAGTATCTGACCAGTGGTAATTGCTCTGAGCTAAACAGAAGGATCACTTACGCTTTTGATACCTTTCTCGAACAGATTTCAAATTTACTGATGTTTGCCACCAATTGAAATGCATGTATTGCAGGGAGAACTTACATTATATAAATCAGCAGTCAGTTTTTTAATGTACTGTTTCAATTTATCAGCTGTTTTCAAGCCATCTTGGAAGAAACTATAATACAAAACATTGGCAGTTTATCAGCAATGTAAAAAAAAGAACTATAATTACCTGAAAAATCTGAAAATTCAGACCCTTTTATTTACCTTCACAAAACAAGTATAAAACAAATTTCAGTATTTTGTAAAGATGCACACCACCAACAAATTATGGCTAGTATTTCACATCTGATATCATAGTCACTGCAAATTACTGCTGCAGTCCTCACGTGATTATTTCATAATGTGTCCACCCATCTACATGTAGAACAATTCCTCCTGGTTGAGCCACATTTAAATACAAGAAAGAAAAACATCTTCACTACTGGCATCCATGAAGTCAAAGTGGCCACCACGAACAGAGATGTGACTGGACTAGAGGGACAGGCAGGAGGGAGGTCAGAGTTCTTTCAGTCCCCCAGAGGGATCTGTATTCCAACACATGCTTAAAACAGAGGACTTCAAAGCAACAGTATAATGGACCTGGAAAACAGAATGTCAGCACATAGGTAGAAAGGCCTGAATCCTAACAAGAGCTAACGCCAACAGAATGAATGAAGCACTTCAATCTCATCCCTGTTGTTAAGAAGCATACATGGAGGAGAGAGAGCACAGGACTTACTCAGGTTGTTCACAAAGAGACAGACGACTGAGACTCAGGCCTCCCTGATTCGGCACCCTTGCCTGTCAACTACCAGAGGGAGACTTCCTACTGCAGGCAGAGCACACTCCCCTCAGAGGCCCAGTGTGGAACATCAGCTTAGTACAATAAGCTGCAGGACACTGGTATTTACGAATTCCACTGCTCTACTGGAAGCTTCTCTAATCATGCCCCTGCTGTCCATTATTTCTCCGTGGACTGTATCTGTTTTTCTGTCTCCCTACAGACAATGAGGACGATCTTATCTCCATATCACAGCCAGCCCTACACAATGCAGATACTCCACAAGTTCCTACAAATGAAGCAACAGCAAGATATTTTAGGGTACATTTTACACTTCCTCTCTACGTTCATTGCCAATAAGACGACCTATCAGAACTGGCCTTCACAGTGGTTTCTCAAGTTCTACAAGTGCCAGCATTTTTTTAAGGCTGAAATCTTTTGGTGGAAAAATTTTACCAAATTAAGAGAAACACTATTTTATAAAGTCTTCCAGCAAAAGGGACAGAGGGAATGACACTTTTTGGTCAACTATTTAACTGGAAAACATATTCAAGTCCTCATTTTCAGGTTTTCACCACATTCTACAGGGATGCAAGTGACACTTCTTCATACAGAATTAAAGAACTTCTATGTTATGTTCCTTGAATACTTTTCTGATTTTAACTTCTAATATTTTCCCTTAAAAACTTTAGGCTCCAAGCCAGGTGCAGGGGCACACATCTATGATTCCAGAGACTTAAGAGGCTGAGGCAGGAGAACTGTGACTCCGAGGCCTGTCTCGGCGACTTAGTGAGATTTTGTCTCAAAACAAAACCCTAAAGGACTGGGAATGCAGCTCAGTTGGATAAAGCACCCCTGAGTTTCATCCCTATTGCAAAACAAAACAAAAGCACCACCAATAAAACCAAAAAGCAATAAAATAAAAAAACAAAATTAACAACAAAAATTGTTGGCCTGCAGCCATGCCACACTATTTCCAGTTGCTTGTTTCTTCTCAACCCATGGCTGACGGTGAGGAATACGAACATGTCCATCACTGCAGGAAGCTCCACTGGATGGTGCTGCTCTATGAACAAGCAAACAGATCTGAGCCTGATGCAAAGAAAGTGCTATATCTACAGTGTGATCCCACTGATGTGCATACCAGGGATACCTAAGTTCAGTCATCTTTTGAGTGAGAAAAATGTGTGTTTTTTTCCCTTCAGCTTCATTTTCTAAAAACTTTCCCCTAAAACATGGCATATTACTGAAGCAAAAAAGATTAAATAATTGATGTTTAGTCTAGGAGGACATGTTGAAGCAAGTTCCTTGGAAAAAGTCATCTTAGCGCCAATTTCTAGTTTTGGAAACAGGAGCAGAAATGAAGGATGGGTTGCAGAGAGAACAAAATGACCAAGAGGGTCATGAGTAAAGCCATAAAGAGCAAATGCCAACATGCTGCCAACAACACTGTCCCTCTGGTGATTCCTTTCTTTGCATGCTTGATTCTCTCTCCTTGAGAAGACACAGAGCCACTACCTGTCAAATTTCAGAGGGCAGCAGCATCTCTCTTCCCCTCTTCCTCTCCACTGCAGTTGGCTGCAGTTCCAAGGAAATGCATGGGCTTGGGAAATAAGAAGCATGATGTCCTAGCTCTAAACCTTGCTAGATTTGAGTCCTGGGGCAGGGTAGTGGCCCTACATGAAGAGTGGCATGCTTACCTCCACAAGTGCACATTAACTTTGAGGAGCACTAGACAAGCTACTTACTACAGACAAATTGTTCTATCAACTGCGAAGTGAAGCACAAGTGTGAGCTCTGATTACCTATCATGGAATTTGACGTGCAAATCCTCCAAATGGAAGGAAATCACCTGTCTGGCACTTGTCTCAGCCATGTTCTCTGTCCATATTTACTGAAATATGATGAGATCTTCAGAAAATTGAGAATGATGACAACAGTCACAACAGCAGCTGGCATGAACTGAGATTTTCTCTGTGTCTGTCACTATTTTGCACCATGCAGGGAATACTTCTTTTTAAAAGTTTTATTATAGAACCAACCGTGTGATTAGAGCAGAGGAACCTTCAATCCTTCTTCTCCTCCCACCTATGGGGAGGGGAGTGGGGCTGGAGATTGAGTTTATTACCAGTGGCCAATAATTTAATCAAGCATGTCACGTATTGGGGCTTCCAAAAAATTCCCTAAATAGATGTATTCAGAGAACTTCTGGGTTAGTGTAGGAGAGCAGCATACCCAATTCCATGGGGACAGAAACTCAGGACCCTTTTGGATCTCACCCTATGTGCCTCTCATCTACCCTGGTCACTTGTGTCTTTTATAATAAGTCAGTAAGTTAAAAAAACAAAATTTCACTGCAACTCAACACAATAGGTAATCATCACTAGTCCTTATATAGGAAATGGAGATGATCACTTGGCCTGGGAGAGTTCTGGAGAGCCCTGGAGATAATGTGCTTATCACAACAGGCACAGACATGTAGTTCAACATGTGACAGTCCCAGGCCAAAATGAGCTTCATTAGTTTTCTGACCTTAGAGAAGACAAGACTGGCTTCACAACTTAATCAAGCAGCTTGAGATACATATCACCACATTTTAATGATACAGGATGCTAAGAAAATTTAAGTTGCCAGCTGATGGGCACAGGGACCTCATATTTACACTGACAGGCTATAACACACCCACAGCCCAAAGTGCAAAGCCATGTTCATCTAATAGGGATATCTGTCCACTGGTAGAACAATCTCCAGAAAACAAATCAGAGCCTTAGCATCCAGAGTCCCTATGTCCTTCATTTTTAGCCTACTTAATTGTGTCCAAACAGCAATGGGGAAGGAAAACCAAGCAAAACAAGAGTGTCTCCCTGATCCTCTGGTCAGATTCTGTTTGAGTTGGCCTAGAAAGAAATGCTGTTTGACTAAAGGCTGAGAACACCTATTTTCCAACCTACCAAACAAATTAAACAATGAAGTGACTAGCCCTCACCAGACCTGAAAGCCTGGTCTCCCAGCCTCAGGCTCTGAGTCAAGAACTAATTCCCTGCCTTCCAGGTAACAGGGTGACTTCCTTCCAGACATACTCCGCACATCTGCGACACCAATGAGCTTGAACATACAGCACTAACTCAGATCCAAGTGGCACTCTTGAACCCACTCCTGGAAATCAAGCCTTAAAAACGTGGATGTCTAGGCCCAATCCCAAGCTTACCAAATCAAGGTTTTCTGGCATGCTGTCTAGGAGCATGTACTCTGAAGCTGGAGACCTGGGTTTAAGATTTGGTTCCATTACTTTCTAGCTATAAGTTTTGTGAGGGTAAGTTGTTTTATAGTTTTTTTAATTTCATTTTTCCCCTCGAGATAAAATTCATATAATAAATTTCAGTTTTAAAGTGCCCTATTCAGTAGTTTTTAGTATATGTGCAACATTACGTAACCATCGCCACAAATTCCAGGACTTCCATCACCCTCCAATGTCCTGTGCACAGCAGTGTCCACCACTTCCTCCCTTCTCCTCTGCCCTTGCAACCATGAAATCTGCTGTTTGTCTCTATGGATCTACCTTTTCTAGACATTTTACACAGAATCGTACAATATGTGGTCTTGTGTGTCTTAAGCACGTTTCAAAGATCCATCTCTGTTATAGCATGCATTGGTACTTCATTCTCTTGTACGGCTGAATACAACTCCCTTGTGTGGTGACATCAAATTTGTTGAACCATTCATCAGCTGATGGATATATATATAATCTTTCTATTTTTATTACTTTAATTACAGGGCTGTAGTGGGTGTGGTGTCTCACTGTGTTTTTTAAAATATGTTCTTTATTTATGTTAGTTGTGAACGAACCTCCTTATTTATTTTTTATTTATGGTGCAGAGGATCAAACCCAGTGCCTCACACATGCTAGGCAAGTGCTCTGCCACTGATCTATAGCCCCAGCCCCTCACTGTGATTTTGATCTGCATTTCCCTAATGACCAATGATGTCAAGCATCTTTTCATGTACTTTTGGGCTGTTTTTCTCTCTCTCTTTTTAAACATAAAATAGAAATTAACTTTATTTCTCTGGAAGAAGTAGATATTGATAGCTGGAGCAGCAACTCTGGCCACAGAGGCTGGTGGGAAAACATGGATGGAACAGGGGAAAATGGGTCAAACAGCACTGGTGTCCCTCAGGAAAGCTGCCTCCTTGGTCTCTTCCCAATCCTGGGGCCTTTGGCCCTGGTCTTTGCCATAAGATGGTCTGGCACCCTTTCTCTGTTTCCTGAACCATGTTGGGCTATTTTTCCAGGCACAAGATTCTAAGATCGAACAAGCCCCATAACGTGTCCATGGTAAGATCACAAGTCACATTCTTCTGGCACCCCCAAATGTCTGCCGGGGCTCTCTAGAAGAGTGCCGAGTCCTTATCGTTTCCCAGGTGTTGACCCATCTTTGGGCCAACACATCCTCCTGCCCAGGACACACATACTCCAGTCACAGGCCCCATCAAAGACTAGAGGCAGAGGCAGGTCACACACTGCCTGAGGAGGCAGCCCCCAGCCTATTATGGGGCTCCTGCTCACCTCCTAGCTGGGGCACTGAGTTCTGAACCAGAGTGTGCAGGGATAGCGTCTGGTGAGAGAAATGGGCAAAGCAGAATCCAAAGCCTTCTGCTGCCTTGGCCTCGCTCTGCCCCCTGGGAGCAGCAGGTCCTCCAGGCCTGGTGGGGAGTGTCTCCTACCCTTGTCCCATGGATGGGCTCAAGGGCTTCCTTCAGAGCAGACTCTTGCTCTCCAGATGCCTTTGAGTGCTTGTGATGGGCAGGACCGCTGGAGCCCAGCAGTGGGCAGCCGGCTTGCTCCGGGTTATCTGTGTATCTCTTTTAGAAAAATGGCTATTCATAATCTTTGCACATTTAAAAAATTGAGTTGTCTTGTTGAATTCTTTCTACATTCTGTATACTGGATCCTTATCAAATAGTGGTTTGCAAATATCTTCTCCCATTCTCTAAGCTGTCTTCTCATTTTCTTGACAACATCCTTTCATAAGCCAAAGTTATAAATTTGGGAGTCCAGTTCTTTCTTTGGTTTTCTGTGCTTGCTATGTCTATATTGACACATTTTTTTTGGATATCTATCAAATGAATGAACAAGACTTCCAGCGAGTTCTTTATCCTTTTTGTGCTATATTTTCTGACTGCTCTGAATAGGAAATGAGAAAATGCATGTAGAGAATTCTGGAAAGGCTATACACCCTGGCCTATAAAATAAGCTCTTGGCAAATGTCAGGTTTTATTACTGTTTGTAAGATGAAGGATAATAGAGCAATGTTTGTAAAAGCTCTTGACTGTGCAGATTATAGTGATAACCCAGGTGGTATAAAGGGAGTAGGTGAGCAAGAGGATGTGTTTGTTTTGAGAGCAGCACATTACCAACCATGCTGGTGTTTGAAGTAAGGAGTAATTAGAGTGGGTGAGCTGAAATGGGTAAGAAAAAGTCAAGAGCTCTTTCCTCCTCCCTTTATTTCTTCATTGTTGTAGCTGCATCCACATTACGGTGTCATGACACATGAGGTATTGCCTTGCAAATTCACTCTTGAGTACCGGCTGATGCTGTATTGAAAATGATTTGGGAACTGGAATAAATGCTCAGAAGAAGAAAGTTTTAAAACAAAAATCTGAGTAGAGAATGCTTTATAGATCCACAACATGCCTATTAGGAGTTCTGAGGGACTGGCTAAAGTAGGAAAAAAATAAAATGCTCCTTGAAAGAGAACCCCCACCCTGGCATCTTGCTATGATGGAACTCTAGGTCCAATCATGGGATAACTTATAGTTGAATTTCAGTATAACCCAGTTCTACCATGAGGTCTTAGAACTGCACACAAGGTTCTTCACGTGCAGAGTTCTTCTTCTGCTCATACTTCTCTGTCCTAGGGGAAGACTTTCTCACCAGAAAAAGTCAGCCATCCTAGTCCAATAGTGAGTACCACTACCTCCTCCAGGGTACAGTGACCCACCTTCTCAGCCTTCCTGGCCAAAAATGTCTCCTTTTTGTCTCCTTTTATGTCTATGTCACCAGTTACTGTTTAGAATCACTGCTATTTCTAATGTGCATGACCTAATTCCTGTACCAGACAATTAAGTCCCAAGAAGAGAACCCTTATTTAATTTCTTCCCCAGAACCCAGCAAAGTAGCTGGCCTTTGGTAGGAGATTGATTAATATTTCTGAGCAGGGAGAAGCAAAGAATAAAAGAGTAAAGGGAGGACACATTAGCTAATACAAGTTAGGGTTGCTCTTCTCATCTTTGCTAATAAGGCTATAATGTGTGTATTTTACAAAGCCTCTTATATTTGGAAAACTCATGTTTGTGTAGCTCAAACTCTCATTCAGGCTTAGAAAATCTGAGATCAAAAAGATTTCTAAAATCAGGTTAAATCAGATTTGCTACCAAAGGGTTGCAATTCAGAAGATCTAGAGATTCACTTATTTTGGCAAAAGTTTCAAATCAATGTTTCTTAATAAAATTGAAATTGATGAGAGATGAAAAATTCCACCCAAAACTAAAATCAGGGATCACCACAATATCCTTCCAAGTTTCATAATTGTCCTACTCCACTACTAAGTCAAAAGGAAGTTCCTAGTCTTTAGTAAGAGCCTTCATCGGTCAAGTCAAACACTATCCTATAAATGTGGAAGCTATTTCCACTTAAATATATGCTTTTAATTTTTGATACACATTTATACGAGGGTAGAATTTTTTGAAAAAAGAAAAAAAGTTACCAAGTTAAATTTATGTAAATAACAATGTGATCATTAAAAAACTTTTCCAAAAGAGAGACATCCCAACAACAAATATATTACACATCCTCAAAAGAACCCTGAGTGGTACTACAAACCTTACCCCAACTTGACAGATGAGGACACTGAGGTTTGGTGAAGAACCTGATAGTGAAGGACCTGATCACGTGTCCCCGGCCACAGGGTCAGAACTTGATCTAATCTACTACATGACTTGAGCCTTATGCTGTTATCATAAGATTAATGCTGACCTCCCTAAATGTTTCAATTGTATATAAAGATCTGTCTAGATAATGCTACTATTAAAAGGAATAAGAGATCAAAGGGAATTATGTATTTAATGTTTTGGAGAGTAGGCATTGTAACCTAGTCCAAATGACCTTGACATTATTCTACTCATAAATTTATATCAGAGCCATCTGGACCACTTTGGAAAGGTCCTTGCCCTATCTTCTCTATAATTTTTACCAATTAATACCAGACTTTAATAGTAACTGGCACATTTTCACATAACACTCTTCCTGAAAACTCATGCAAGTTAACCCAACAAGTAAAGAGAAAGTAAACAGATGTGCTGCCAGAGAATCGTGAGAAGAATAAAAAGGCAGCCCTACAATGCAGACAAACAAAAGTAGAGCCAGCATACAACAGTGGATGTCTCTCAGAACATAACACCATTTCATAGAAATCTATGTTCAAATGAAAAGTATCTTCATGCCCAAAGCAGTCGATTTCACTTATTTAGATGATGAGAAAACACCCAAAACAAATCCAGGTGGGAATACATGGTGTAAATGACCCTCTGACAGTAAAATGACAAGTACGGGAGGAAAAGGGGTCATCGAAAGGCCCCCATTGGGACAGGACTCGTGTGTCTCTGAAACAGGCTGCAAAGGCTGGCCTGCAAGTTCAGCATGTCAATGGAAGACAGTGTGTCAAGTGACCAGTCAGTTGTTCCATTTTGAGCTATTAATTTATATAAAACTCTGAAGATAGAACACAACACCATTTCTTGTCCACTGAGCTGTGGAATATCATTATATAGTTATATACAGCCCTAAATGAAGGAAAAAAAAAGCCAAGAAAACCAATGAAGCAAAGGGGACTTCCCTGGGTTACGGGCTAAGGCTATGACTGCAATGATCTAGTTACTTGCACTGTGCGTGATAATACTTTATAAGATTTTGCAGCAGATCCACACCCTTTTTGGTCTTGATTTTGTTGACTTTAATGAGATACTGTGGAGATAAAAGAGAATTTTATGTTGCTAATTTCAGGCAGGGTTCTTAAATCATGGGTTCAGGTGGCAAACCACCACACTGGGCTACACAAGTCAAAGAGCCTCAGTGGCTTCAGACAAGGTGAGCTTGATTTGGGGAATGAGGATTTGGCACAGTCACAGAGAGTGTAAAACAGATTAGAGCATTAGCATTTTATAAATTTTCACAATTAGTTTACTAGACAAGTGGAAATAAAACACAGCAAAACATTCTAGAACAGCTAAGCATTCCCCCTCGGTGCAATGCATTTCAGACTTATAGTTCACGTGCTCCTGAAAGACAGCTCTGTGCAGAAAACAGGAGTCCCTTCAAGAAAAGTGACACTGGGTGCAGTGGCGCACACCTGTAATCCTAGCTACCTGGGAAGTTGAGGCAGGAGGATCACAAGTTCAAGGCCAGACTGGGAAACTTAGTGAGATCCTGTCTCAAAATAAATAATAAAAATTTTAAAAAGCTGGAGTCTTGTTCAGTGCTAGAGTACTTGCCCAGGATGTTCGAGGCCCTGGGTTCAATCCCTAATATTACCCCTGACATCTGCTTAAAAAAAAGAGAGAGAGAAAAGAAACATGCCATAAAATACCAAAACTTATAATCCAAAGACATGAATCAAAAAGAATTCTTGTAACTTAAAAATGAAAATAATAATAATAATAATAATAATCTGTTATTAATTCATGTAGTTAACTAAACAGCACTGGTTCTGATTTTCATTACTAGCCAAGATTTTTCTATTGACATTGTTTCTTGCTTACTTTGTTTTATCATAGAAAAGATTTCATGATCAAACAAATTTAAGGAGTCAAATGTTTACAAGGAAGAAAACACAAAAGAAAATTCAGGAGAGAAAAACTTGAAATGAGAAATTTTTCCATTTTAAATATTTTCCAAAAACTGCAAAAGCATCTCTATTACCCGGAAGCAGCCAGCATTAGAACAGGTTAGAACAGGCTGAGGTCAAGCAGAGCTAGTGTCTGGTGGGGACTCAGTTGGAGAATCACTGCTCTAAGCTTAGGCAGCATGCTCTTGACTGCATGTTTTTCATAAACTCAGACTTCCTCAATGACTCCTTCATTTCAGTCTTTCCTTCATTCCAACTGAATTCATGGTTAAGAAAAGCATGCTCTAAATTTTTAATGTCATCAGTGTTACCTCTCACCAAAATTTATCCCCCGAATCACTCACTCACAAGCAACATTAAGGTTCTCACCAAAGAATCCTGTTTTGGCTTAAAGAGACCCATAGGACCAAGGCTCAAAATATGAGACAACAGGGCAATGATGGATCCCAAAAGGCTTGGAGAAAAACGGAGATTAGAATCCTTAGGAAAGAGTCCCCTCCTCTAATGCCCCAACAGCCTGCTGACTGGCAGGATGCTAGTTACCAAGCTCCAGGCCAGAGATGGAAAAGTCCATTCCTACCTCACACATTTGGAGCTGAAACAGGCGCCTTTCCTTCTCCATTTCTTCGGCAATCTCAGCTCCTGTTATCTCGGTGTGGATCATCCTGTGCTGTTTTGCATGCTCTCTTTTTTCCTTTTCAATTTTTGTACTATAATAAAAGCAGATATAATTTTTTTCCAAACACATTCATGCACAAAACCAAGAGTGAATCCTTCTGGTTTATTAATTCTATCAAATGTACCAGTCTGATGGGGGTTGATGATAACAGGGGTGGCTTTGTGTGTGGAGTGGGGCAGAGAATATATTGGAACTCTCGGTACCTTAAGAAGTAGGTAATTTTCATATTATTTAACAAGCGAGGATCATTAAAACATACTTTACTATTCTAGCTCAAGATCACAACCTAAAAAAAAAATACTGAAGTCTGTGATCTAACCATTGTGTTTCACTGCCTCCTGGGTGCTAAACAGAAGACTGTGAACTGGGGATAGTGGCATACACCTATAGTTCCAGTGACTCAGGAGGCTGAGGCACTAGGAAGGCAAGTTTGAGGCCAGCCTCAGCAACTTAGGGAGACACCGTTTCAAAAACAAAACAGAACACAAATAACGACAAAAAGGACTGGGGATGTAGCTTAGCGGTAAAGCACCCTGGTTTCAATCCCTAGTGAGGATAGCAGGGGGAGACAATAGAAAATGTCCAGGCTTTTTTGGTTATTTGGAAGGTAATAATAGATTCTCTGTGTGTACGTAAAAGTCATTTTGTTTTCTGTGATGTAAACAAATGAGACCTATTACACAAAAGAGACAATTTGTTTTTTTTCCTTCCTGCACCACAAGAAAGAAATCGACCTATTTGGGAAAGTAATTATTTGAAAAGAATTTATTTAGCTGGGTGTGGTGGTGCACACCTATAATCCTGGTGACTCGGAAGGTGGAGGCAGAGGATTTCAAGTTCAAGGCTAGCCTCAGCAACTTAGCAAGAGCTTCTCTCAAAACAAAAAGGACTGGAGATGGAGCTCAGGAGTAAGTGTCCATGTTCAATCACCAGTGCAAAATAAATAAGTTAAAAAAATAAATAGAAAGAAAGAAAATAATTTATTTAAATTATAAAAACAAAAACCTTCCTCAAGGTCATATAACTGAAACCCACTGAACTCACTATTTGAATTTTTGTGAGTGTCCATGACCCACTTTTCATACAGAAAGAAATGGCCCATAGCATTGGTCAACCATTGTTACAGCCTTTTGGTTCCCAGCTGCATTTTTAGCTGTTCATGCACAGAAGCATCCCTAGGATGGCAAGTGCCCAACAACGCACTTGTTACATAATCAATTACAAAAGTAGCTTGGGAAACAGGCTTAGTCCTGAACTTGTTCTTCTTTTGCTTCTCTTTTCATTCCGCTGCTATTGCTGCCTTCCAGAAATGTCTTTATTCTCTTATGTTTACAGTTACCCAACTTTACAGCCAAGAAATTTATTAAAAGCTTTAAAATACACACATCTCCCACCCTATTCTACTGCCTGATATTACAAATTTCCCAGAGTAGTAACAAAGGGCCATGGTGCAATACCTATGGTATAAACACCAGCCAGGCAGCATGCAAAGTGCTCACTTCCCTAATCCCTCCCTCTGGTCTCACCCCAATGCCCATGTTCTGCTGCTTAGGCTCTGGGGTAGACAGAACTGGAGTGAATGCCAGCTTGATGGCTACCAGATTGTGTTTTTCTTTTTCTTTCTTTTTTTCTTTTTGGTGGTGCTTGGGATTGAACGTGGGTACTTTACCACTGAGCTGTATCTCTAGCCTTTTGGTAAATTTTTTATTTTGAGGCAGGATCTTGCTAAGTTGTTGAGGCTGGTTTCAAACTTGCAATTCTCCTGCCTCAGCCTCTGGAGTTGCTGGGATTACAGGGGTGCACCACTGGGCCTGGCCATAACTACTTTTAAACTAGGTCAGCACCCCCAATTTAGGTCTTCCAAGGGCATACTAAGTGTTTTGTTAAGAAGATATTAGGGGCTCTAGCCTTTTCCCAGTTACTTTCTTATGAAAACAAACAAACAAAAAGCACCAATACCCAAAACAAAAACAAAACAAAACAAAAAACACTTACAACTTTGTCTCATAATCTTTCCAGGCTTTGTCAAATGGCTTCTTGAGATCCTTAGAAAAGAGAGAGAGAAAAAAAACCTGAATTCTATTTATTTCTGCTTAAAAAAAAACAAATAATTTTGAAATAACATTTTA
The DNA here is from genome assembly GCF_048772815.1 of Callospermophilus lateralis. Lineage (NCBI taxonomy): Eukaryota > Metazoa > Chordata > Mammalia > Rodentia > Sciuridae > Callospermophilus > Callospermophilus lateralis. The sequence continues at coordinate 43,951 of NW_027511969.1, read as the reverse complement.
GCAAAAATGACCTCTTTTATGGGCCATTTGAAACTTTTCCCAAGAGGCTGGGTGCACATTATACCACTTATTACACACAGAAGCCTGACAGGGAGGCAAGGTGGGTGTTCCTGATTATGCTGCCCCAGAGTGGGACCCAGAAATTCCAAGAGGTTGGTCAGTCGTGGACACACTGGAGGAGCCAACACAGGCCCACCGACTGAGGCACTCACAGATCTCCTGAAAGTGCCTACTCTCGTTCCTCTCTCTCTCTCTACCCTGTATCAAGCAGCACATCATTTCCAACGATCGTTTTTTGAAGAACATTATTTTAATGCTAAAAATGTTCAGAGTACCTCTCAAGTACAAGTACTATTATGATCTTAACAGGAAAAAAAACTATCAATCCTTCCAGTTAAAGTGAAAATCAAAAGTTTGGAATTCTGGACACTTACTACTTTGACTCCCTTTAGGTCTCCTTTTAACAAGGAATCCAAGGTGAAGATCACATTGTGGCTCCGACCCTGGAGCTGAAAATCAAAACAAAGGAAAGATGGAAGACAGTTAAAAAAAACAGCAGCACATAAGACAATAAAACCAGCTCTTGCTGACTGAGCATTTCTCACACACGGGTTCAGGAAGGCTCTGGAAGGCTGCGGCGTGTGTATCCCCTCACAGAACCTACAGGATGTCTCCCTGGGGAGGTGGCACAACCACTGCCACTTGGCACTGAGAAATGGGGATGGAAGTGGCATGTTGATGAAAGTGCAGCCCCCACAGGGGAGCAGGTTTTTCCCAATGCTCTGAGGCAGTGGCCTGGGGCTCTTTCCTTTAAAGGTACAGGGAGAGTCTGAAAGGAGATGGTGCTGCTGCTCAGCTGAAGAGAAGAGCAACAGAAGAACGGGGGGTGGGGGACAGTGAAAGAAGCAGCAGTACAAGGACAGAGAAGAGGTTATGACCTGGTCTCTTTAAGAAGCCTCCTGGTACCCTGACGACATCAGTTTTAGTGACCTAGAAATGAGGCTGCGGGGATCCGCAGGACCAGATTACTGAAGGAAAGGCCTATGGATCTCCTCACTCAAGAAACATTCCCACTCAATCTGTGCTCATCAGTCTGTCTACCTGTCTGTTCACCTGCCTGTCCATCACTCACTGAACACCGACTCTGGGCCACACACTACACTAGAAACTAGGTGGTCCTGGGGATTGAGCCCAGGCACTTTGCTGGGCCCAAGTGCTTGATGAGTAAGATGATCAGCTGGATGTTGTTCCTGCCTTTAAGGGATCTGTGCTCCAAGGGCAGGGGGTGGGCGGAGCCAAGGCCGCCACACACTGCCATGCATGTGGCAAGACGTGGGGAATGTGGTGGGAGAAGGACTAACTCTGACCCGAAGGGGCTCTGTGCAGACCCTCTGAACCACATCCACAGTGTGGGGTGTGAGATCTGACTGAGCAGATGTGTCAACCGAGGCAGTGAGAAGTGCTGTTCACGCCCTGGTAACCCAGAAAGTGCTGAATGTGTTTATTTTTTAAATGTCATGGGGATGCTAAATGAGTAAGGCAACGTGGGAACACAGCAGGGCTGGGAAAGAGAAGACATTTCCTTTGGCTCTGAACTTCCCCCTGATGCTTTCCTGTTGTTCTCAGCCCAGGCTTCCTGCAGCTCCTAAGTCACTCTAACCCTTCACTCTCCCTGAACCCCGACTAGTTTTACACACAAGTGCAAGTGGTGGAAACGACCACTTTTCCTTCTCTTAGTGCAAAGACAAAGAGTCCTACCAAGACAATTCTGTCCAAGTGCTTCTGCCACTGTGTGTGCAGAGAACAGCCTGAGGGCTACAGGCTAAGCTGAGTCCACGTGTTCTGTGAGGGTTCAGGGCATTGGTTTTTGGGAAGTAGGGCAAAAAGCCCACTTAGATTTTATAATCGTCTGTGGCCCTCCAAATGGCCACAGTATATAAATGGTATTACATGTGGAGAACAATGAGGGGGGAAACTTCCAAAAAAGCTTTTTGGGGAAAAAGACGAAGGGTACAGGTAATGATGTTAAAAAATAAATAAATGAAGTTGAAAAACATTGCCTTCGGCGTGAGAGGGAAGAAATAAAGATTAACAGGACTTGTCTTCTACCCGAAATGGGCAACTTGTTCCGAGTTCTCAATTCCATTCCTGGGGTGTAAGTCCCCAGCCCACCATCCCACAGACTGTAGAAGTTTGTGTGGATGGTGGGTCAGTGAGGCTGGGGCTTGCCCTGCCCTCCACTACTCAAGCCAGAATCTACCTTTTCCCCATTCAAGAAGATCCCCATGTGATTTTTCTTCAAAGTACTCTTCCTTAAACACTTGTGTATGAATGCTTCACCTGTTGGCTATCGCCCCCATTTTCAGAACACTGCCTAGCACTGAGGGGTCGGACGAGAAGGACTTGCAGAAGGCAGGTAACATATCATGTGGGCACCAGGATATTTTCGATAGGGCTGTTAATTCTGATAGAAAGTGAAGGGCCCACCAATGAGCGCTGGCTAACACATTATGGAACTTTTAAACAGCCATAAAAATAAGAGAGTTCTTTATGATTAACTTTGGAAATCTGTCCATTATTACTAAAAGGAAGGTATAAAACAGTTCTTAAGGTGCATACAGATTTTTAAAAAAATTTTTAGTTACAGATGGATGCAATATCTTTATTTTGTTTATTCATTTTTATGTGGTGCTGATGATCAAACCCAGTGCCTCACATGTGCGAGGCAAGTACTGCCACTGAGCCACAACCTCAGCCCCAAGGATTTTTATAAGAGAAGGAAATGTCTGCGCTTAACTTATTTTTGAATCATGCACAGAATTTTATTTTATTTTTATTTTTTGGTACCAGGGATGAAACTCAGGGACACTTGACCACTGAGCCACATACCTGGCCCTATTTTGTATTTTTATTTAGAGACAGGGCCTGAATTGCTTAGCACCTCACTTTTGCTGAGAATGGCTTTGAACTCGAGATCCTCCTGCCTCAGCTTCCCAAGAAGAGCTCGTTACTACAACTTTATCATTACAGGAAAGGAACTGGTTTGGAAGTTGAATAAATGAGAATAGAATTTTAGTAAAATGAAATCAGTTATCTGCTGATATAAGTTCCTCCCAGGAATTAAAACTGGGCAAAGTTACAGAGTGGGAGAGGGGACTTTTGCATTAAAAAAAAAAAATGTTTGCAATGTAACATATTGTTAGTTTAAAAAAAGGTAAAAATTTAAAAATATGAAAAGAATACAACTATAAATGTTTTTAAACTTATTATCCTAAATTATGGTTTTCATCCATGCCTCAAATACCTTGTGAAATGAAGAAAAAAATACATTGTTATTGCTATCTTGAAATGAAAGCTGTATTACAAACCAACAAAGAAATTAGTGCTGAATGTGATAGTTGTTCTAAAGAAAAAGTCCCTTCAAAGTCCTGTACTGACTACAATAGCAACCTTTTATGTCACCACTGTGGTCAGGCATGGGGTGTGGATGTAGTTGCACTGATTGAAAAGCTCAAGAATTAAGAATTCTTGGCGGAATTCTTGGTATTCTTTTGTTGGCATATATACACATATTCTTGGGGACTAATTAAAAAAACCCACTTTTTTATGTATTATAAGTCAGAATATTCTCAGTGATTGACTAGCCTATTAAAAGGCCACAGGAAAATATTTAAAAACTTACAAACTTTTTCCACCTTACATCTCAGGAAAAAATAAGTTTATTTTTAAAAACTGACAAAGAAGGTTGTCTTCTATGACAAGTACTAGCAACCCCCTGCGTGCCATTATAAAAACACAAAGACAGAGAGGAAGCAGACCAATCTCAACAGACTTTAAAAGCCTTTCAAATCCACTGTGGAATTATTCACCATTCATGTTAATAAAATTCTACTGATTCTTCTATTCCCATTCACTCAACTTCCAAACCAACTCCTTTCCTATAACAATAATGCTGAAGTAACAAGTTCTGTGCAGGATTCAAGTCTGAAAGAAGTCTTAAAGGAGTACCACTTTTTCCAGTTTATTAATCAAACAACATTTTAAAAACAATTTCAGGAATGATGTTTAGGTATGGTAAATATGTTTCCTTTCCCCCCAAAATTACTATTTAAATTTCTTTCCTCTGCCAATACAGCCAGCCTAACTAGAAAACGGAAATAAATCAGACAAAGGGAGGCTGAGGTCTATCCTTCATTATGCAAGATGGAACCTGTTGAAGAAATAATTGTAATTAAAATTAGTGGTAATAAAAATAACCATTTTCTTCTCAGAACTGCTCAATGCTGACAGATATTATACAAACAGCCCCCACAATCCCAGCCACTGAAAAAGACTTCATAAAAATTTTCCTCTAAGTACACAAACTTAAAATATAGTCTGCCTTGATTTAGTTCTTCACCCTCTTATTCAGCTTTACCACATTTGGAACAATCCTGTTGGCTTACTGATACACTGCCTTTCTCCTCAGAGGGCAGGGAGGGCCCTGGTCTTTTTGTTCCATGAGTGCTCATCCTTTGCAGGAGTCCCAAAGCAGTGGCAGGCCACGGCCAGGCTCCGAGTCCCTCCGTGGGCCAGCTGGTTGGCGCCTGAGTGGCCCTGCTGCTGTTGCGGAAAAGCCAGGAGCCAGCAATGCCTCCATTTCTTGCCTCTGAGAAGAGGAGAGAGCCGCACATCCCCACAAAGGGGACTTCCACCACACCTACGTGCATGGAAGACTTTATTAATTAGTGAGGACGCAATCTGCTTGCTTTGTCACCTTGCGGTAATTGACAGTCTCTCTCTGCTGTCCACTGGTTCTCCCTCTTCTTCCGGTCAACACATAGAAACAGTTTCTCTGCAAGTAAAGCTAATGCAAATCTGCTGACTTGCTTAACATGCTGGAAAATCCAATTAAAATAATGAGCCATTTCTCAGTGCCTAAGCCTGCAATTCCCTTGTATAAATTAGGTATTCTGTCTATGTGTTAACTCTTTCATACCCTGGACAGCTCTATGTACTTCCTACCTTGAATATCTAAAACTGTGCCTTGTCGGTATGCCACTTTCTATAATATTGTGATATAGAACAAAGAAACCCAGAGGTACCTGGCCACTCAACACTCCTGGAGTGAGTGGCTCTGGCAAACTGTTTGACCTTGCTGGTGTCTCAGCACTTTCTTTAACTGGCCCACACCATTGGACTGGACCAAGGCAGAACTGACACCAGGGAAGCACCACTTCACTCCCATCCACACTGCTAAAAATTCTGTTGACTATTCTATTTCCATTTACTCAACTTCCAAACCGTTAGTCTTCAGTAATAAAATTTAACAAGAGTTCTTTACATGAGGCCCCAGAGCTGGATGCTTTTATTAGCACCCTCTCCTCATTGGCTCCTGATGACCCCATAAGGTATTATTAAGAAACTTGCTCAAACACACACATCCAGTTAAGTGGAAGGATCAATCAATAAACCAGGTATAGCTCCACAGTCAATGAACTGTTCATTAACACTATCTTCTTAGAGATACCAGAATATTCTAAAGACAAAAATATACCATATACATGGAATGGACAATTATTACCAGTCATTACTGACCTATTAAACTAAGACTGATTTTATTTGGTTGCACAGGCATTGAGGGAAAATAGGGATATTTGCTAACAAATAGAGGGCACTTCCACATCCATGAGTGGGTTACTGCTACCACCTGATCTGCTGCTCAGGGATTTGAAGAGTATATTGCTCAGCTGCCAGTGTGACTGTTCACACACAGCTAGATGTGCACCTGGGCAAATTACTCAACCTTTTGGGAATTGACCTTCTAGAATGTGAAGTGGGAATGTAAAACCCACTCCATATGCTACCAAAGGGATTGCGAGAGAGTCCATAGATGTAAATGAATGCAAAATGTCAGAAACAAGACACACTCAAAAAAATGTAACTAGGCTATTTTCATAGATTTCTTTACACCTTAAAGGCTAAGTAAACCGGCAAACTATAATAATATTTCAGGTATTTTTAAGGCTATAAAATACTCTTTATACTTATCACACCACATTCTCTCCATTTCTGTCTCCTAGTTCTTGTTTCCTGGCCTCATTCTGCAAGACAGTCACTATAAAATGAAAGATCCCATTATACCCTGTTTCATTTAAGCAGAGCAGCCTGAATTACGTTGTTTTTTAAAACGACAGTAGGTACTGTGTTTAACATATTATCTAAAGTTACTATTCAAAATAATTCTATTGAATGGGTCTTAGTCTCACTGAACAAATGAGGAAAACAGGTTCAGAGAAATTAGGAACTTGCCTAAAATCAAATAGTGAGCAGAATAGATGGTCAAGTTAATAATGAAGATCTGTTCTCCAAAGTCGAGTCTCTTTTCCTGCAAAATCTTTTTGAAATTTTTTTTTAATTAATTCATTATAGCTATATAGAATAGTGAGGTTCATTTTGACATAATCACACCTGCATATAATATTATTTGCTCCATTTCAGTCCCCAGTACTTACTTCCTCCCTCCTTTCTCCCCTCTGCATGATCCCTCTACTCCCCTGGCCTTCACCCATTTATTTACTGGTTTTACAAATTGGTACTTTACAGGTATACACAAAGGTGGAATTCACTGTGGTACATGCACACAGCATAATTTGGTCAACCTCATTCCCATGTTCCTTCCCTTTCCCCCACCACCCTTAACCTCCCCTCCTCCACTCATGTCCCTTCCATTTTCATGGGGTCCCCACCAACCCATTTCCTCCTTATTTTGCTCCAGCTTCTGCATATGAGAGAAAACATTTGACCCTCAACTTTCTGAGTCAGGCTTATTTTATTTAGGATGATGTTCTCCAGTTTCAACCATTTTTCAGCAAGGGCCATAATTTCATTCTTCTTTATAACTGAGTTAAACTCCACTGGGTACATAAACCACATTTTCTTTATCCATTCATCTGTTGATGGGTATATAGTTTTTGTAGTCATTACTTTGTCATTACTATAATCTTGTAGTCATTACTTTGAGGGCCACATAATGTCATGTAGAGATGTTCCTTAATTTCCTAAATCATTTCTGTTACTAGCGCTGAAAAAATGGCCGATTTTTTGATTGATAGCCACCAGCACTATATTCCAATTCTTTGAGTCATTAGCTGTTTTTTTCCTATTGAACTATTTCTGTGTGATACATTCTCAGAAATGAGTTGCTTGGACAGAAGAAGCAGAGTGCTCTCTTTATGGGACTTGTCTAGATTGCCATGTTGCATCGAGTGTTGTGTAGCACCACCAGCCACAAAAAGCCATGATTTAGAAAAGAGTACTCTTTCAGCTGCTCTGGCCAGCTCAGTGCTAGTGGCTTCCCGAGTTTGTGCTAGAGAGGGCCTTACTCAATAGCCCTTTTAACAAGCTCCTTAGGGTATTTTCCCGAGGAGAGGATATATTAGTTACAGCTGAGTTCACTGCTCTTGTGAAGGAAGGGGATTCTATGGGATGGGCTAGTAGGTTCCACCCTGCTTCTTTAAGGATGCAGCCGAGGAATTCTTTCAACATATAATTCATTTATTAATTACAAAGTAGATTTTTATTAAGGGAAAAGGGATTCTGTTGAGATATCAGAATAGTTTAGAGCCCAGCTGCAGAGTTGGACTGCCTGGATCTGACTTCCAGCTCCCTGTTTACCTACTGTGTGACCTGGGCAAGGTGCTTGTTAGCACCTTGAACTTTTTGCAGTCTCCACAAAATTATACTACTGTGTGTTCAGCTGAATTCTTTCCCTGCAGCACTCCCTCAAGGGTCTTGCCAATGTTAGCTTGCATTATGCGGGACAAGAGCGATATCAAGTTACTTAACACGACTGGAGAAACCTGCAGGAGGAGAAGGGGTTGGAGAAGGAACAGTCAGAGGCACTCAAGCCACTAACAAAAAAAGCACTGTGGCTTGTACATAAAAACATTACTGGCCTCCATGAGACATTATCAGTCCAATAATACATTTCTGTTTCAGACTTTTTAAAAAGTGTACTTGAAACCAGAACAGGCCTTGAATTTCAAACACTCAGAACTAAAGGAATGCTGCAGAGGGAGAATTAAGGCCAACTGAAATTGGCCTTTTGTCTAAGATGCATTCTTCAGACCAAGTAAAAAAGGCAGAGGCTGGTTTAGCTGTGGATGAATTTGAAAGTAAAATCCGAGGCTTTCAGAATTACCCATACAACAGGGACAGAACGCCAGTGCAGATTTCTGTGATATGGTTTGCAAATAATATGGCCATTGTGTGACCTGAGTGTGCATCTGCTCCAAGGATGCAGATGAAAGCTATAGTTAACAAGATGTCCTGGGAATACAGGTGGTGACAGTCCAAAGGGCTGTTCACACATGCTTAGGGAGGCCTCCGCAGAAGAGAAAAAAGATGTAAAACCTACGTGCCAACATTCTAAATTGTTATTCGGGCAACACGTGCCACCTACCAAGGCTCTGTTTCATGTCGATATGGTGATAATCTCAGATCATGCAGAAAAAGAGGGTTTTGAAAACCGTGTGATTGTCTCTCTTGCCTCTTGTGTACCCTGGATAGTTTCCTAACTAAAAAAAGGTTTTGCTCAGACAAGAAACGGCAGCCTCAGTGTCTCTGGCAGCTGCGTTACTGTTCTGGGAAAGTGAAAAGGCACATGAAGGCAGGGGCTTGGATTATTATGAATAAACCTTTACGTTCATTTCAGAGTAAAGTTCTTAACTGTCACCTTATCAGGTCTCTGGATTAGATAAGGGGACCAAGTATGTGTTCCAGCTCTCAGAATCACAATATTTTGAGGGAATCCTTCAAAGTGCATAAAGTTACTAACATTTAAGACAAAAGGCCCAGACTAAACCACTGCCCTATCTGGATCTGTAACCTCAATCTTAGTAGATAAAACTTGGTTGGGGGCAGGAAATCACACTAAATTCATTTCTGGACCTACTAATACTCTGTAACTTGCAGTTTGAAAGAAATAAATTCTGATGGTGCCAGAGTCTAACATTCCTTCAGTCGGATCTTTGTGATCTCTAATAAGTTAGAGATCAGCTTTGAATATAAAAATACCAAAGGAATTAAATAAAAAGTATATAAAAAGTTTGTTAGTTGAATACCTAGTTGTAAGAATGAGTATCTTACATATTCCAAGATTTTTACTTTGATATTTTGTTCTGCATGGATAAAATTAAGTCTCTCAATTAAAGCATGTGTAAGGGTCTAAAAATTAAAGCAGTTAGGCCAGATCTTCACTCTGTATATTTCTTTGGAAGAAGATAATTTAATCCTTACACATAAGTTTAAAAAACAAAAGATATAAACCCTCCAAAACACAGAAGAACCTCAGGAAGGTTACCCTCCAGCAGGCAGAAGCTGCTGGGGGAAAACAAACCTTAGACAAGAACTACAGACTTTATTCCCCCATTTCTCTTTCTTTTAGAAGTTATTTTCCTAATTTGCTCAAGTGACTTTTTCCTAATAATTCTACTTCTATAAAAACAAATCTTTCCTATAGCCATTACCCAAGAAGCCCCTCATCCCAGAGTGTAAGATGAGTCACCAACACAGCCACGAGTGAACAGTATCTTCCCAGGTCCCTGAACGCTGGCATAGTCTGGGGACCAGGCAGCTCCTGTGTAGGAACTGCTTGAGGGTCTCCAGTGAGGCCCTGATCAGTACAACCTGCTGCTCAGACCTGGTCTCACCTGTCCTGGGAGCGACAAATCCCCCTCACTCCCCAGCTCTCACTCTTCTTGTGGGGAACAGGGCTGTGACTATGCTCACTACGGAGCTCTACCACCAAGGGCTCGATCCCCATGCAAGGGTGAACCTTCAGGTCGTACTCTGCTGAAGAGACCATTGACCCCACGAGTACCTTCAGCTTTACTCTAGACTTTTTCAACAAAATAAAAGGCAAAACATAGTAGTGTGCTACTAAAAGACTGTACCATTTGTATGCCGTTTAAGTCCTAGGTATTTTTTCTTTACCAAGAAATTATACCTTATATAGTTTTGGCAAAAAAGAATACCATACCACTTCAAAGAGGAAGGAAGGTATAAAAAATCAGGAGCATTTCTTCTACGTGCAGAGCCTAACCTTGCAATTTAGCTTCCCTCACCTACCAACTCACATCGATATTTCCTGCTCTTATCTTTGTTTCCTTTAGGAATATAAGAGCAAAGAGGTTTTCACAATAGAACTAAACATTAAACTATTAGGTTACTCACCCACTGAGCTAAACTTGCTTTCACTGATGGGGTTTCATATCATTTGAAATGGTCCCCGATGAATTGTGTGTAATCATCTCTGATGGGAAATAACTTAGTTTACCATTCTCCAGTCTACTGTTTACAAGACAGTTTATCTATTTTTTATTTAATTTTTTATTTTACAGCAATAGGGATTGAACCCAGCAGCACTTTACCACCAAGTGATGTCCTCATTACTTTTATTTATTTATGTTTTAGTTTGAGACAGACTCTTGCTATATTGTTGAGAATCCCACTAAGTTGCTGAGGCTAACCTTGAACTTGTCCTTCCCAGCCTCTCAAGTGGCTGGAATTGTGGGCATGTGCTACCAAGCCTGGCTCTACTGTTTCTTTTTACCATACATAAAAATCTTTGTAGGAATTAAAAAATTAACAAAACCCTCTGTGTTATTACATTGGAAGACAAAAAACCCAAGATTTACTGAATCACTAACAAGTTGAATGAGTTACTCCTCAACTATTCTATTCAACTAGAGGTCTAACTTATACTATTTATCCTTAATTGTGTTGTGCATGACTTATTTTGGTGGGTGGGAGGTAAGTATGTGTTTGAATGTTTTGGGATGGCCTTATTTGATCTTCATGTAGATCACCCAATGACTTCATTATTAGAAAACAAACAAAAAGCAAAAACATTTCCTCCCAGGGCACAGATTCAGACCTTTGGACAAAGTATGATCCACATGAGAAGTTAGAGGGCCTCACGGAGTTGGCTACAGGCAGGATTTATATTCCAACAATATTTGTTAAGCTCAGACTCATCTTCCTATCCTATCTTCATTTTTTTCCTTTCTTTTTTTGTGCTGATGGGAATAGGCTGCACATGCTAAGTAAGCACTCCACCACCGAGGTACACACAACACCCCTCTACCCTCAATCATAAGTACCCTATAGGAGTACTCCTAGCCCTTGAATTATTCCTATGAAGGCATAACGGTAGATCTGTTTTACTGTGAAGGAATGAAGACTTAAAAGCAACTAAGTTACTAAAAGTCATCTTTAAACTCATATATCACATTTCTATTTGTTTTCTAGGACTATTAAATTTCCTTTAGTCTCTAACATTCATAAAACTCAACTCAACTATGGTGTCCACTTCATGCTTCTATAATAAACCTGGTTTTCCAACATTCCCTAGATTTTAGATATCAGAAAAACTTTACACAATATCAGAGGTGTAGGAGACTCCTAATACAGCTTTTAATAAACATATTCTATTCTAAAGTGGCAGGATCAAGATGGGGAGGGAGTCTCCCACATTTAGAGCTACAAGAATTGTTTTCAACTAAAACTCCTCAGAATATCGCCAATATTATTACTTTACCCCAAATTAATAATATGAAAGAAAAATATAAGCAAACAAAAGATCTGCATAACCACTAAATGAATCCTTATGTCTAAGGATAAATATGAGCAGTTTTGTCTTATGAAAATTCCAAACTTCTTTTAAAAGGATCCAGATGAAAATGCATTTTGCAATTATGTGTGTCTTGTGAGATGCTGTCTTTTCAAATGCCATTGTTGTTTTTAATCTACGAAATATTATACACAAGATAATATTCATTTCTTTGTTATGTAAGCCCTATTCTTTTAAAAACAGGAAAAAATTTTAAAAAGCAAAGTTTTATGTGACAGAAGTTTAAAAAAAAAGTTCAGGAGGGGGAATATATTGTCCTTGCTCCTTTTGATGGTACTCCTCATAGCCAGAAGTGCAATGCTGGTTCCTATATGTATGAAAGGGAAACGGGAACACTTTTCTTGCTATGTGAATTTGGTGAAGTTCACAGAAACGTGCCATGGCAGGCCAGGCCTGCTTTCTTCCACTCAGGGTTGCAGAAGGGAAAGGAGAAGCATAGTTGCCACATAGAAGTAACCCATTTATCTGGTCTGGTCTGATAACAAAGCTGGTTACTCTGTATTCCCAAGACTTTTTCAAAATCCTATCAGTCCCAGCACTCTCCACTGGATGAAGACCGTGATATAGACACAGAGCTGGGTCTTCGAGTAAAAAGACCCAAATCCTAGTCTTGGCTCATTACTAACTACCTCAGAAATCTTGGCATCTATTTTGGTCCTCAGTTTCCCTATATGTAAAAAGGAAACACTTGCAGTAAAACTTCTTTAGGGTACATGATTCTAGCGTATGAATCATGATGCCTTAAGCATTATCATCTTCTCCTTCTGCTCATCTATCTACCTACCTATTAATTATTTTTAGGTACTGGGGATTTAACAAAGATGTACATTATCACTGAGCTACATCTCCAGCCCTTTTTATTTTTCACTTTGAGACAAGGTCTTGAAAAGTTGCTGAGGCTAGCCTCAAACTTGCAATCCTCCTGCCTCAGTCTCCCCAGTTGCCAGGATTACAGGCATGCACCACTGTGCTTGGCTTCAGACTCTTGAGACTACAGCTCCATATTCAAATCCTAGCTGTGCTTCCTCAAAGCTGGGTGACCTTAGGCTGATTTTCTGATTTCCTTAGCCTCAGTCACTTACTCTGTGCCATAGGAAGGCATAATCATTTTCAGCACTAGTGATTATGAAATGAGGAGACAGAGCTAGTTTTCAGTAAACTGTTAACCAAGGGCAGCTCTTCCTTACCTTCCAAATGCTTTAAAACCCAGAGCTGGGAGACTTCTGCATGTGGTTGTATGCCTGGCCCCCAAAGAAGGAAATAAATGGTGAATAAATAAAGCCTGTAAGCAGGGCTTTTCAAGGTCAATAAGAGCTTAAAGAAAAAAAAAACTATAATAAAAAACCACTAATTCATTTACCAAACGTTCCTGGAAAGCAGTAATAATGGCTTTGGGTGGCAGCACTTAGGCACATTCAGAATGATGACCCAGAGTCAATACCTCTCCACCATTACCACTCCCTTGAGGCACCTCCCCAGCTGCCTGTCTGCAGAGCTTTCCTCATGACCAGTCTAGGAACCAAGAAGCACTTGTGAAAGAGAGACCAACAGAGCAAAGGGCTCATCCTGAGAAGTAAAATGGCTATTAAAGGAGCCATATCGAGACCAAATAAATCTATTTTATTTGCTTTCTGTTCTGACTCTCCAATGGAAAAAGGACATAGAAAACCTAATTCCTCACAAAGACTAGAGCAATGAGCTAGAAGAGAACACAGACACTTACACAAAGGTGAAGGGCACACCAGCCACCTTTTTGCAGAAGTAAAAGTACTGAAAATGACAACTTCATTGTCAAGAGGCAAGAGTCTAGGACACAGTGGTCAAGGAAAGAGCAAGTTACACACAGGCAAGGCTTTCCAAGGGAGGAGAGGGAGAAGGCTCAGCCTAATTCCATGAATGGATGCCTTCACTGGAAAAAAGGTATCACAAGAAGAGCCCCAAGAGACTGGCTTCCCAATTCTGGGCAATGTTAACAAAGTTTAGTGTTCCTAGACACAGCAAACTTCAGAAGAGGGTTCCTCATTTGTTTTTTTAAAAAAGAAATGTCAAAGAATGGGGAGCTGGATACTTGAGCCACCACAACCTCTTTCATTTGTCTCAGTTCAGAAGAACACTCCATATAAATCCCAGCCTACTCCATTACTATGGTAAGGGCTGTAGTAGGGATTTTATAAAGGTTAAATGACTTGCCCCAAACCATACTTCTAACAAGTGCTAACAAGGACTGAAGTCAGAACTCTTAAATCCAAACCTAGGTTTTCTTTTATAGCTAATTATGGAATACAAAGAGCACGCCTGCTAAGACCACTGATGATCTACATCACTAACAAATATGCTGAGAAAGCAACGCTGGTGTTGAGTGTCCTGGATGAGCTCAACCAGGACTTCTGTCACAGTATCTCAGCCACAGCTGAGAAAATCTTAAATGAACACCTGACCAAGCAGACCTTGACAGTTCTGCAGGCCCACCCTAAACTGAGAAAAATGAAGAGTATGTCACTTGATAATGTGAGCCTGGACTGGAAACACCTGTGCTTCCCCCAAAAACCCCATGGCAGCATGAGTGACCCTAAACTATGAGGAAACTGTGAGTCCAGAGGCCAAGTAACAGAGGCAGAGGAACAGGGAGGGCAGTGCACCATGGTGCCAGAGTTACCTTGGCTGGCTCAGGAAGCCCAGTGGCCACAGCACAGAGGACAGGGGGCTCTGCCAGCTGGGAAGGAGGCCAGTCCCTCGTCGGGGAATAAATCCATTTCCTTAACTGTGTGGGGCCTAGCTGACCAGAGGTAGGTGGAGTAAGGCCTTGGGCAGCCCCCTACCCACCCCACATGAGAATCACTTTGTTTTTAACTGCAGGCACCTGGGCCCCACACCAGACCTTCCAGAGAAGAATCCCCATGCTGATTTTGCTGCATGCTCTGACTGGGACAAGAGGCCATGTTAACCCAGGAAGACTAGGGAGGAAGCAGCTGTCAAACAGGCTGAAGAGTCAGAGGAGCCAAGTGGTCTGTTTCACCCAGTCTGGCTGTTCCCTGCAAGGTGGTTCCCTGTGAACACTACGCTGTGATGAGGACACTGTGTGCAGGCAACAGCAGACAAACACCAACATCTGTAAGCCACACTCACTCTCAACACCTGGTGAGTTTAAGAATAAAGCTAAAGCAGACAAAGCTCAGGTCAAAGACTAGGATGCAACAAAACCAAATTCAAACATGAATTCCCTTTTTACCACAAGTAAGAATGCTTAGGCAATCCCATCTCACACACAAAAAAACCCACAACACATACACAATGTAAGACTGTGATTGTGTTTTCATGACAAAAATCCAAAAGAAGTGCTGCAGTGCTCAAAATCTAGCAGGGCACCGATGTGTCTGATGAGTGGGAATGAAGGAAGTCCAGATATTGGAATGGCCTTCGAACGCCCTGGGAAACATGGCCAACATCCATTAGCTCACATTTGGAAGTGATGTGTGAGATTTCTCACAGGAGTTTTCACATTTGTCATCAGATACATAAAAGCCTTTCCAGCTTTTACTGCGTCTGCTGAGAGCTGTCAGTACTTGAGGCTCATCACACGGCCCTCTCCAGGATGCTTTTCTAACTTCAAATTGTGTTTAGAGAGACAGGAAGCCCCCAGAGAGGGCCTCATCTGGGTGGAGCTCAAGGGGGTCAGAGTACGCTTAGCAATGAAAGGAAGTAATCCCAAAAGGAAGTAATCTCAACGAGACTGAAGATTTATTTCACTGCACCCTGAGACATAGTGTTAAAAATCCGAAAACTATCCAAGGGCCATGTGAAAGTTAAGCACATAAGTTAGCACCAACAGCCCCCAAAAGTTACTTAACTCCACGGTATTAGTAGTATGGAAGAAACAAGCAGAGTAAATATTCCGTAGGCTGCACAAGCTTTTCCAAAATAATCTTGAGGTTAGATCTTCAGGATGGATCTAACCAACCAGAGAAAACTGTAGTCACACCCTATATCCTAAACACATTTTATTAAATTAAAGGGGTGTGGCAGGTAGAATCTACTATTTCTATGCTAAATGGAAAGAGAAAAAAAATAACCCTCTCCAAAAAAGAACTCCATTATTTGCTGACATCATCAATGTCAGGGTGGGAACAAACAAATAAACCAGAGACCCACTGGCTTCTGTTTCATTAGGAACACATGAAGACAATATCTGCCAATGAGAAAACATTGCTCTTTCTTTGCAAGTCTTCCATGCAAATCAGCATTTCTTCTTGTTTCTCTTTGGTATACATCACCCAGAGCTGTAGTTAACAGTCCACATGCTATACTCAGACACATGATAAAGGAGTTGAGTGATCTGGGGTTTAAAAAAAAGCCTAAGTAATTCCCAGAATATTTAACCTATCGGCATTAAATATCCCTTCTAAATAGAGATGTGCAGGGGTGGAACAGAGGAGAGACTGCAGTTGCTCCTGGGCCACCCAGCTTTTCACCTTACCAAGCTACCCACGCTGAGGAATCAAAATGGAAACCCAGGTATGTTCATAGAAGCCCTCACAGAGGCACTGAGCATGGCTCCACAGCCCCTCCTCATTCACTGGTTTGTTCAAAACAAATCTTGGAGATTAACAAAGCAGGCAGCCTGAAACCCATTTCACAGCTACGGAAGTTGATGTATGGGCATCAATGAAAAGTGAGACAACTAACGGGAATAGATTGCATCAGGTTTCTGTCGCTCGGCCCATATTTCATGCAAAACCCCCAAACAGCAAGTAGCTGATTCACAATAAAACTAAGGGGAAAAACATGAATGCAATTACATAAATCCTATATCCTTCTTGAAACTGTGTGGTTGCTTTAGGCCAGGAGTCTATGGGGAAGAGAAGGAAACTGCTCTTTTGGGCCAGGTCTGATTCCTATACCTGGGGTTAGGGTGTCTGAAGTACTCACACTTTTTGCCACCAGCTGCCTGTCTGAAGCTCCATCAGTTGTCCTTCATGGGGCCCTGGACATGACACTCAGAAATGTGAGGGTTGTCTCACAACACAGGGCATGTCAGTGGCAGGTGCAAAATATCCACATCTGGGTAAATATTTAACCATGTTTTAAAACTAGGGCAGGGAAGACCCATTCCATAGGAACACAATTTTTAAAGGTAGCACAGTATGGTAAAAGTGGATTTGCTTTTGAAACAAGCACAGGAGTTCAAATCCAGGTTTGCCTGCTTATTAGCTGTGTCTTTATTTCCTTCTGTGCAAAGTAAGTGTATTTGACTAGACGATGTCCAACTAGATCTCTCTTGACTCTGAAAACATCCTGTCATTTCTGTAAGAAAGATCAGAAAGTCGGAAATACAGTGGAGAGAGAATGAGAACAAAGAGAAGGGAAGGTGGGAAGGAAGAACAAAGGTTAGTGAAATGGGGCCATCGATCCCCATGGCACCCCTGCTCTGTTTAGAACCCACTGCTGTTCTGAACCAGAAATCAACAGAAAATCTGCAGCTCAGAAAGAGGAGATGGGAACTAATTTCTAGTGAACATCAACTATGTACCAGATTAGAAGCTGAGCCCGTGTCTCAATTTAGTAATAAGAATATCTCGAACTGCTGTTTGTATGTTCCTTTTTTTTTATTTGAAATACAATAAAACAGAGGCAGGCGGCAGGCAGACCTGCCTGTTTTACTCACAAGGCCAGTGACAGCACAGCTGGACCTGAACCAAGATGACATTACAGACTGTGCAGCACTCCTCCCAGTATTCTCTGCTGTCCCTTCCCACCTTCTTTAAGCCTCCTCTGATGGATTTCAGGAGAGCTCATCAGGATAAAATGGTAGTGTTGACCCGGAACACAAGTGCTGCTGGACGTACTTCCCAGTGCTTTTGGCACGCTGGGGATAGCTTAAGTGTAATCACTGTTATCACATATTTTGACAGCCATCTCCTCACAAATCAGCCCCACTACTGGGGGGTGCCCTTGACATACAGGCTACCATGGTAGAAAGCAGTCAATCATGTGAGCATTTCCAGAATCTGGACAACAATGTTCTTACTGGGCACCCCCCAATAGTGGGGCTGATTTGTGAGGAGATGGCTGTCATGCAATACAATTTAGTCACCCTATTGAACCCTAACAGCTTTGAGTTGTAAAATCATTCATCTAAGTCAACAAAATGCAACAGGAAAGAGGGATAGTGGTATATAAATACTCAAGGGTCCCATTTAAGAATGAAAATTTAAAATAGTAAAAATTATCTATTTATTTAAAATTCAGAACAATTAGGTATTAGGGCTGGCAAGAGTGCCAAAAGTGAATTCAATTTTCTACATTAGAATTTAACCACATTTCAAGTTATTCAAATTTAAAAGTAACAAACAGGAAATGAGAATTTGTCAGTTCACTGTTCTTGGGCATTAACAGCATCATTTGACTTAAAGTAACCCACATCCATGCAGTGTAACAGACACTGTTTTGTCTAAGATGATGGGAATGAATATGGTGTTTACAGATGTACTTTTCCAAAAAAAAAATAACATTCTATTTTTTCAAATAGAGATCCACAAAACAAAAGAAACAATGTTTCTCTACCATGTGATTTTCCCCAGGCTTTTAAGTTTTTACAAATCTCCTATGATCAATGCCATTGTACTTTCTAGATTTTTTTTCCATTAAAAACTGATATATATACTGGATTTGAAATTTTACTACTGGTAAAGAGGGAATCCTTATTTGGTCCTTGATTTCTTAATGATTCCAGGGTTTTCATCCTCAAAAATATACTCAATTTTTAACAATTACTTTTTTTGGGTTTTTTTCCCCGCATTCTCTCTGGCTCACATCTATAGGGGCTTTGTGGGGAACCCAGAATCAACACACACAATCATGGTAGGTTAGCCAATTTTCCTCTAGGAAAATATGCCTTGCATATGTTCTAAATTTTGTAATATAAGTCAATTAGAATCCAATTTCATTTGACTGAACTGTCAAAGCAGAGTTACACAGTTTTAGGGACCCAATAATCAATCTAGGAATTAATAATCTCTCTATTTTGCCAAAGAGGAAAAAAGACCTATGAACAAAATTACATTTTGACTATTTTTTAAGTGCTGTAGTAAAAACTATAAATTCCATTTATATTTGTATACTAACAAATATATTTACAAAAAAATGGCCTAATTATTATCAGTCTACTTGCAAAAACACTTAAACTGAAACCTTTTTGAAATCTCATCTGAAACCATATGTGGTCCACCAATTTGGTCCTATCTGCACTGGGCACACACCCATTATCATCAACCC
The DNA here is from genome assembly GCF_048772815.1 of Callospermophilus lateralis. Lineage (NCBI taxonomy): Eukaryota > Metazoa > Chordata > Mammalia > Rodentia > Sciuridae > Callospermophilus > Callospermophilus lateralis. The sequence goes on along the minus strand of NW_027511969.1, from coordinate 25,005 downwards.
TGCAGTGTGAATGGGCCTGTGAACACCTAATAAGATCTCCAAACCAAAGGCTAACCAGGTTCAGTAACCTTCTCCTTCTACAAGTAGTACCTGACGTGAAAAAAAAAGCCTAGAATGACCACATGAGACTGTAAGTGAGGAGACACGAGAATCGACAGTAAAACCCCACATTCACACACACACACACCTTCCAGCAAACGTTTCCTTGGTGCCTGCCTCACTCTAGGGGCTGGGAATATAGAAATAAACCCATTACCTGACCTACAAAAACTCAGGCAGGAAAGCAAAATCATATGCATTAGATCCATCAGTCCAGAGAAAAGTGTTACACAGAAGGGGCAGTTATTTTTTTTTGTTGTTAAATCATAAATTGAACACATTATTAATGGGTTTGAATGGGACATTTCTACACACATGTGCTGAACTTTGATCATATCCACCTCCATTGCCCGCCCCTCTCTCTGTGACCTTTCCCCTTCCCCACCAGCCCCTTTTCCTTTGTGTTCTTGTTTTCAAAGTTTAGTTTCTAGGTATGGAATAAAACACTGAATACTTGTCTTTCCTTTCTGAATCTGACTAATTTCACTTAATATGGTGACAGGAGGTGGGTAGATCAGTGGTTCAAACCCTGGTTTTGAAATGGGACAAACCTGGGACAAATTTGAGCTACCAGTTAGGGAACTTACTACTTCTTGCCTCAGTTCCCTCCTTGTAAAACAGTGTCAGAGCAGTTAGCTCACGGGGCTGCAAGAATTAAATGAAATACAGTGGGCAAAGGCTCTAAAGAGGAGAAAAGAGGCACTCAGTAAAAGCCATGGGAAGACAAAGGGACATTTACACCATACAGAGAGCTGGGAGAAGTTGATGCTGAAACAGAAACTTAGAACACAAGTCTCCTTTCACCTCCAGCATGCTCCCTTCCTGTGCTGGGCCTACCCTCACACTCTGGGCTCCAGCCTAGCCCTGGAGACTATGAAATAAGATGCATAGAGCTTGTTTGCCACGGCATTCGGGCACTAAGATGTTCAAACACTGCTTAAGCTAGGCAGGAAAAAAATGTTCTGGTACATGTACATCAATCATCATATTTAAGCCACAGTGCCAACACCAATCAATCACTTATTTGCTAATTATCCAAGAGATTACTCGCTCTTGAGAAACACAAACACATATAAATACACACACACACACACACACACACACACACACACACACATAATTATTTAAAGGGTATCATCCCTATTCTCATGAAAACCATACAAACAGCAATTTGAAAATAGCAAGACTGGTGGGTGGAAGAGGATAGTACAGACAAGAAACAAGGAATCACAACTCAAAAGCTAATTAGAGGCAGGAAAATAATGTTAGAGCAGCAAGCTTGTGTTATCATAATAGGGAGAGTGACTGTAGCAAAGTGACAACAGCCTTCGCCATTTAAGAAAACTAATTAGCTTTAGCTGCCTTTTGCCATTTGGGAAAAGGGATTCGGAGTTATCAGATTTTCTTAAAGAGATTTTTCAAAATAAACCTAGAATCTGATATTTATGTTACATTTCCTGAAATTTAAATGAGAGAAATTAAGTCAAATTTGGCACAGCATATGAAACCTCTGTTGGCTGGACGAGGCAAGTGGACCACTAGTTCGTGAGCAATGCAGAAACTAACACAGGAGAGGAGAAAAACATCCAGGTGGGCTGGAGAAGTAGGGGTCACTCTGCAGAGAACATGGGACAGGTGGGCCTGGCTTAAAAAGATGCCAACACACAGAGCTGGAGAAGGGTGGAGGGGCCAAAGCAGGCGAGGAGGATGGAGGCCCTGGAGTGAAGAGAGGACACCAACTCAGTAAGGACATGGAGTCATTAGTCATTAGTGAGACTGGGCGTGCGGCAGAGGCAAAAACAGAAGGCCTTGAAACCAGGAACAGGAATTCCAATTTTGCTGATAGGCAGAGCAGAATCAGTCTGCAGCTGCCTACACAGAAAAGCCGTGATGCACTCCCACAAAGACCAAGGGCCTCGCAGTGGTGCTGCTGAGGCCTGAATGGAAGGCAAAGCTCCTGGGAGATCCCAAGTCGCAGAGACTCATCAGATGCAGGAAGATGCCAGGAACCACGAGGAAGCAAAGAGCCCAGAGTGGACATTTCCCTGTTCCCATCCAGGATGACCCGGTGGGAGCCAATGTGTGATCTGGACAGCTCTGTTAGACTCACCACCACCATATCCTCCCTAAACTCCCAGTTCACAGGCACCGACGACAGACATGCTCCAAGATGAGACCCAGCCCTAAAAAGGGACGAACATGACCAACTAAATGTGCAGGCACCTAAATTTGGAGGCCCTAAAGATGCCTTTAGAAATATGCATAATAATACCTGGAAATTAGTAATCATAAACCCAAGATCTCAATGACTGGAGTAGTAACGGCAGGAAAATGCTATCTGGGCAAATGAAAATGACATACATAGCTGACATCAAGCAATGACAGTGTAATTCAGCCCCCAGAATTCAGGTGCAATGGAAGGCCACAAAGGCAAAAGCCCAATTGTGGAAACTCAACTTTTCCCTACGGGGAGCAGGAACCCAAGACAGACTTGAAGCAGGACAGGTGAGCCGAGTTTTATGAAGAGCAAGTGAGAGTGAAGCTGGCCTGAGATCTGAGCCCAGTACAGTGGGGATTTAGGAAGACAAATGTCACCACCAACAAAAGCAGCCACTTCCTTGCCTATGTTTGGGAACCAGTGACAATGAAACTTGGTGACCACACGTACAGAGTGATGTAAGATACAGCCTTGGCGGGAGGGTCACTTGTATCACAGCAACCACTGACAAAGCATGAGGGCTTCAGTCCCCAGAGATGGAAAAACAGCCCTCCTGAGTCTCCTTCCTGCCACAAAGAATGTGAGCTCTCCTTAGAGGGTAACAAAACAGATCACCCCTTTCTTTAAACTACTTGCAGAGAGAGGACAGATGGCTGCTCACAAAGATTAGTCCCAATGCCCATGGGGAAGGAACTGAAAACTCTGCCACCCATGTCCTATTCCAGACCTGAGAAAGTAAACAGACCCCTCCCCAACAATAGGGGTCCTCCTGATTCCTTGACAGTGCAGTCTTCCTTCCCAGCCAAACGTGAGCCACTTCAGTGAACCACCAGACCCCAGAGAGGAAGAAGGGCTGCCAACCAGCGCACACTTTCAACCAGCGAGCACAAAGGAAAGTACTAGCAAAATAAACCCCAGGATAGCCCAGCGATGACTTGAAGTAGTCAGCCTTCCATGATGCCCTTCTAGAAACCCAAGTAAAAGTAGAAGACTCCAGGAGTTTCGAGCCACCAAGAAAAAACTGAAATGGTCCCAGCTTGTGAGCACAAGCGAACATGGAATTTCATGAATGAAGAGATCCTTTGCATGTTGGCCAAAACACAATGATCTTATCATTAGGAACATTTCTGGTGGTCTAAATAAAAATCAAAGAAAAATGTAATCATCATCTTGTTTACCTACTCAACAGCCATTTAAAAAACAAACTGTTCTAATTACAGAAATGAAGAGCGTTGTGACACATGTAGCAGCTCAGACACCCAGCCAATTGTAACTCGGACATCTTTGGGAAAATAAACACATCAGGTTGGTTGTTTTTCTGAAAGCCCCGGGAAGGCAGCCACGATTGGTGTCAATCTGGCATTCAGAATCTCGCTGGAATAAGGGTGCACCAGTGCACGTCTTCCGCAGGCGATGGCCAGGCTTTCCTTATCAACATGAAAGGTTTGTTTATGCCAATCACAGTGGAGGCTCTGCCACCTCTGGTTCCTGCTGTGACTTGAGGATGGTTTGTTCCTGCTGATAAGTATCAACAAATCCCGAATATTGATAAAAAGTATAAACAAAATAATGATCCCAAGGCCCTGCTGGCACAAAAATAATCATCTGGTGCCTGCCCTAAATTAAAAAACAAACCAACCAACAAACCCACTGCTTGCAAGGACAGGTTTCTACTGTTGCTTTCAGCTCCCAGTTACTGGGAGCCCCCAGGTGTCGGGACCTGGGAGGTAACAGGCACTGCCTTCCTCCCTCACAAGGGACCTGCCAGGCATAACTATCACCTCCATTTACCAGATGAGAAAAACAAGGCCTGGAGAAGCGCTGGGGTTTCCTCAAGGTTTCAAGAGGCTCCGAGGGAAGAGCACGTTGTAAAGGCCACTGTCTCAGGCTTCTTATAAAATACTAGCAACGAGCTTTGGGGAAAACAGGACCAAAGTAAAAACTGCTGCAAAACGAATCCGCAGGGTTGTTCAGGATTCGCCAATGGCAAAGCTAGCACTCACTCTGCAGCTGTTTTCCCCAGCACATACAAGAGATTTGGGGTTTACCTTAGGCTTGAGCCCAACACTTGGTGTGACATAAAACACAAATGTGATTCACAAAATCAAGCAGCTAGAGGATCCCTTTTCTGGACTGAGTGTGCTGATGTTGCAGGTGTGAGGAGCCAGAATTCATGAGCTTCTAGTCCTGCTCAAGAAGGTTACTTAATACTTTCATGCTTCAGTTTCCTCCCCTATCAAATGAGGGCTGCTGCAGCTGTATGCACCAATGGTTAAAGCATGCAAGCATCAGGACAATGCCTGATGCACACAGTGTTCAACAGGGGCTCCATTATCACCTCCAGATCCTTCTATATCATTCATTTGCTTGCAGTGCTCCAGAACCTTCTACATGCTAGGCAAGTGCTCTACTGAGTCACACCCCAGCTCTATATTCATCACATCTACACCAAAACTGAGGAAGGAAATCAAAATACACAACATTCAACATGTTTACCAAGCTTAAAAAGGTATGTAAGGGCCCAAACCAATGCACAAGTGAGCAAACAACCTAACATCTATATTGGTCAGCTTCCTGCAACTATAACAAAATACCTGAGAAAATCAATTTATAAGAGAAAAAGGGTTATTTTAGCTCACAGTTTAAGAGATTCCAGTCTATGATCAGTTGGCCCTCCATGACTCTGGGCCTGTGGTGAGGTGGAACATCATGGTGGGACGTGTGGCAGAGTAAAATTGCCTCACGGCCAAAGAGCAAAAGAAAAAAAGGAAGGGAACAAGATCTCACAATCTCCTTCAAGGGCACATCCTCAGCAACTTAAGAACCTTTCACCATCCCCCTCCTCTTCCTAAAGTCCACCACTTCCCAACAGAGCTGCCCTGGGGACCAAGGGACTTTGGGGAACATTCAACATCCCAAACGTAGCCCTATCTATGTGCTCATCATTATGAAATGATAAGGAAGAATAAGTTCACACCCTCAAGGGACATTTGTCTAGGCATCTGTTTATTAACAAGATATATATTAATATTTTAAGAAAACAGACCCTCATAATACAGAGAATGGTGCAGATTGAGGAGGACTGTAGAGATCAAAACAGGAAAGCAAGCACCGTTTGTGGAAGACATCCCAGAAGACCAACCTGAGGAGGACCTTCAAGGGTACTGCTCAAAAAGAGGGAGTGATTCCTAATATCAGAGCAGGGAGGAACACAGGGAAGAGTGTTAAGCTGAATCACTTGATTCTCATCAAGGATGAATACATAAACACCAAGGAGTCAGGGAGAGGACTTCACACATCTTGGGTATGTTCCCTGCCTGTGGCATAGCCTAGAACAGGCAAACATTGGTTACACGGATAATGGATAGAGGGTAAAATGACAGGGTGGAGGACGTTTTGACTGAGGTTGGGGGATAATCTCACATAAGAAAAAAGCAGGTATGGTTGTTTCAGATTAGGAAGAACTTAGACCAAGTAGGTGGTGGCATGTATGCACTCAAGAAACCACACCCTCCTTTATGAACAATGCTAAGTGATTTATTAATTTATCCACCCACCCCTACCATTCACCCATCCATCTTTTTTTATTTTGAGGGTCTTGCTAGATGCTTAAGTTGCTGAGGTTGGCTCTGAATTTGCAATCCTCCTGCCTCAGCCTCCTGAGCTGCTGGGATTAGAGGCATGTACCACCATGCCCGGTTCACCCATCCATCTTTGAGAAGGGAGATAAACTGATGATGGAGCTAATTAGGCTAATTTTTCCAGCCAATGAGAAAACAGCCTGATGCTGTTATGGGAACCTAAACTCCAAAGGCCAAGGAGTGAAGCCCAGTTCTTGGAGCAAATCCCCTAAGCCCTCCTCATCTGTAAAACAAAAGCCTGTTTCACCAGGCTGGTGTGGCAAACTCCAGATCTAGATTATGTCAAAAGTCATTATCACGTCACATTTCACACAACATGATTAGCTGTGAGTGTCCTCTAACAGACTGCATGCCTCGCGGCAATGTCTGGGAGCCATCTTTGTACTCCCGGTCCTTCACACTCAGTCTAGCATCAGCAAACCAGGGACAGTTAGGTAAACTGACCTGACTTCTCCCTAAAATTTCAAACGCAGACTCTCCCACCCCATCAGGTTTCTGCGGTGACCTTCCTCCTTCTCGGGTTTCTCCCCCTGCAATGCCTTCAGTCAGCTTCACACGCAGCTTATCAGGCTCTTGCCTCACACTGAGCCACCCCACAGCTCTGCCCAGCCCGGCTGCTGCATCCCCACCCATGCAGGGCACAGCTCCCCCCACCACCAGGGATCCATCAGCCTGAAAGGGACTCCAGTTGATAAATGCGAATGTGTGAGGAGGATGCTTGAGACTTCATCTGGGGCTTTTTTTAAAAAAAATAAAAAACTGACTTTTAAACTAGTTCTAAGCTTTCTGGTCCTAGTGTTTAACTTCAAGGGTACCACCACTCAATTTAGGTGCCCTGACCTCACTCCTCAGAATAACTCCATTCTTCTGAAACAGCTGCTGGAGAATAGCAGCCCTTGGTGAAAGAACTGTTCACAGGAGGGTAATTCCAAGAGGATGCAGAGCTCCAGACAGGTAGTAGCTCCCTGCAAATGTGCAGGAGGACACGCTTCCTCCTGTGTGTCCCCCTGCAGCTGGGCATTCACAGAGCTCCGCAGCTCGCTCTCATTACTTCTAAGATCAAGGGAGGAAAGAACACTCAGAAGTCATGTTAATCCCCATCAAGACAGTCAGCAGGGCAGTGGGAGGGAGGCTGTCCTTAAAGAGCTTAAACGTACTTAGCCAAGCTACACAGGCATAGTGGGAAGGCGACAGCACCTGTACGGTGCTGACATAATGTTCTGTTGTCAGAATGGTTAACGTTCAGACTTAGAATAGCAAATAAGGTAACCATGAAGCTGCAGCTGCACCTGCTTTGCTGCCCTGGTATCACTTATGAAGTGCCCTGGCACTAGACAGTTAGTCACTGAAGGCCAAAGTAATGCCATATGCATCTTCACGTCTCTGAGCCTGAACAGTGATGATGATGTGAAGGACATTCCACAGATATCGTGAGACCACGTGAATGAATGCAAAGGGATACTGAATCTATTTGCCAACATTCCTCATGGCCCTGTGCACATCTCTATGGCTCACAAACTCTGGGTGAGTTGTTGTACAGTTGCATTACTTATCTTCCTCACATTACCTCCAACAACATATGTCCTTGGAGGAAAGGCACTATGCAGGTAAAAAGCAAGTCCCCCAGCACTCCACAGCCCTCCACAGGCTACGTTCTCAATCTGCTGAGCACCACTACATTGTCACCTGGGATGCCCAGAGCATACTGCACCAGCCCTACGTGGAGGTCCAGGACTGCTGCTCCTCCCCAGGAGGGTCTCATATCCAGCCAGGAAAGCCTTCTTGGAAAGAGGGAGCACACCCGAATCAGGGCTATTACAGCTAATCTAGTCCACCGGAGGATGTGTGGCTGACTTCCTAAGTAAAGACAGTCCTTCCATCTACCCCTCTTTCCAAGGCAGTCATTCCTCCCAAGCTGCGCCACGTTTATGAAACCTTTCAAAACGTCAAACCACTTCCACCAATTCCAAACTGCTGGGTCATCTTTACTTGTGGACTATTTCCCTGCAGATGCTCTGAACCAGCACAAATCCTTATACCCTGCATTGAATCCACAGGATAAGAGTTTTCCTCCATTTCTTTGTGTCAAGTCCTGCGGGACCAATTTTGGTATCCTATCATATGTACCTTCCCACTTGCGATGACAGACTTTCAAGCCAAGGAGCTGTGGCTTGCCTTACAGGCAGCAGAACTGTAAGGGTTCTTGATGTATTCGATGCATCAAACTAATGGAGACCTTCCCAAGAACGAGCTGTTCATCTTCTAAAACCAAAGAATATTTTGCACGCTGAGGAATAGAAAAAAGGAGTTGCCAAGTTACCATTTCAGGAATCCAGTTATCTTGACTTTTCCCCTGAGGCCTGCCTCTGCTGCAGCTAAAAGCGAACCTCGGATTCTTGTACATATTCACATACCCCTCGGGCCAGAAATGAGGAAGGCTGGTATATAAATGGAACATTACAGAACACTCTCAGAATGCAAACCTCAAATTCTCTTCACGACAGAAAAACTCAGAAGAAACCAGAACTGACACCCAAGGAAAATGCGAGGGCCAGAAATGGACAGTTGATAAAGTTTATATTTTAAAATAAGTTAATTCCAGGGAAAATAATTACTTAAGACTGAGGTCGGTTTCTTGTTCATCCCCCTCACCTCTGCCTCCACACCTCCCCACTCCAGGACTTGCTGTCCTCATAAAGGAAAAGGTTCGCAGAAAGTCCTCTCCTGCCACTTTCCCCTGCTGTTCTCAGAAAAAAAAATAAGGAATGGGATGGGGACTCCTACATGCAATAACACTTATCTTCCTGTCTCCCAAGGGACCAGTGAGAACAGAGATGTGGGAAGGAATAGAAGATGGGAAGAAGTAGTAGGTAAGTTAGACAAACCAGAGTTAGGGAAGGTAGTAAATAGCGTGAATTAGTGGAGTTGATATTGAAAACATTTCACTCACATTGTGAAAAAGTAGTCAAAGCCCCCACTTACACAGCAGGAGGTGAGACTCATTCACTGGCTTATGTTTCCCCGTATGATCTCAAGCTGCCATATGTTAAAATTTGCCAAACTGTGGGAAGTTCTGATGACTCTGGGGTCCCTAGAAGGTCACTTGTCAGATTCCACTACTTAGGAGAGGGCACTGAGGAAAGAACGTGCAAGCACTCCATGTCAATCACAACCAACACCCGTCTACTCACTGCCAGGACTAGATCATCCTCAAGCCCCAAGCCAGACTCCCATTCATAAAATGCTTCCCCAAAGCTGAAGAACTTGAGTCTTAACTTGGCACTCTTTCTCTCCCTCTTTCCCCTTTCAGATGCTATTAATAAAGTCCACAGAAAGCAGAGAGCAGGGGAGAAGAAATGGAGGAGAAAACAGTCTGATCAGGACCATGTTTGCCTTCCCTCACTTGGCACACACGAAGGGCCCAGATGCCAGACTGCAGGCCACGAAGAACTGGGCTCTCTGGCTCCTCAGGGAGCTTACAGACAGGCTGTAAAGATGGAGTGGTCAGCTTTGTAACAGAAGCAGCCACCTGCCTGTCTCCTGCCCCCAATCCACTCCAGAGGGGAAGCTTTCTAAAGAACACTCTTTTGAGCTGTGAGCTTTGGAGAAAGGGAGGTGAAGGAATGGTAGGCCAGGAATCAAGGGAGGGAAAGTGGTTTGCTGTCCAGGATCTAAATCCAGAGCATCCAGGAAACTTTCCAAAGATCATAACTCAAGGATATACAGAATTCCATTCTACAGAATTCCATTCCTGGTGCAGACTTTTCTTCATCTACAACTGTCTCATGTTCCCTGTATGTACCAGTGTACCTACAGAAGTGTAGTGGTGCCAATGAGGATTTCTAATATCTCAATTTGAAAACTCTAGATGATGAAAAGAAAAGCAATCTCTGAACTTGAACTTGAGGTTTTAAGAGCAAAGTTCAAATATGCTACTGATTTCACGGTACAACTCTGGGCATGTCATGGAATCTCTATGCTTCAGTTTTATTATCTGTAGCAGGATGAGATTATTTTACAAGATTGTGGTGGGTGCAGAGTACAGGACACACATAAAAATGTTTCCTAACTCTATAATCATGATCATCACTAATCATGCCATGTTTGTGTAGTTAGAAGCTCTGTCTGGGATACTACTGTACAAAATACTTGGCAAGTGTTAAAAAGTAAGAAAAATTAGTTCTAATTGGCTTACCTGATAAACAACTTCCTTGGCTCAAAGTCTCCAGAACTGCCCTTCTTGTTCTGAAGTTCACTTTTCACACTGTACACAAACAGTGGGAACCCTTTTTTTTTTTTTTGATGCCAGGGATTGAATCCAGAGTGCTAACCACTTAGCCACATCCTCAGCCCTATTTTATTTCTCGAGACAGGGTCTTTCTAAGTTGTTTAGGGCCTTGCTAAATTGCTGAGGCTGGCTTTGAACTTAGAATCCTCCTACCTCACCCTACTGAGTTGCTGGGATTACAGGCATGCACCAGTGTGCCCAGCTACCAGGGAAACTCATAAAAATCCAGGTTCTGGTTTATTAGGTCCAGAATAGATCCTCAAATTCAGCATTTCAAAAACCCAGCCGATTCTGAGGCTGCTATCTGCACACACCAATGTGAAAAGAAACTGGAGACCCACCAACTTTTCAAACCAGCAAGTGGGTGCCCCACAGGGTAAGAGTGGATTCAGCCGCACAACTGAGGCAGTACTTGAATTCTGGCTCTTCCCTACCTTCTAACGTCTATCCTCTGTGCCTTAGCAGACCATTTCCTCAAACCAAATTGCCTTGTGACATATTAAATTATCCTTCAGTCACAGTGGGGTGATAAGACATGTTCAGATTTGACGCAGCATGAAATGACAGCAATGCACAGTAAGTCTGACTGACCCGACCTCACCACCAACCTCAGAGCTGGGGAGGCACTCAAAATCAGCTCTGCTCACTGCAGCCTCAAGGGTGGCCACTACTGCTCATCACTGCATCGGTTTCCTTGGATTATTTTGTGAACTGGTCACTTTACAAGACAGTCACCTCCTCTGTGTGCCATAAAGTCAGCTTTGTTAAACCACCACCCTGGCCACTCATAACACCCAATGTGACTTCTCACAGTGTAAGAGTGTGGCCCTGTACAGGTAGCATGAGCTGGACAGATTTGGGCTTGAGTCCAACACTGTTGGCTCTCTGGTGACCCTTAACTCTTTCTTCACCTACCTAGAGGACAGCAGCAGACCTTCATGCAGACGGAGGGGAGAATGACATGAGATAATATATTTAAAGTGCATTCAAGGGCTGAGTACCCTTCTCACGAATCCAAGTTCTGTTTCCCTTATTAGTGCTACTGCTTTGCTTCCGCAGTAGGAAGAGCATGAGGGTCTACAAGTCTCACATTTGGTTGATGAGAACAGGAAAACTATCTGACAACAGAGTACAGTCAGATAAAAGCCAACTCTAGCAGTCATTTACAGTCACAGTCCAACTATGGAGGCAAATTACCAGTGACTCCTTCGTGGAACGTGGGCCAGGCACCATGGTGCACATCTGTAAATTCCTGTTAACTTGAAAGGCTGAAGTAGGAGGATCACAAGTTCAAGAGTCACCTTCAGCAATTTACTGGAACCCTGTCTCAAAATAAAAACATAAGGGACTGGGGAGGCAGTTCAGTGGTAAAGCAGTCCTGGGTAAAGCATCCCCAGTACTGGGGTGGGAGGGAAGAAAGATGATGAGATGCCTGCCTTCTTTTTAAAATTAAAACCTGTGGAAATCAAAAAGATGAACAAGGCCAATTTGCAGCAGGTAGACAGGACCTAGCATGCAACAGGGAAAGAAATAATAAATACATCCCACATTTTCTTCCAGAGAGGTTTAAGTCCCTAAAACTATCAACTCATTGTTTTGCAAAGACGGAGTCACACTGATTACCTAGAACCAGGAGAAGAAAGAGCAGAGTTGCCCGAATCAGACAGAAAGAGGTTCCAGTCAGTTCTGGCGTTTATTAGCTATACAACCCTGCACAAAAATCCTGAGAGAGGATAATAATAATAATTACTATGATGTTAAGTGAGACAATGTTTACAGAGTGCTGATTAACTATTACTGGCCCCTGGAAGGCCCTCAACGGGGAGCAGAAAGGCTTTCCAAATAAGTTGCAAATGGCTTATGTGCATGAGGTGGACTGTATGATGGGCTCTAATTTGTGCTGCCACTGATTTAAGAAAGGTTCCTATAAATATCACGAAACTGTGGCACAGGTCTCCCCCCAACCACCCCCACCAGTCCTTAACTACGTTTCATTGAGATACGGGAAAATTTTTGGACCAGGTCCTAGCCACGCTTCATTTCAAAGTTAAATATATTTAGTTAGGAGCTGGGCTACATTCAATAGAATCTCTTTTTAATTGTCCCATCTTTATCTCCCAAGGCCTTTTCTTTTAGTTCCCTAAATACCATCCAATTAAAGGAACTATTACAGATTCTTATGTGTAATGAGGAAAGAGGGGATAGCGCATGCCTCTGAAACCCCAGTCCAGCAGAGTTCGCTGGACCAGGCTCTTCAATCCCTCCAGCTCAGCCCTGCTCAGCAGAAGCACACCTGTCAAGGCCTACCTTCCTCATATCATGCCCTCAGGGTACTGGCTTCTCTAGGGAGGAAGCACTCCCCACAATGATCACAAGGCTTCTTACTAAGCAGAGTTTTACCTGGCTGAACACCAGATAAGTTGATGTTTGCATCTGGGTGCCTCTGTGTGAAGAACAGGTATCCTTTGTTCGTGACTGTCACCCTGAGCTCTTTGAAAATCTTCCTCATTGGTCACACTGAGCTCAGGCCCTGAGAGGACACACAAGGCCACTACAACCCAGTGTCATTTCACTCTAGAGCAAATTTCTGTGGGGGGACGGTAGGTGGGCATGCCTGCTCTTAACTGTTAACTCACCACGTCACTCTTTTTGCTTTTACAAGCCCATGTTGTCTCCCTGCTGAGAAGTAGCTGCAAGTTTATCACTCATTTCAAGACAGTTCCTTTTGGACCTCAACCGTTTATCCTCCTGCAATCTCACATCCTACATTCAAGAAGAATTCCAGCTCTGAACCACAGAACAATTTCTTCTGGCCACTGTCTGCCCCTTTAGATGACAGGTATTAAGGAGGCTGGGATCACAGCTGTCTTACACTCAGCAGTGCCCCAGCACCCAGCAGAGCACCTGGCAAACAGTACATACTTCAGAAATACTAACACTTTTGTGCAAAATAAATGGTATCTTAACTGAGAAACTGTAGAGGATGAGAAGGCAAACTCACCTAGAAAGGCCAAAAAATGGGAGGTGTGGGCTGGATGCCCAACAGGGTGTGTCTGTGCCTCTGCAGGTCTGCTCAGAGTTGGGAGTGAGAACACCAACGAACATAATGCAATGGGAGGCTGTGAGCAGCCAAAGGCAGACCGTGCCCTGTGCCATGTGCCATGTGCGATGTGCTCACTCTACACTGAAAAACTAGCTAGTTATCTTCCCAATGCCTGGAGGTGTTGCAACAGAACATGGCTTTAGCACTGTACAGAAGCATAGTGCATTGACTTAAAAGTGGGCAATGAACTCAGCAATGCCAGTACCTGGTTATCACTAACAAATATCTCTACTCAGTCTTGGTTGGGTGCCCAGTGAGATCTAGGCATGGCCTGGCATGGCACTCTCCATCCCTAAGGGCCAAACATCCAGAAGGCTGTTAGCTAGAAAACAATGATATGTGGATTTAGTTGCTATGCTCTTATTATAGGCATCACTGTCACTCCCCGTCAATGGGACAGGAAAGAGAGACTGACCAAGGGCTGCACTTCAACACTGGGAAAAATGAAAAATGCTTTGGCTTTAAAGAGAGACACATCAGCAAGACAGAGATTTGCAGGAACTTTCCAGGATAGAGTTCAAAAACCTAAGGTTTAAAATCCAAAGAAGCAACAACAAAGGCAGTCCAGAGAAAAATTAATGCCTATTTTAAAAGGCTGCATCTTGCATTTCAAGATCAGAAACAACACACTTCCCAGAAACAATGAAAAACACTAAGATACACCATGCAAATAGTTTAGTTGGAATTTCTTCACACACATCTGACAGTGGACCGGAAAGCCACTGGAGGATGGGCAGGTGTGAAGGAGCCACACGGACAGGACAGAAGAATAAGGAGCCAAGGACCCAGGCGGCCCATGAAAAACACCTTAGCCAACAAAAGGACAAAACCAAGCTGAAAGACACACTGTTTATTGGCCAAACAAGAAAAATCTCTCAAACTTGTATATACACATCTCACAGCCATACAAAGGGTTACAAGTTCTCAGGATTTCACAGTGATCAAGCCTTGGAAATGGCTGAACCACAGATGTGGCTTAAAATCAAACCACATTAGTACATCCCAATGAGCTCACTGTCATGCCTCTTCTTCCAACGAAAGGACAAAATTGGGGCTGGGGTTGTGGCTCAGCAGTAGAGCACTCTCGCGTAGCACATGCAAGTCCCTGGGTTCAATCCTCAGCACCACATACAAATAAATAAATAAATAAATAAATAAATAAATAAATAAATAAATAAATAAATAGAAATCTGTCTTATAAAAAAGAAAGAATAAAATTGTTATATTTTTGCTGTTATCTGTTTTAGAAGGTAAAACTCTTTGCTCTGTGTAGGGGGCAGTGACATTACCCACATTCTCAGTGTGGGTTGCACACTGGACTCACTCAGGAGCTCTGAGACACTGCTATCCAGGCTCCCACCCCTTCTGATTTAATTGTTCTGGGCTAAGGTTGGAATTTTTAATAGTTCTCAGCATGATTCTAAAACACAGCCGAGAGAAAACGATGGCCGTATCATTTCTGAGACTAATCCGCAAGCTCTCAATTTCTGGAATAGATAAATGTCAGGAGCCACTCTAGAAATACATGTCCTTAAGTCCCGAGCAAGAGATACTGAACAATTATTGCGCCTTGAAATAACTTGGACTTTACCTCCACTTGGATAATGAGACGTGGCTCCAGGAGTAGGCATTACCTGGTGGGGTGGAGTTACACTCACTTGTTCCTTTGTAATCCTACCCCTTGCCTCATTTGAATGGCTTCTCCCCAATAACACCAGGTTCGAGGTGTGCTCTTTCTTACCCATCTTGCCTCCATTGTGGGAGCTGGGTCAGGGGAGCCGTCTCAGAACCTAAAGAAAAAGGTATTTCTCTTTGGTGATTATTTCATGCCAGCCCAGTTCACCTGGAGTGATCCTAACTGGTTTAGTCGTGTGTCGTGACAGATAATGAGATTGAAGAAACTTAAAATTCAATCATTAGGTCAGAAAGCACTATCCTAATTTCAAAAAAGAAATCATTTCTGCCTGCCTCATTTATCCCCTTTTTAATCAACTGGTATCCCTTTTTTAAACAACTGGATTCTTTTTTTTAAATATTCTTTTAGTTATAGATGGACACGATACCTTTATTTTATTTATTTATTTTTATGTGGTGCTGAGGCTCAAACTCAGTGCCTTATATATGCTAGGCAAGTGCTCTACCAATCAGCCCCAGCCCCAGCCCCAGCTCTAACAACTGGATTCTAAAAATGGAAGCCCAGCCCTGGGACAGCAGGAGAGAGAGAACCATCCACTCATGTGCCTCCTGTCTGGTCCACGTTTCAGCACAAGACCACCTGCCATGTGATGATTAATCTCAGACAGGGGCTGCCTGCACTTAAGCACCAGCAGGGCCCCCCATTTCTTGCCATCCTGTGTCTGGAAGGCAAGTAGTGCCATCACTAAATCACAACCCAGCTTGACAAAGTCATAACGAGGCTCCTTAGTAGAGAAATTCATTCCCTATGATGCACTTAGGGAGATGATGCCAAAAAGCCCATTAGTTCAGATGAGCGTGCAGGCAACCAGAGTAATCACAGGACGTGACAGGAAACAGGGCCTTCCATTTTATCCAGACTATTCTAAAGGTAAGTGGCTTGCATAACTAATTAGGCTACCTCTCCCCAACTGCCTATGAGAGACATGAATCAATGCCTGCTCTTGGAGAAAATCTCATCCTTTCAATGAGCATCCCAAACGTGGCGGCTCCCCTTAGTCCACACACACACACAAGTGTCTTCAGGGAAACGATGGAAACTCTGGGGTGGTTCTAGTCTGCAAGAGTCGCTGCTCCTTCCCTGCTCTCCAGCAGCACTTCCTATACGTGCCCATTCCTAAAGAGCTGGCTCTAAGTGTGCTCTGGAATGGTGCTGTGGAGGCAAGGATTTGGGCACACTGTGTTCACTGCTGTGTGCCCAGCATCTAGCCAGCACTCCACATGTAGCTGTTGAATAGACAAGAAAACATTTGCTAAGTTGAATGGTCACTGCTATTTCCATAAGTCCCTCTAGGGCAGAAGCATCTACACAGTATTTATCTTGCTATTTACTTCTTTACATATTAAATATACATTACACATTTATTACAAAAAAAATCATTAAACTCCAGCAACCAGAAATAACTAATGCAACCAGAAATATGGCTTCAAAGTTTTCTTTATATGTTCATGCAATGGCATGATACTACTTTTATATGTTGTTTTGTAACTTGCTGTTTTCTGCTCATAATAAAACATGACTGTTTCCAGGTCAATACATACACATGCACTGCTGGTTAGAGTGTTCCATTCATAGATTTCACCAGTGTTGCCCAGTAAGGGCGTGCCAGGGTTTCTGCAGTTCTAAACAAAACATGCAGATAGAAGAAAATTCAAAGAAACAGAATGACTGGGTCAGAGTTGTAACGAGACCCAAAAACCTAGGGCACAGGTTAGTCATCTCTGTGCTCCAGGAGTTGACATTCCAAAGGAGAAAAAGACATGCTTATAATCTGCCCATCGGTATGGTCTAATGTGCGCACACACACAGATAGATACACTCACTCATTTGCACAAATACATGAAAAACCGTGTGCATTTTTCATTTTAACCAATAAAAAGGCACTATACCAAACAAATACATGATACCTGCCTGATACCCCAAAATAAAACTCTAAAAATTAAGCAAACATAATGTAAATTAAACAGGGCAGCTAAAAGAAAAGAATTATTTTAGAGGGAGGGTGTGTGTGTGGTATATGTTGGGGATCAGAGAGTTCATTTTCACAGACACAGACTACGTGTCACTATAAAGCTGAGAGAGATGAGAAATGCTAAATATGAAGAGGCAACAAACCCAAACAAATAAAAATGCTGGCTTTTAAAGCAACGCAGCCAGCTGTTCTTCATGGCAAACAGGAAGAACAAATCGAGAGGGCAGGCTGCTAATGGGCACTGAAAAGAACAACCAACTTGAGTATCCAGATCAGCTGCCATCTGCAGGAGAACTAGATGGCCACAGGAAGAAGACCCAAGGTGATAGCCACACCAGGACAGGCGCCCACGGGGGTGGGGGGCGAGGGGCGGGCAGGGATATCTAAAGCTTCATTGGCTTCATTAAGCCAATGGTTTTCTGGAGAGAACAGGCTTTGGGCTAGAAGAGCTGACTCACCAGAGGACCTGCATCATGACACCTTCACCTTCTGAGGCATCAAAGGGGAGAAAATAATGAGGACACCAGGAACACAAGGCTCTCTGAGGACAGGCACCTTGGCCTGCTTCTTCATCTCTGTGGTCCCCACGACACTGTGAGACCTATATGTACTCAAAGAGCTTTTCCTCAATTAAGTGGAAAAGATTACAAGAAAATTTTTTGTTCTATGGTGCTGGGAAACCGAATGCCAGGTTTTGTGCATGCTAGGCAAACACTCTACCACCGACTGTACCCCTAGTCCTAAAGTGCAAAAAATTTAAGTCATTATGGGAAAAAAGCATAATAGCGTTTTGATTAAACATAAAGACTCCACACACAATGCAGAAGGGAAGACCATACATGATAAGGAGGCTTGTGTGTCTACTGAGCTTAGAGACAGAAGCTCCAGATTTGAATCCTGCCTTTAGCTATTTTGTGAGAAAAACCATCAGGAATGTTACTAACATCTCGAGGTTGTTTCTTCATCTACTAAATGGAATTTCTACCGTAGCTTGCTCCTGGGATTGCTGTGGAGTTAATTTTCTCAAACTGTGCTCTAGCAAAATAAAACTAAAGTGTGTGCTTGAAATATTTTCTCTATACTACTTCGGATATATTTGGAACAGAGCTTATCAATCTCAGCTCTAGTGACATTTTGAGTGGGATTCTTTGTTGTGGGGATCTCCTGTGTGTTGTTGGATGTTTAGCAGTATTTCTGGGCAGCTGACGGTATCATCCTTCCCTGCTTACATAGTGACAATCAAAAATGTCTCCAAAAACAAAAATCAAGATGTCCTTCATTAGGTGAATGAATAAAGAAACTGTGGTGCATCCTGTCCATGGAATTTATCCAGCAATCAAAAGAAATGAGCTATCAAACCAGGAAAACACAGAGGAATAAAAGCAATACAACTACCATATTTTACAGCTCCAACTATGATATTTTGAAGAGGGCAAACTATGGAGACAGTAAAAAGATCAGTAGTTTCCTGGGATTGGGACAGGGATGGCAGATTTTTTAGGACTAAGATTTTTTTTTAGGGCAGTAAAACTAATACAGTAAAACGATACATGTCATTATATTTTGAGAGCCACAGCCGAAGGGGCTCCAGCAAACTTTCAGACTGCCAGCTGATGATTGGCTCACAGCGGCCCCAGCAACACCTAGCTGATTGGCTCCTCTTTTCCCTGCGCTTTCAGACTGCCAGCTGATGATTGGCTCACAGAGGCCCCAGCAACATCTAGCAACATCTAGCTGATTGGCACCTCTGCGGTGATACTCATTGGGCTGTTTCCCTGCCCTTTCAGACCACGGAGCTGCTCATTGGGGGACTTTCTTGGCTCCGCCCATGTGACCCAGCCAATCGGCCTCAAGAGAGTAGGATTGTGGGAGAAAGAGGCTGGTGGTTGGAGGGTGTGGCTTGTGGGAAGCTGGTGGTGGCAGTTGGGCTCTGAGGGTTTTTTCCTGAGGAGCTGTTTTGTTTGGCATTTGTGGCTCTAAAAATAAAGTTAGTTTCTTTTGACAAGTGGCTCCTGAATTGTGCCCAGCCAGACTGCGGCAATTATACATTAAACTCCATAGACTGTACGAAAAAGGGTGAACTCTAATGCATACTATGGGTTTCAGTTAATTATAATGTATTGCTATTGGCTTATTAATTGACAATTGTAGAATGTCAATAATGGGAAATCATGGTGGCAGTGTATGTGGGGGGAGTTAGGGGCTTATGAGAACACATGATAATTGTAGCTCAACTTTTGTGTGTAAATTTAAAACTGCTCTTCAAAAGAATGTATTGAAAAACATTTCTGAGCAAATGAAAAACTATTTGTAGAAATTGCCTAATGGCCCCCAGAGAGGGAGGGCAAAAATAACCCCAACCCCATTAAGGAACTTATTAAGGATATAGCTTCTTCATTTCATTAGGAAAAAAAGTCTCCTCGGCTTTACAGAACTGAACACTTATTAATCTTTTACGGTATTCAGAAAAGACCAACTCTTATTTTCTGAATACATTTCTTATTTCTCTGATACATTTTAAAATAGAAATAACTAATCAGTTTCCTGAGAATCATCTGAAAATATTACCTATCACCCCAAAAGTGGAACATCATTTCCCCCCTCCCTTGCTTCTTCTCTAAGCCTGCTACTGTAACACTAACATACTGGAAGAATACAGTAAAAATGATTTTAGTCCATAAATCTGATCAAGTTCTGGTACAGTCTCACATAATGACAGGACTGGGCCAAAGTGACTTCTGTCAGTCGGCCCTCCCCAACTTGTATTTATACAACCCATGATCTCCAAGCAACAAACCCCCTGTCCACAGGGTGTCCATACATGACAATCTCATTTTCCATCTCCACTTTGTTCAAATTTTGTTTTCAATTTGATGCAAAAAGTGTATTAGCTGGATGATAATCTCACCTGAACTACATCAGCTACCGCCTAACTGGGCTCCTGTCTTCTGCCTGATACCCCAAAGTCTATTTTCAGAGCACAGCCAGAAGAATTCTTGTTAAATGTGAGGCCATTTAGTTTATCTGTCTTACTCAAAACTACGGGGGGCGGGGGGGGGTGAAGAAGAAAGAAAACCACCTCCCTATTTTATTTACTAACTCCTTACAATGGTCTTTAGACTGTATGATCTGGCCACCTTCCCAAACTCTTCCTCCTTCCACACCTCAGCTACCTCAGTCACATGATCTCCTGGTTGTCTCCTGAACCTGACAGCCATGCTCCTACCTCAGTCCCTTTGCACTGCTGGCCCCCTTATCTACATAGCTAACTTTGTCTCAGCTTCCAAATATATTTGCTCGTGGAAGCTACCCTTAAGTTCCCATACCTCCATCATTCTTATTCCACCTCTGTTTTCATTGCATCTGGGACACACCATACATTTGTTTATTTCTTGACTGTCGACTTCCAATAGAAAATAAGTTCAGTGGGTTTACCCTTTACTCTTGTTTGTACTGCTCTATCCCCAGCACTTAGATAACCCCTGCACATTGTAGATATTCAATAATGATGGATGATATGAATGAATAAATCCATGACTTAATCACTCCATTTAAAAAAAATCACCTCCATTTTATAAATGAAGAAACTAAAGACTAAGTCACCCTGGCCTCAAGTTCAGATTAGAACATTTGGGTCCTCCTCTCTTAGCTGAAGCTTCTTATCCACAGTCCTCATTCCTCCCCATTCCACAGTCCTCATCCCTCCCTCCATGTTCTGTACAGCACCTAAATTTTTTTTAAATGTAAAGTATAATTACTTAGTGAGTAATAATACTCACTTTCAAGGATTTGCTGACTTCTATTTATGCAAGTCATTATAAACATACATCATAAGGGACTCATGTTTTTCATACCCTTCTCCCTACACTGACAATACCTTCAGACTTTGATAAATGTTCTGCTCTTTTTAAAAGCTACAAAATAAATTCAGAAGCAAAGGCAAACCTCATCCATTGTTGTCAGCTCCAAGCCCCCAAAGGATCCACATGGTCAAAGGTCTGAGCAGAGGTGGTCCTTTATTCTTTCTTAAATTTATTGCTCCAGAGACCACCAGGAGAGAGAAGTCAATATCCTCAGGAGTAAACCCATGTTTTGCATAAGATTAAATGGAAGAAGCTAATTCTGTCATACATTGCTCCAAGTATATTCCAATGAACCACACACTCCCTTAGGATCCACCCACCCTCCTGTAAGTTACCGAGTTGTATTCACCATCTCCATTTTATCCCTATGGATTTTTCTCCTTGAAATCAAGGAGCCCAGTGGGACTAGAAATGCAGAGCTCACTGCACCCCACTCAGCACCTCTGCACTGGGGGTTCCTCAGCCTGGAGCAGGTGTGCCTGGCTCACTCCTGGCATTCGCTCTTCTCACGTCTCAGAATGCAGCTCTCAGGTGGTTTCTTCCCAGGGCATCTCTTGGCAGTCCTCACCAAGCCCTCCCTACCCCACTCTTTTAAGTCACCCTAATGTTTCCTTCCTAGCAGTGATTGCTTCCAGGAACTTACCTTGATATTTGTCTCTTTCCAAAATGAATATAGTGAATGTTCAGGAAATATTATTTAACTAATTAAAAGATCAAATTTTAATCTGATCTTGTGGCTAACTAATTAAAGAGGGTCCTAAAATAAAAGCCACTGACTTATGGGCACGCCTATTGCTACTGCTTAAGCAACAGGCTCCAGGATTTTAGTGAAAGCCATTCCAAGGAAACCAGAGCTATCTGCTCCCATTTCCAACAGCTCAAAAGGGTCTAGAAGTCCTAAGCAAAATGGTAACATCTTCACTTTCATGTGCCTCTAGTTTTTCTCCCCAGCACCCAATAGGTAACCTCCTCTTCTGATAGGTGACTGTACACACACCTGTGCAGTGCTCTACAATTTAAATGTGTCCCTTTTACCTCTCAGCTCATCTTCTAACAGCCATGTGAGGCAGGAGGGAGTGCTGAGCACTTTTATCTCCCAATTCTCATGCTCCAATTTGCCAGAAAGAAACCAAAAGGCTCAGGAAACTCAAAATCAGCCCTAAGTCACAAGGAGTTAAGTGGTAGTGCTGGAACTCTACACCAGATATCTCTGGCTCCAAAGTTCCTACCCTTTCTCCTACAGTAAGCTGTTGTCCTTCGTAATGCATTGAGTGGATTTAAAAAATAAAAAAAAAAAAAACATTAGTATTAGAATACACTTGAGAGAACTCCTGCACAGCGTCAGGAGCTGCTTCCTCCCTCACAAGTAGTCTCCATTTCCTGAAACAGAATTAACTTAAGAAATATTCACATTTTAAAACAAATAACTCAAATTTTCTGCTGGCAATTCATTCTTGAATTTATAGTGCTATCACAGGCTCTTTCAGTTATCACAGAAATATTTAAAATACATGCAACTCTCCACCTTTATTGGTGTGTGTTAGATACAAACAAACTCGAGGCCCCGTCACGCAGATGAGCACTCTACTGCAGAACCACACCATGGCCCTCACTATTCATCTTAATAAGCATTATATATGCAGCTTCAAAATTACACTCCAAACTTGAAGAATTTCCTTAAGATGTCACAGTTGTCTAATTTTAAAGATAAGTGTTTTCTCTCATTGAATTATAAAAATAAGATCCTTAACTCCAAAAAAAACCACCCAAGATGAAAATGAGAAATCTAAACATAAACACAAATTTATCATAATAAAATATAAATCAAGTAGACTAAAATCAAATTTTATATTTTTGATTCTATGTTTCTGTACCAAAAAAGAATTCCCTTTGTAATAAAATACAGATGCTCTTTTGAAAATAATTGTGGCATTATAAGCAAAATTGGTAAGTGTAAAATATTTATATAAAATAGCATGTGGTCAAGATTATTAACATGAATATCAGGGAAGAAAGGAATTCCAAACACAGATAATCCAGAATCACTGTATAGTTTCTCAGCAATAGATGTATTTTTTGACATGTATATTTTTGACAGAGATGGAACGGTTTCATTCTCTGGCCACATCACCTAACCAGCAGTGGGTGTGCAGAATGAGGGTAACACACCTATAACCATCACGGGCGGGGAAGGAAAGGGAGCCGGCTGGAATGAAACCAAAGGTAATCACATGCGACTAGCCCATAGGTGAGAAGTGATCATGGTGGCCCTGGGATTTCAGTACTCTGTTTCTTCAGTAACATGCCCTGAAGCTCCACTATGCATCAAGGAGTCAGTTTGCTGGAAAGTGGGATTATCCACTTGATAATTTTTGCAGTGCCCATACTATAATCAAAATCATAATTTGTGCTTTGCACCATAATTCCTACTTCTGAGAAATCCGATGTTGGGGGTAGAATGGTAGGCAGAGAGGTAAGCACATCATTTCAACAGAATTAGTACCAAGAAAGAGGTGTGTGACTTCTTAACAGAGAAGTACTAACCCAGCCCTGACTGACTGAGATGGTGGAACAGTAGGAGAGAAGACTTCAGGCACTGGGGCACTTAGACTGACCTGGACATTGGATGAACAAGCAGACACCTGACAAACCACAATAGACACATCATGGAGGAACCACAGAACACAGCCGCTGCTGGGGACGAGGCAAGATAAGCAGTGAGGCTCTGGGAGAGGAGGGGCTTTGCCAGCAAACCTGTGGGTTGTACCATAGCCTGGGCTCTACCATGCAAGCCCTGCCAAGGGGCTCTAGGGGGGAGTGGCACTGTTAGGGAGGGAGTTCTGACACTGAGATGCATCCGAAATGTCCTGGTGCCTCAATTCTGGCTGAGGAGGGAAATGGAAAAATCTCAAAGCAAATAGAAATTGTGCCTAAAGGACTGAAGTAGGAACAGATTTTGGTTCTTCTAAGACTAGACTTTAACCCTAGTGAACAAGGTCACTGCCACATGGACCCATGGCCTTGTCCACAACAATGAAATCTGTGCCCAGGCCAACTTACCAGGTTCAGTTGAAAATCTCTAAAAATCCAGTATTCAGCAAGAGCCTTCAGACATTGTTATGGAGTTAATGGAAGGCCAATCCCAATAACAGATAATGGTCAAACAGAAGTCCTTTTTTAAATTGCAATATCCCAACTGTCCAATTTCCATGGCAGGAAGTCCAGTTCTACAATGTACTAGCCACACTGACTTGGCACACCAGCCTTACAATTTCTTTGTGTCAGACTCCACATCTGCAAAGTGGAGATGTTGATGTCTATCATAGTGGATTGTTTTTGTGTGTGGACGGGGAGAGGTGCTGAGGGTAATTAAATGATAGAATAAATATGAAAGAACTTGAACTTTATAAACTAATTCTCTAAAAATCAGAAATAGCTTGCTATACACTCAGATGATAGTACTGTGGACAGAAATTTATCTGGAGCAAGTAGCTTTACTGCACTAATGAAAATTAAAGGCACTGCTTTAATTAAACAAGACAGATTAGCCTATACCACTTATTTCTAATAACATAAAACCACATACCAAACTCTCCTTGACCCCAAGAGTCATACAGTAAATACCAGGACAGACGGGGTAAAGAGTGTCAACTTCGTGGTGATGAATGTGTCACAGAGCGAATTAACCACAAAGGCAATTAAGTTATAAAGCAGTGGTGGCAATATTAACTAGACAGAAGGGTGAGTGGATCATCTCTGCAATGATTTCATTAGCCAAACCACAAAGTCCTGCTGAAAAACACACCAGCAATCTAGTTAAAAACGGGTCACACTATTTATGGATTCCATCACTTAATCATAAATTCTTTGGAAGAAAAAAAGGTCTGAAAGCTTTTTTGACCAGACAGGCTCAACAGGACCTTTGACATGTCGAAGAAAACAGTCGGTTTAAACTCTGCCCACCCTCAAATGAAATTTTCTTAATCGTCTCGCTGCAGAAACCATCCCATTTCCCTAAGCCTTTGAGCTTTCCTATAAACAAACGAGCTTCACGGGACGCCACTGTGTGTGTTGACACCTTCCTAGAGAACACACCATGCTTTGGGGTGAGGCAACCTGAGCCAG